>NC_048893.1:186167795-186267081 GCF_011077185.1 Oxyura jamaicensis
TGAACGGAGACCATGATGGCGGCGGCGGCGGCGGCAGCGGGGGGGGGCCCCGCGGGGATCGCCCCGCTGGGGAACGCGGGCCAAGTGCGGTTGGGGGGGGGGGGGGGGGCCCGGCGCCCCCCCCCCCCCCCCCCCTCCTTTCCCCCTCTCCTTCCCCTCTTCCCCCCTTCTCCCCTTCTCCCCCCCCGCCGCCCCCTCGCCCCGCAGCCTCCCCCCGCGTTTCTTTTCCAGAGTTTTCTCTTTGCTGGAGCAGCGCGGAGCCCCCCGCGGGACGAGGATGGTGCCCGGCGGGTCTCCGCGCCCCCGTCCTGGCGGCTCCGCTCAGGGCTGGCACGGGGGGGAAAGCACGTGTAGCGAGGAGCTGGGGGCAAGCGGCTGCCCGCCGAGCGTCGCCCGGGGTCCTCGTGAAAGTTTTTGTGCTCCTCTGAACGGAGAGCAGCGTGCTGGGCAGGGGGGGCGGCGGGGAGGACGTGCGGGTCTTCTGGAAATGCCTGGCTGACACGGCTCCCTGCGAAACTGGAGTGTATCGTACCGAAAGGTGGGCCCGACGGAGAGAGAGGCTGTGGGTATTGAAGGGGTTTGAAGTGAACCAAGCAAGGACTGGGGAGGTTTGTCCTGTATCGACAGCTGGGCAACGTGCAGAGCCCGTGGGCTGAACGTCTGGCAGGAGCAGGCAGAGCACAGCTTCAGCCGTGGGTACCCTCATTGAAATACACCTGTGTTCTCCAGGGCCTGGAAAATGTCGAATATCTTTCCAAATGAGAAAGTAAGATACCAACCAGCACTAATCTTTCTAGGGGAAAAAAAAAAAAAGCCACCACCACCAAAACTTTTCAAAGCATGCACACAGTGATCCGTTGTAAGTTTTGCTTTGCTTTTGGTTCACACGTTCCTTTGCAAAACTGAGCTGCACAGGTGGTTAGGCAGCCTCATGATCCCTGTGTCTCATTTTCTTTTAAATAACGCAGTTGCTGTAATTACCAGAAGCGCTTGGCTGTGTAGAGGAAATACGTAGCAAGTATTAGTATGACACACAACTTGGCTCTGGAAGGAAGCCCCAAGTTAGGTAGGTTTTGGTATCAAGCACGTGGAGTGGCATCTCCTGCATCTTGCATCTGTGCTGGGAAACTTAACGCTGCTTGTGGCGGCAGTTTCCCTAGCCTGGCTACCACAGAGAGGAAAATGCCCATTAATATGGAGATAAAGTAATCGGAAATGTCAGTGCCGTGAAAAGATGCCAGCCTTTTATGGCAACGGTGATGCCTCTGTTGAGGAATAGGTGCTAAACTTGCTGGTTAAACTGTCTCAAGTCTGCAAACATGTGGCTGTTAGGATCTTTGCTGATATTTCTACCTTGCTGTCTCTCTCCAGCCTCTATTAGTATGAAAATGGACTTGTTGCAGGCATGAGCTGCTGCTTGTTTGTTTTATTTTTTATTTTTCCTCCAGAGCCGCTCTTGGAAGTCCTGTAGACATCCCTGAACTGGCAAGAGTTGCTTTAGATCCCTCCTCCTGAGGAAGCGGTGTAAAGCAGAGAGGTTTCTGGAAGCTGTCTGTGAGGCTGAGGAACCTGAATCAGGCTTTAAGGCAGGCTGGCTGGGAGGGCAGTGGGAACTGCTTATGGTTTCTGCCCTATGTCCCAAGAACCACCAGGTTTTTGGGGTGACAGCAGAGAGTTCAGCTAGCCTGGCATGTGCCTGTACGAAGGTGGCTATGGGACCCCCCACCCTGAAAGGGTCAAACACCCTGTGCCTGTTACTTCTCACTGGCAACTGTGGACAAACGAGAGCAATATCCTGTTGCAGGATCGCACATGGACAGTGATAATCCTCAGTTAAATTTCCTATACTGTTTGGTAAAATCTTGTAAAAGGTCTGTTTGGAGCTGGGGGCAACGAGTAATTGTGTGTGGCAGCTGGGAGGCACCAGCTGATCAAACGAACTGATAGGATTAATTATTTATGTAAAAATCCAAGGACCTGGGGGAGGAGGGTGGTGAACCTGGTGCTGGTAATGGAGGTCAGCAGAGGCTGGTGCGTTGAAGTGGAGCCATACCTGAAAAATGAGCTCTGAATGGTCTGACAGATGGCAGCAGGTTTTAACCGGGCAGGGAGTGGCGGCGAGATTCAGGGAAGCAAGGTGGTTTGCTCTCCTCACCTGAGGCAGATGACACTGGCAGTCCGTGCAAAATTCAGTTGGGAAGGAGGCATCCAAGGTGGTGCAAAGTATCTGAGGATGGAGCAGGGAGCGGTGGCAGGTTCCGTGATTGTCTTGTTTTCAAACTGAGATACAGAACTGTGGGGGAGAAGAAGGGACTAGAGGAATTCAGACATTAAAAAAATGTTTAATTATCTTCCCTATAGGGAAAGTATGGATCACCGTGAGCTCTCTAAGTCTTTGATAAGTTTTTTTTTTTTTTTAATTGCTCTGGGTTAGTTGAGTTTTCCTTTGGAAAACTACATTTTATGTGTCAGATATGAGATAAATTTATTCTGAGCTCACAAATTGCTGATCTTTATGGGCTTTACAAATCGTGGCATGCGGTGTGTGAAAAATGGAGAGATTTCAATCTGTTCTCTCACCAGGTTTTTCTTACAGCTGTGTAAAAATACTTGTCCTCTATTACAATAATACCTTTCAAGGGGCTTTAGGCAGCCTGTGTTCAAAAGGTAGGGTTTGGAAAATGATTGAAATTCAGTGTAAGTTAAAGAGTAGTTAGATGAAGTTGAAGTTTTCATTAGCTGCCAAGCAGGACTTCGAATGCTGGTCCTTTGGCAGTTTTCTTTGGTGTGTATAAGAGTATTTGCCATACTAAAAAGTACACACTTTTTTTTTTTTTTACTTGATTCCTTTCCAACCTGTGTATGTAATGTAAGTTTCCCACAATGCCGTGTAGCTTAAACCCAAAATGCCGTGCTGTAGTTCCGTGCCACAGGCTGCTCTGTACCTTTGACCTGTGTGACTCTGGCTTGGTGAAGACTGCACACCAGAATCCGTGTGAAAAGAAGTGAGTGTTAATGCTGCTCCATTTCCAAACAGCGTGGCATCCCTTAACTGTGAAGCATGTTTCCTTTCTCCTATGTTCTGTTTAGCTCACGTAGGAATTAATGCGAAATATAATTAATATCAGTCGAGCACTGTTTTAATAACTCTATTTGTGGATTAGGAAGACAGGCTGCATTATTAAGGAAAGAAATGTAAGCTTCATCCTATAGGTGAGAGCATGAAGTCGGAAGCGTGCGTAAGAATTTTAGTTATTGTTGGCAGTTTATTAAAGCAGATTGACACTTTTTTAGCATATGATGTTCTGTGTCACCTAAATCTAAATTCACAGGTTACAGCTTGTTCATGGCCCCCTCCAAAACGGAATGCTCTGTTCCTACCTGCAGCTTCACTTTCTCCCTTGTGACCTGTGCTGAACATATTAATATTGCAAAGAGGACATAAGAATTAAACAAGGGAATGGATTTCTGTCAGGTTAGCAAGATGAATTGATGATCTGTGCAGCCATTTAAGTTGCAGAGCTAGCACAAGGAGGGGGCTGAAATTAGATTGTTGGACATGTGCAGGGCCAGTGTGCCTCATTAGCACTGATGAGCCGTCAGATTGGCACAATTGTATCATACACCTTCAGTGTAAAGTCTATTTGCCAACTCGGTCTGTCTGGGTATTAGAAATGCAAGGCACACGGTGGAAAGAGGTTACAAGTTTCAGAAATGGAATTTCCAGCTGGATAGAAGGAGAAAACTTCCCTAGTAAGTATGGTTGGTGGAGGCAGTGGAATGGGCTGCCTGGAGAGGCTGTGGAATCTCCCATCTTTGGAGAAATGTAACACTTGACTGAATGAGACCATGACTTTATAGCAAGTTCTGTTTTCGGCAGCAGTTTGAGCTGAGTGGCTTCCAGAGGTTCCTGTCATCCTAAGCTATTCTGAGTGGTATGTTCTGGGTTGCATTAATGGACAGATTCAATAATGTCTGAGCAAAGGCTTTTACAAAATAATTCCCTTATTTATAAGTTTTTAAATGTTCTGGTCTCACCGTGGTCTGTTTTGGGGGTTATGGTGGAGGGGGTTCACACATTTTTTTCTTCTTGGGATATTTCTTAGTTGTGAGGTACCTTGCCTATCTGAGGCTAAACTTGGTTAGTCTGACTATGGTCAAACAAACTTGTCTTTCAGATGTTTCAATAAGCTTGTAGAGTAACAGCATAAGGGAGCACATTGGTATTCTTAAAACCTAAGAACAAATTGTTTGTAACATCTACCCTGACAAATTGTATGGGATTTTCTTTTGACCCATCTTCCTTGGAGTTTGGACCATGACGATCCTCCATTTTCTAAGTTCAGTTTCTCTTTGCGGCCTGTCTTCTTTGTGGGGCAGCTCTTCTGGTCGTGATGCTTGAATAATGGTAAGGATGAAAGGAAGAGATGGACTAGCTCTCATTTTCTTGTGGCAGGTTACCTGTTGGAAGAAATCCAGACAAATGAATCACTTCAATGCTGAGACTTGTTGAAGTCTTCCAGGTCATCACCTAACAAAACAAGCTGGACGTGTGCCATAATATTATGGCTGGATTAGACCAAACATCTGCCTAGCTCAGTTCTGTTTCCAGCAGTGACTTCTAGATACTGGCTTAGAAGAAGGGCCTCAAAAAATAGAGATAATCTTTCACTGGTATACACTTTACCATATTTGAATTAGTATTTTGAAGAGCCTTGTTGCTTAATGATTACTGATGAAATTTTCTTCCACTCATATATCTAGTTGTTTCTGGAATAAATGTATATTTTTGATTTCCTTAGTTTTTTATGTTATGTTTTTCTAGTGGTAACGAGCTTCACAGGAGTTTTTTTTTGGGGGAAAGAACAAAACAAAACGTTCTGTTATTTGAGAGAAGCCTGCTGTTTGATCATTTCATTCATTATTGAATTATAAGAAATACCAAGTCATCGTTCTGGGTTTTCTTCTACGGTACACTCTGATTTTTATAGCTGTCTATCATACTGCATCCTCCAGTCATCTTTCATACCTAGTCAGCATCTTCAAATAGGACATGTACCATGCAACTGATCGTCCCCGTGTTCCTCTGTATGGTTTTTGAGATGGACCGAGCAGAACTGCATCCTTTTGTGACGTGGGAACATGAGGAGTTTAGATGGCTGTAAATTTGTGGTATGCTTCTGTATTCCTTTCCTAGCAGTACTTAACATTATGCTTTTCTTTATTACTTCAGAGTGTCAAGGTGATGTTCTCAAAGGACTATGCTCAAGCAGTCCAGATCTTTTTCTGGAGCGGTACTAAGTAATGCGAGAGTCCATCATTGTGTATGTATAGTTGTTCCACCTTTTGCTTAAGAACTGGGGTGGTTGGTGTGTTTTACAGGCACGCAGTTCGGATTACAGTTTGGGAATAAGTACGTGCAGTGCACGGCATGCTAATGAAACCCTCACCTGGGAGCCGGGAGCAAACGTGCATGGTGTGTACCCAAAGCAGAGGGTGAGGAGGTGACAACAGGAATGTGAAGATTGCTGCAGCTTCTGATATCTTTAAAAAGCAAAAGTAGCATCTAGTGAACTGGGACTCCACACAGAGGGCTTGTTTTTCCTGATTGTTTCACAGAGGGAATATTCCTCTTTTCAACCAGTGATGTTTCTCGCTCATTGCACGTGTCAGTGTTGCCTTAGCACGGCTCTATGCTTTATTCTGAGTTGTTAATGAAAATACTGCGTGTCTGCTCCTAGAATTGTCAGTCGGGGAGCTTCATTAGTTGATAACTCCATCTGGGTAATTCTTCTTCCGGCACTACCTACTGTTTTCTTCCCTTTAACCTGCTTCCTAAGAGCCTTACTGTTGGTACGATAATCTGTGTTCGTTAGTTAATTAATGGCTTTCCATATGGAGGGGTGGAAGAAGTTCTGATTATTAAGTTGAGCTGGTGCTGTCACAAGCAGCCAAGTGGTACGTTCCTTTTTGTGAATTTCTGGCATTGTTTTGATACTAAAAAAATCTGTCTAAATTAGGTATACCTGGGAGTGGTTTTTTCACTTCTGTGTCCTGTCTTGATTTGGGATTAAGGTGTTTGGGGTTAGGATTTGGGATTAAGGTGTTCACGTCTTCCGTTTTACCAAGGGCAAATGTATTCCTCGTATCGATCTCCTTTTCTGTTTTCTGGGCTCCTTTGGTTTCCCCAGAATAAAAGTAAGTGGAACAGATAACCTGTGCTGGGGCAGTGACTGTGGTAGAGGGAGTGCAGTAAAATTTGGAGCAATTGTGATGTGTAGTGGGGTGTATGAGCGGCATAACCATACGTGTGCTGGGAGATGTGTAGAAGGGAGGCCGTCACATCGGAGCAGGAGACGTTGATACAGTCAACCTTCAGGTCTTTTTCCATTCCTTTAAAGTCTGTGTAAACCACCCTGTTGAGCATGGAGTAGATGTTGGAATAGGGAGCGTAAGAAATGGGGGAAGGCTGGCAGGAGGATACATTTTAAATAGCCTTCTTTCCCCTTTTCACCTCCCAGAAGGGAACCCCCGAATCTTCCTGTTTCTGAGGCTTAGCGGTGAGTGGTGGTTGTTCAGTGCTGCCCTTGGCTCTACCCAAACACTGAGCTGTAGTACACCAGTCTGGCTGTCTGCGTGGGGAACTGGATTGGGAAGTGGATGCAGGGAGAAAAAGATTTTTTTTCTTTTAACTGAAATTATTTTCACTGTGTTGCATCATAAGCAATTGTACTACCTTGACTGAGATGAAAAAGGATGTCTGTGCTCCCAAAAGAAACTTTGGTCAAATTGTGCTGTTAATCCACTTAGGAAGTAGCAGATATACTTCTCTTTTATCTTCAGATCAGGACTGATTTCATTTTATTCTTTTTTTTTTTTTTTTTTTAATGGAAAATATATTTAAAGTTATTTGGCTTAATATAGGAGCCATGAATGAAAATTTATTGTTCTTGTTACTCTATAACAGAGAAGCCTTTTTAGTGGTGCCTACTGGCTTCAACATTTACAGAACTGTGAAAGTTAGCATGCAGAAAGGCTAGGGATATATCCTGGTTTGTGCTGAAGCTACGACATTGGCTATTTATCTTCCTGCAGTCCCCGTTTTGTGCAGCTGTGCAAAATGGTAGAGGCACAACTTGTAGTGTTGAAAATACACCTTATCACAAAGTCTTACGTAATTTATTTGCGACTGGGGAATCAATGAATTGCATTAAGGTGTTTTGCCATGGAATTTGTCAGTTCATGACAGGGGTCCCTGGGATTTCAAAGGGCTTGGCTGAGGCAAAGAACATCTGCAGTCCCAGGCTTGCGTGATGTAGGTGTTGGCTGTGTTTTCAGAGAAGTCTAAACCAGTCTAACAGCAAATGGCTGAGGAAAACCATTACTTGTCTTTTTGCTGGCTTGGTTATCTGCTACTTCAGTGAGTTGGGCTGGCTTACAGAAGGACCTGCCAGTTGCCAAAGCTAGTACGAGATAATAATGTGTGACTAGGAGTGGAGAGGAGGTAACGTGGCTGGAAAGAGAGGAAGAAGGTCTCCAGCGCTGCATTCCCTCTCCTGGCACTGCAGCCTGGAAGCTCTGCAAAGGCAGTGCCTTTTCACTCCTGGTAACGTAGACTGGGATCCTGTCCACTGGATCCACCTAACAAAGGGAAAGGATAATACTGGCATCCTTCATAGATGTGTTTTCTTACCAGTTAATGGGAAGAGATACAGAAAAAATACATGGTATTTGTATTTTATGTACTTCACTGAAGTATTTTCTTTCTCTGCTAAGGGGTTCTAATGTTTGTGCTGTTGATGTTTTGGGGGCTTGCTGTAGTATGGTGTTAGGGCTGTATTGGCATGGGTGGTATATTCCTTGACTTTATATGTCCATTTTTTTCAGAAATGAGTAGCTGGGTAGCATTTAAAACAATAAGGCGTGGTTGAGGCACATTCACTATTTTTCTCAGGCTGCTTTGGAAGGAGCTTGAACTTGGCTATTTCATTTCCCAAGCAAATAAGACATCTGCTGGGATTTTCCAGATAAAGGAGGGCAGAGGCAACTTGTGAAATTCACAAAGCAGGTTGCAGCATCGGTAATGCGGAGTCTGAAGATCCAACAACTGTGGGTACTCCTGAGGATGGTGCACAGAGATCAATGGTTCAAGCAGATGACAACCAACACAAAAAAATATTATTATACCATGCTTTTATAAGAATAATATTCCAACTGTTGTTGATTGTGGCATTAACCATTATATACAAACAATATCAAAGCTAGCACAACAGCGGAAACATTCGTACAGGCACAAACCACATTGGCTCCACCACGTACTCATTGACCCGTTACTGCAGAAATGCCACTTTTCTGTCATGTGGCAACAAAAAAGAAGTTGCACTGCTATGCAGCCTGGCTGGGGACAGGAGGCTGCCTGTTTCGGTGATGTGGGGACAAATGTCATTAGTTCAGGGTATTCTCTGGACCCTTCTTGTGTCAGATTCTGGCTTGATATTAGATGCCTTAAAGCTGTGTTTGTGTGTTTAAGCAGTGGCTGAAAATCCTTACATTTTAAAATTGATTTTTATGTACACAGAGCTTTTGACACTTTATGCACTGATCATACATTTTTTCCCCCTTTATGGTCTTAACCATTCTTTGTAATCTCTTCAGGCACTGACGTATACTATATGCTTTGCTAATAATCTTGGCTTTTAGTTGCTGTTGTTTGACTACTTCTCTATCAACCACACTTTTTTGGTAGCTTCCGAGATAGCTAAAGCCTTGTATTGTCATAGAAAAAATGTATTAAGAGGTTAAGAAAACATGCACGTGCCTCTTTTTCTGATGAAGAAAACATCAATAGTGCTTTCCTTACCTCACAACAACAACAAAGCCCAACCTCAAAAAAAACAAACATGCTTCTTCCTGAGGATTTAGGGAGGTTTAGCTGCAAAGCTGTTACTTTGTGAGGTTGTCTTAAGTGGTATTAAGAGCAGATGTTGGGTAGCTTCAGGATAATGAATTGTTTAGTGGGGGATATATAAATATTACATTCTAATAATAAAGAGAAATGTTAATATTGTTTCTGGAGCTAGTCTCCTGTTCATATTACAATAATATTCTCTTTAAGAGCAATAAGGATAAAATATGTAGTGACGACTACATTTTTTGCAATCTTTTTCAGTAAGTGTGTAGAGCTTTGTGACTGTTCAGCGCTTGAGATTTAGCTGAATTACCCAGGCTTCTTGGAATAAACTCAGGCACTTAACTTTAAGGGAGTCTTAAAAATTGCCTCTTCTCAACAAAACAAAATCCCAGAATGTGTGCATGTGAAAGAAAAAAGTATATTCTTCATAAAAATGTGCTTTTTAGAAAATCTCAAGATAACGTACTGTCTGTCTGTATGTTTGGTGGAGCTTGAATACAGAGATATAACTACAGTGGTAACACGTGGTTGAAGCTGTATCTGTAAGAGCAGAAGAAAGTTTTTTTTTTTTTTTTAAAAAAAAGTAAACATAAATGCTATCCCATCTTCTAAATTATGTACAGTAATAGATATTTTTCTTGCTATTTCCTAGTAGTGGAAGGAATGTTAATGGGCTTTTATTTATTTATTTTTTTTAAGTATCTGGGGAAAGCCCAGATTTTTTCCTGCTTTTGTTGGACAGAAATTGATTGCTTTACAAAATCCTTTGTAGTTTCAGCATTTCTCTGTGCTTCCTTACCCTCCAGGCTGGCTCAGGTGATGGGCTTCCTCCTTGGGCCTATGTTCTGTTGCTTTCTTTTTTTTTTTGGCTAAACCTTGATTTCATGTTTCTGTAGCTACGTTTCTGATTCAGGTATTGTGTATTTTACCTGTGTCTGTTTGTAAGCTTCCATTAATGACAGTTAAAAAGCTTTTAGTAAAGCCAAGTAAAACACATGGTATTTCAGGCCGTGCTGTTTTGAAAATACACTAAGCCAGAGGAGTTTTCCTTGTCAAATTTGGTTGTACGTTGAAAACTCCTAAAATTTCTCATCTCACTTTTAATCAACTCCTTCAAAATAACTGTGCAGATGAAATGGTTTTGAAATTTTAGCAAGGTTGCTGGAGGAGGAAGTGCTAAAACCTGAGGTTTGGAGCTGGGCAGCTGGCGGATGTGTGGGCCTGCCTTTCCTCATTAGCAGTGGGAGGAAACGCTTCTGATGAGAGACCTCAACTTTAAGACGCAAAAAATGCGTCATTGTCTCGGTTTCTTCCACAGAATGATGACTTCCCACCCGGTGTGGCCAGTGGTGTGTTTTAGCACTGCAGGTGCCCCAGCCTGGCCCTGCTGCTCCTCCTGCTACGAGGCCTCCAGCCTGCGCCTCGCCGCCCTTGTCCAGAGCAGTGGCCTCATGGCCAGACAGGTCTGTCAGTGTTTGACCTGGCTTCAGCAGGGGTTACTGCAACACCAAGACCTGCATGCTGTCCTCTGATTGCTTTTCAACCTGTTCTTGTCTTTGTTTTTCCAGTTAGAGAAGCTACAGTGAGAAATTAGCATGAGGTAGATATAATTGAGTATTGTGTTTTTTCACACACTAAAACTTAAGGACAGTGAAGGCACCTTGAGTGGCTTTTGTAGATGATGCTGCAGAGATATGACTGCTATTCGGGTCCCTATCAAGTTTTTGTGAACTTGTCTTCTTGGGCCTAGGGCAGTGGCTCTTAGCTCCATGATGCCCTGCTCCATCTGCAGGTGCTTACTGTAGAAGGCTACGTGAGTAAAAATAATGCTAACCTTGTGAAATGGATGGGTGATAACAGCTGTAGTTTCAGCAAATATAATTGTAAATTGGGCAACAGAAAAAAAATAGATACCAAAAAACACTTTTTCACATAGGGATAATAAGATTAAAGTTTCTCTTGCGGTAGGAAGGCAGTTGCTTGACATTATTTGATGTACTGTGAGCCTAATAAAAAACTGTACATCATCTACATCTCAACTTTTGAGCTTTGGGAAATGAACAGGGCCATTGCCAGCATTATTATGATCTAGTGTATAGTAGAAGAGGGGTCACAACAGTGGTTCTTGACTTAAAACTTTGTTTTGAAATAGACTGTTACAGTCCTGGCTCTAGTATTAAGCCATGCCTGTACTGTCTATGAGGTACAGTAATAGGCAATACAGAGGTGAGCTACTTAAATCTTATCATCAAGGTGCAACTATGATTTCAGGGGCTGTGGATGTGTCAGCTTCCTATCCTGGTTGCCAGCTAATCTAATCCTGCTGGAGAACCAGGACCTGCCATGGGCGTAGTTCACCTGGCAGTGGATGCTGCGATACGAGCTGATGGTGAGATGCTTCTCCTTCTCACCTTGTAGGATAACTAACTCAAGGCCTTAAGTTGGGACCCATTTGTCTTTCATGCCTCCCTGCAGGAGAAACAGAGAAGTACCTGTAGTTGTTCGGAGCTGAGGGAAAAGTTTGGTCCATTGCCACCAATCCTTCTCTTCCTTCCTGCCAGATGCAGAGGCTAAGTTCACTCCAGCTCTGGGGGACAGGGTTCCTGTGCTACTGTAGTATGATGTTTCATTTGTGATGTAGTCAAAGCTGATTCTCCTTGTTAACATTAAATGGTTTAAAGCAGTTTGGAACAATGATGTTTTCCTTAACTACTAGGTGTAGTTATGTCTTTATCTTTGTCCTTTTTGAATTGCACTTACCCTGTGCTGGCAGAACTTTCTCGGGTCTGCAGGCATTGACATCTTGTTGCTTTGAAGAGTCTTGCTGACTTCAGGGACTCTGTGTGGATTTGTCAGTCAGCATCCACCAGACATTTTAGTGATCACTTTGCTAAACAGAACTGCCTGCCAGACCTTGCTTGTGCTTTGAAACTTTAGAACAGTGAATGTGGAGATTAGGAAATAAGTCTTTGTTTAAGAATGAGCTGTGACCTTGTGTCAGCATTCATCCTTTGGCTGCTTGAGCCAGACTACCATAAGTTAGGTGTATATTGTAGGACATTTCGCAGCTTTGTCTGTTGTCAGTGTGCTTAAACCAATGTTGTAACTGCAGTTATGGAGGAAACAGTAACATACATGTAAAGCGCACACAATTTTTGAAGCTTTTTTCTTCACTGTTTTGTTATGCTGTATCCAGGCTTTCATTGCTTAAATTTAGTGAAGTTAAGACTCCTCTAAAGTTAAGAAGAAAAAAAGTTTACACTCAATTTTCTTTGAAATTCAAACATTTTCTTGTCGTAGGGATTAGAAAGAAAGCATTAAGATTTAAAAAGAAAACTAGATCTTGATTGAATGGCAAGGTCTGTTCTAACTGTGTGTGCTGCTATTGTGATAACTTTATATGGGGCCATGTGAGTTTGGTCTGACACTGACAAGTTTCAAATAATATCTTTTGGGACGTACAGATTTTTCCATGCAGAAGTTTGATCGTTCTTTGAAATTCTGTGGGAGCAATCCTCCACAGGGTGGATGGAGTCGGAGCTGATCCTGTTCACCTAACCTACTTAGAGTAGGTTCATGCGAGTTAACGTACTGTTAGTTTAGTTGAATTTATAAGCTTTCTTGTTGACTCGTGTGCAAAATAGCCAGGAAGGAGAAAGTGTCCAATAATACTGTGAGGAGAATGACAACAGCCAGCGATGATAGTGGATGAACAACTTACGGATATTTAGACCAGCTACAGGCATCCATTTGTCAGCATCCTACCACAGCTTGTTGAGGGCTATACCTTCATCAGCTTGTATTCTTTCCTCTTGCTCCTGCATGGTCCTACCTCTTCTAACAAAGACACTGCTCTACCTTCCCCCCTTCTGCCTTCCACGTCCTACCCACTCTTCTTTGAGCAGCAGGTCTTGAGTATCTGTTTTGAAGCTGAAAAACAGGCAGGGACAATGGAAGCTGCGTCCTTGTGCAGTGAGAACGGTTGCCTCTGCAGACTGGTTACTACACATCACATACGTGTAGTGTGTTGTGCAGGTAAATGAATGATAATGTCACTGGAGAACCTGTAATAACATACATTTGAGGGCTGAATTATTAATGGTGGAATAATATCTCTAGTTTTTGTTGCTTATCTTGGAGAGGAAGTTTCATCTCAGCAGACATTTTGATACTGATGGCAATGGTTTACTTTGGCTCTCCCTTCAATTAATGGGTATAAATAGTGTTATATAAGACCATTTCAAAACTGAGAATAGATCTTATCACAAACCACAATTTATCTTCTGTTTTGCTCACAAAAGATTGGATTAAGTACTTAAGCTCCAAAATACAAAACAATCTGATAGGAAGAAAAAATAATCCTATTGTGAAGTTTGCATGAAAGCAAGATGTGAGTGAGCAGATGTGTAGGAGGTAATTCCTCGAGCAGTCACGCATTTGTTCCAAATATAAACCGAGAAATACTGGGCACTCTAGGGTTTAAATAATTCATCAGATAATCAGTTTGAGGAAAGTTTTTTTTTAATCAAAGTTTTTATTCAGAAAGTTTTAATTCTCACTATTGCCTTTATTGCAGGTCTGTCAGAAGCCATCTATCACATCTTTCTTAGCAATCTTCAAAAACAGTCTTAGGTATCTTTTAATTTGGAAAATGAGTTTGTGCTAACATTTCACTAATTATCCCAGAAAACAAGTACAGAAAGCGTAATTGGAACATAGTTTAAGTTGCTTATTACGCTAGCTAGGTTTTTTGTAGTAACTTAGCTATTACTCAGGGCTCTCACTTTCATGTAATGCCAGATCTGAAGTGAGCAGCAAAAGAAGCTATCAGTGCTGGTTGTCTAAACTGCCTTCTGGCCTGATGCCTGAGCAAAGAACCTCTCATCCACTTGGGAATCAGTTGCTGAATGCTGCAGAGCCTCCTTGCATAGCTTGAATTGTTGTCTGGTGGGGTCTGTTTCACGAGTGGATGAGATATTCCTGCGCAGTTAGGTGTCAGTGTCCCCTAGAACCAGAGGGTGAAAGGCTGTGAAGAAGAGTGCTGCCACCCGTCCAGCTGTCTGGATCTGGCTCCTGTATTTGACCTCTCTGATTACATGTTTTCATAATGATGGTTATTGAATATGCTGTGATTTATTATTTTTTTTTTCTTACAGCCTATGTAAATCACTAGAAAAGGGTTACTAGCAAAACAGGGATGGATGGAGTTTTGTGGCTTGACTCCACAGAAGGTAGTGTAACGCAGTCTTGGGGCACGTTGCTATCCATAACTTTGGTAGAGTTAAACTTGGAATCTCCCTGTTCTGGGAATCTCATTCTTCTGTGTAATTTACTCGCTTATATAGAATTGCACTGGTGAGTAATTCTCTAAGGGTTTTTGTCTGTTTGTTTAAAGACACAGAAGTCTTTCTTTTGGGAGGTTTTGAGCATTTTAGAAGTGCACTGTAAAACTTCATGACTTAGGTCTGGTTCCACTATAATGATCGTTTACATGGGTAGAGTAATATATTTAGCCTTTCTTAATACAGTAACTGCACTAGTTAAAAATACTGCTTGCCCTTGTGTTTGATTTTTCTCTTTCTCCTATTTTTGCCCGTACTGGCAACTACGTTATCACTATCACATGGTGTTCCCCTGCACATGCTTCTTGGGTTTACTCATGATCTTTTTACTTTGCATATGCCTCGCCGTTGCTTGGCTTCCTTGCCTGCCTGACGTGTTGGTGAGCCATCTGGGCTCCCTTCCCTCCCTGCTTCTCAAAGCACGTCTTGCCTAGTGGTGGCTGTCAGCAAGGTCCAGACCCAGTGGTGACACTGCTGTCTGTGGTGCCTTTTGCTTGTCCTTGTATATCGGCACAGATTTATTTTCTTGTCTTTTTGAGGCTTCCAGACTCCCTGTTGCAGAGTGTAGACACCATTTTGAGGAGCAGCTAACATGTTTAATTGCTTTTTCATCAGCTGATAGTGGCCCACAGGCTACAGTTGGGCAACAGTTTTGTTTTCCCTTTTGACTACAGGGAAGGCAAGATTCTCCTACGTATCTATGGAAGCTCACTTTGGGAAGTTCGGGGTGAATTTTATAGTCACGCTTTCAGTAGAAATCTCAAGGTTTTTTTATTTCTACCCTTGTTGAGTTTGTAATGTACTTTACTTGCAGACATAAACATTGCCTTTGGCAAGACAGATTCGTCTTGGCTTTAATAGTAGCAGGTACAAGCAATTTGATCTGTTCTAAATCCAAGAAAATTCTCTCAGTAGGCATATTTGCCTTTTCATAATGCTACTAGTGTTTAGGCTGTGCTGTTCATAGGAGACATTTCTTGTAGGTGGGAATACTGTGGGTGTCAGCTTAAAACACTCCAGTGCACTTTTTCTGTGTTCTCTTAAAAAGCAGCAAAGTCTGGGGGAGTACATGATTGTTCTTTAAGCCATGCTAATTTGCCTATTTCCCTCTGGGTAATTGCAGAAGGATGCTCAATTTGGCTGTATTGTGTGCTGTCGTGCCACAGCAGAAGTCTGTGAAAAAGCAGAATTTGTCTCAAGCAAACTTTTCTGTCTGCAAGGAATAAATGTTGTTCATCTGATTCTTAATTATGTTTATATGAGAATGTGGGTGGTGTTTTTTTTTTTTTTTTGCTTTTTAGCACGAGTATAACGCAGAGATAAGTGTAAACTGGTTAACTCAATAAATCTTGAATGAAAAGCTCTTCAGTTACTGATTTTTAATAATATTGTCACTTGAATGTTAGAAGTTTTTAATTGTAAGATACTGTGCCTGTCCAGAAGTAATAGATTCTGACACCTAAAACCTTCAAGAAAACAATGTCACTTATCATAAATGTGATATTTTGTATATTAGATGTCTGTGATGTTCAACATGAAACTGCCCGCCAAAAATAGGCGGGGTGGGAGCTTTGATACTTTTTTAAAGCAAAGACTATTCTCAGAAGTAAGAGGAAGGGGCTGAAAAAGCAGAGACAACTTCAAATGACTTACAAAGATCGCATCTGATATTTGTAACCCATTCAGTATCATTCTCATGTCTTTGTTGCCTTCATTCCTTGGCACTTTCCATCAACGACACCTTTCAGTTATATTTTTTTAAAAGGTGTGTTATTGAGGTAGGAAATGCTTGTACTAAACATGTGGACCTGAATATATGTGTGTAACTTTGCATCCTCTATCTGCATCTAACCAAAACTATTTAAAACAAAACAAAAACCCCAAACCCTTTATTTTTACCCCCTTTTTTCCCCATACATACCTTCACCAGGTGTTTCCTACTTATGTTTGTTTTCCAAATGACAGTTTATCTAACCCTTCCACATGGCTTCTACTGTCCTAGTTTGAGTGTGCTGTGAGTTAATACTTAATTTTTAATATTTGTTTGCGTTAATCACTTTCTGTCTAGGTAGCACATGCTAAATTTGTAGCCCTTTTATTCCTTCCCAGTTGTGCTGCCCTTTTTCACGGCATCAGTGAATAATATATCATTTAAATTTATGGTGTACCATCAAAGGAGGAGCAGGAAAAAAAATATAATTAAAGTTACATCAGCAGATTGCTAATGCTAAGGTTGCCAGAGGTAGAGCTTTGTAATGAGCAGTGCTGGGGCTCCACTTATTTTGTTGGTAGGGAGAGAGGTGCCAAAGCTCTGTCCACAGTGGGGTTTCTCATAATGTTCTCACACAGGTAAGAAAGTGTGAGAGAGGGGATTGATTAAGGGGGTGTGCTGAACTGGAGCTCATTCAGATGGAACCTCTGTTTCTGACAGAAAGCTGAATGCAGCTTCATTTTTTATCAGGTTCCACACTGGAATGAAAAGGCCATTGCACAGAAGTTGTGTTTAGTTCCTTGAAAAGCATCTGCTCTAATAGAGCTCAGTATTTTGATGGAGGAGTTGGTTAGGATTCAGGAAGTCACAGAAGGAAAAACCTGACTTGGGATTAGTTTCACAGTGGCAGTTCCTGACCTTCCAAAATAATTTTCCTTGCGTGCAAGCTGGGATAGGTTATTTCCTGAAAAGCGGGATTTTATTGATTTTTACGTACAGAAAGTGCAAGATCAGATGAAGGTTGGCATGTCTGTTAAAGGAAACTATTAAGAGTCTAATGAAGCATATATTTTATAAGAAGCTAATTTCTCTCTTAACCACTGAAGATCACTGCCTAACTTTTGGGCTTGGCTGTGTTTGAAATGCAAATGGAGGGACTTGTTCCTGTCAGAACTGATCTTTATATACAGAAAGAGCTATAGTCATTCCCTGTGTATTTAATGAAGCTTGAAGTACACTTACACTACACCAGAAAAATGTGTGTACCTATGATCTGTGCCAACACATTCCTTCAAATTGCATCAGTCTGTATCCCAAAATACTAGAAAGATGCTGAGGATTCAGCCACATGTTTAACATAACATGGGGAATATCAGTCTCCATCTCTTCCCTTTTTATTTTTTTTTGGACAGTGAGTCAAAAAAAGTTTTATACTTTTGACTCTGTTTTCTCCTGAATTTAGTGTTTCTGCTTTCCTCAAGGATTTTTTCACTGTCCCATTTACTGCTGGTGACTTGAGTAGAGCCACTGCTATTATTTGTGGTCTCTCAGAGGAGTGCAAAGACCCCATATTTCCTGTGCTGCTTCATTGAGCAGAAAAAAATGGCAGGCAACATTTTTCACTACTGCAGAAAAAGTATGGTTTTACCCTAAACATGTGCAGGGTTTATATCTTCTAGCATGCTGACTGGCTTCGTTGCAATTTTTATTGCTGTTGCATACTTAAATAGAATTGTTCACTTTATTTTCTTTCTTAATAGCTGTCCAGGCTTGCAGATAAGTTTAGCAGTCTTGAAGGTATTTGACTGCCAGACTAGTGTTGTCTTTTTTCAGCCTTTCTTTCTTTCTTTCCTGTGTGGATAACGGTCACTGGAGTCAGTGGTCCTGCTGGAGTTGATCAGCAAACGCTGCTGTTGCTGTTCCCGTCCAGCATCCAGACAGTGCTGGTAGCTGAACGGAAGTAATTTTATTTGCAATACTGTGTTACCTGGGAGCTGTCTTATTATGGGGTGGTATTTCATATCTTGCTATGCTAAAAAACATCCTTGTCCTGGAGAACTTTGTATAGGTAACTTGTAAGGCAAAATTAGCAAATGGGTGTTAGCAGTAACATCAGGCAGCGCAGAAAGGGAAGCAGTATGACTGGCAGTAGTTTCAGCATGCCAAAGGAACCCGATCATTACCACTACGATTTTTAATTCGCTGTAAGCTGGATTGTCTCCTTCAAATTCTTCTCTGCAATTTGAAATGAAGTCATGAATGTGTAGGTATTCTGGGAGGTCTTCTCCCAAGCACAGCGGGTAGGCTGGGGTATGCTTCCGACACTGTTGTGTCAGGCTCACTTAAGCCAGTGCTCTTGTAATGTGAACTTTGTGCACAGAATATGCATATGCAGGGTTTTTCTTTAAAGCTTTAAATTAACTGGACTTTAAAATACTTCCAATTCACCAATAATTGATGCTGAATACCGTGAAGACAGTAGTCTGTGAGCTGTAAGCTCCCTCTGGTGGCTGCACTTTACAGTCCAAAGCTCACCTGTAGCACTTCTCTATTCAGGACAGTTTTGAGAGTGAGTTCATAATGTATAATTATTATTATTTTAATTAATACAGGAATATGATGTGCCTTATGCCTTCCCAAAGTGCCACAGGTCTTCTGTAATCAGACTTCAGAAAGCCAGAAGAGTTAAAGTAATGTGAAATAAGAACTCTTTTCTAGTTACTGTAAGCATAAGGGACTATTTCCCATAAAACAGCTGTAGTTATTTCTTTTTTACAGTTGTGCAGTAATTTACTGCTGGTCTCCCTAAAAGTGGTCTATCCTTAAGTATTGCAGAACACTGGAAACAGATATAAACTTCGCATGAAAACTCAAACTTTATTAATGCAAAATTGACATCAGATAGCCCTGATCTGCTTTTCTTGCTCTAAGAATGTGCATATAAACCGCCTCTGACTTTCTGCATTTCTTCTGATGTTGCTATAATTAGTGAGGTTTCACAAGCTTGTAGAGCTGATCTGCACGATCAGTAGGGCTGAAAGGGCAGTGTCACTTTTTGGGGGGAAGGAGGAAGGGAGCAGGGGCTGGGTAATATAAGGGATAGTGCAAGGAGGTGACAAGGCGATGCAGGTGAGAGCAAGGAAGGGAGTGAGACTTCTCCTTTTGGTGGCAGAGGGTTACTAAAAGTAAGTCACTTGTCTTGGGGAAGCTTCATTCTTAGTTCTCATGAAACTTCAGTGACCAAAGTTGTGTATTTCTTGAGCCTTCAGAGGATTCCCATAACACTGTGCAGCAACAGAGGCCATAGATTAAATGCACTCTAAATGGTAAATGATGCTGAAATAAAGCACTCAATGACACGTCTTGTGCTGTCTTATGGTGAACCAGGCTGGGGGACTGCAAAACAAGCCTGTCTTTGGGATGTCTTTTTGGTGACCACTTCCCTGGTCTGGCTCTCTGTGTGTTTGCACAAATGCTCACCCACACAAAGGGAAGAAGTGGAGGCTGTATTTCTCATTTGGGTTTATATGCAACAGCACAGACTGAGGTGTGTCTCAGGCTGTGGCTGTGTTTTCATCCCTGTGTTCTTGATAACCTGCTCCAAATACTCTCCTGGCATTCAACACTGGCATTGGGCAGGCTCCCACTACGTTCAGAGAAGCGCTGCTGCCCCGGCTGCAGAAACCGCCATGGCTGAGGACAGCTCCTGGTGATGGCTGGATGTGATGCACACAGCAGAGTTCGGATTTTATTGTGCAAGCATCACACGCCCTAATTATGTGAGTTTTTTTTTTTTTTTTAAGCAGAGCATGGGCTTCTGAAAGGATGGGACATTTATTCTTCAGTGGGAAAAAAAATAATGTTTAAGAAGGGGCAGAGCTGCTCATTAGGACCCACTTAATCAGATGATCAGCAGTCTGCTTTCCTTTGCTTCATTTGGTCAGATTATTGAGAAAACGACTGAAGAGCATCAGCTTTAATCTGTGGATTTACTAGCTCATGTTTCAATCTTACATCTTCTGTGTTCTGTCAAGGATGAAATAATAAAACCAGATTTAATGTATTTACTGGAAAATATTAATCTTAAATTTAATACCCTGGTCTTTATGTTAAGGTGTTCATGCTTTTATTCTAAGAGCAGCAGGTGCAGATCAAAAGATGTAGCTCATGTATGATCCTTGGATTGCCAGGGATAAGACTCAGCTGTGGAGTTTAGAAGTTCAGCTTAAGTTCAGTAACATACTCTAACATCTCAGCCTGGCTTTATACTTCTTATGCAAGTCCATGTTCATAGAATAATTAAGGTTGGAAAAAACCTCCAAGATCGTCTGGTCCAACCATTGCCCTACCACCAATGTCACCCACTAAACCATGTCCCTCAGCACCATGTCCAACCTTTCCTTGAACACCCCCAGGGACAGTGACTCCACCACCTCCTTGGGCAACCCGTCCCAGTGCCTGACTGCTCTTTCTGAGAAGAAATGTCTCCTCATTTCCAACCTGAACCTCCCCTGGCACAACTTGTGGCCATTCCCTCTAGTCCTGTTGTTGGTTATCTGTGAGAAGAGGCTGACCCCCAGCTCCACACACCTCCCTTTCAGGTAGTTGTAGAGAGCAATAAGGTGTCCCCTGAGCCTCCTCTTCTCCAGACCAAACACCCCCAGATCCCTCAGCCGCTCCTCACAGGACTTGTGTTCCAGGCCCTTCACCAGCTTCGTAGCCCTTCTCTGGACACGTTCCAGGGCCTCGATGTCCTTCTTGTAGTGAGGGGCCCAAAGCTGAACACAGCACTTGAGGTGCGGCCTCACCAGAGCAGAGTAAGAGGGGACGAGCACCTCCATGGTCCTGCTGGCTACACCATTCCTGACACAAGCCAGGATGCCCCAGGCCTTGTTGGCCACCTGGGCACACAGCCGGCTCATGGTGAGATGAGCAGTGACCAACACCCCCAGGTCCTTTTTGTCAGTGGAGCCTTAGTCTTTCTACCTGTGTGTGTTCCTTTCTTAAAGGCCTACCAGTTCAGCTTACGCTGCCTTGTGATACCAGTTCAATGTAAGAGTATTTTTTGAGATAAATCCCAAATATCTGACAGAGAATACTAATGGCAAAGGGGAAGAACGGTGTGGCTTTGTGAATAGCTGGTATTGTCTGCAGGGTTATTCTTACCTTGTGTGCTGATGAGGGTCTCAGGATTGCTCAGCGTGACAAGTCTGCTCTGCAGGCTGTTAGCACTGTCATCAGTGCTCCATCCCATCGCATGATAATCCAGGCTCCTCTGTGGTTTCGTGCTTTATTTGTAGGTGACTTTCACTTAGACAAGCAATGTGGAGCTGGCTTCCAGCAGTAGTGGAGAAGCAGGAGTCACCTGGGCAGCCAAGCTGGTCCCATGGGGGTGCAGCCATCCCCAAATGAGCTGACCTCCTGAATCTGAGCCCTTGCTCCATCTTTACGATGTCAACTTTAACGTTAAACACTAGAGGGTAGTATGTTACTGCCAATATGTGGTCTTAAAGTATATCCATAGTCAAGATTTTAATCCCTTGAATTTATTAGACATTCAAGTTTTTAAAAGTAGAACTAAGGAAAAAATATAACTTTGTTTCTGTGACTGTGAGCACGTTGACAACATGAATGATGTGCAATGATATTTTTGGTTTGGGGAAGAAAAGGATTGGATTGACAATCTTCTAAAGCATTTTTTTGAACATAATACTTAGAATTATTTGCTCTTTGCCTTATGTCTCGATGGCCACACTTACATGCACACAATGTGAATACACAGTGGCGTAGAAGAAGAAGCTGTGACTAAGAAAGAACAGGTAGTTTTACCAAGCGATACTTGCATTTGATATTTAACAAGGCAAATATTTATAAGTTCATGACATTGATCATGTATTTACAATTGGGTTGTAGTGTAACTGCTTTTTAGTACGTGAATAACTCTTCTTTCTCTTTCAGGCACCACCTTCCATGGTCAATAATGAACAACGCCAACATGCCGAGCACATATTCTTATCGTTTAGGAAATCAAAATCACCATTTGCTGTTTGCAAACATATTTTAGGTAAGTTTTAATAAATGCAGTTAAGCAGTTTCTCTAACTGGAGCTATGTTCTTTTGCAGCTGGGAGTACGGACATTAGTTTTAATTTTGAGGAATGGTGTTTGTTTTTTTTGTGTCGCGTTTGTTTGTTTCCCCTAAATTTCATGTTTCATATATCTGTTTCAGTACAATCGTTATACAATGCTTGGAAGGGATCTCAGGCTGGCTCCATGCTGGAAGCCTGCTCAATATTACATTCAGAACAGATTGTTAGGAGCTTTGGCCAGTTAGGGGCTTTTGCCATGCGGAACAGAGAAAACTGAAGAACTTAGTGATTTATTTTATTTTATTTAAGACTTGGATAAATGTCTCATTTAAAAGATTTGAAATACGTGTTGTTTTTAAGTATTGAAAGTAGATTTACAAGCAAGGAAGAAATGTTTTTAAAATGTAAGCAAAGTAATTCAGACTTCTGTATTAGAAACACACTGTGTTTGTGTGTTTAAGCAGTCCCTAAAAAAACTGATTTAAAAGTTACGCTCCTGGAAGAGCTTGAATCTGACATTGCTGTTGAAAGGGATAGTACTGCCTTCAACATTCAATGCCAGGTCCTGTTCACGTGTTGCATCCTGTGTGGTGGCCACATGGTAAGCTGAATAATGTATTGGCAAATAAACAGGATGGCTTTAAGCAGATCAAAAACCTGTTTCAGGTTCGCTTTGCAAATATTTTTACCCAAACATGAGAAATCATGGCACAAGAATAGGAGGGATCAGTTAGTAGTTGCAAGATGGCAAGGTTGCTTCTTTTGGCATTCATTTTTACTTAAAGTCTACTTGAAACTATAACTTAAATGTCTGCTGAGGTGCTAGATAGCATTAGCCAAAGATCAGTGATGGTAGAGGGTGAAGCCTCATGCTGCTCTAGGCTTTGTTTCTGGCAGCTCTGAAGTCAGTAAAGTATAACTTCATTTGGCAAAGTTCCTAAACTGATGTAATAGATTAAGCTTTCCTCTATTACATGCTTATTGTAATACTGTCTAATCTGTGGAGTTTGCAGAACTCTGTAGCAGGATTGCTTGGTACTTCCCATTATACTATTGGTTGATACATCTGCTGCTGCCAGCTCTTGTACTGGTGCTGAACTTTTCCATGGCAGAATTCTATTTCAGGTTGAGTGTCTCAGTTGCTGTTAACAGCACAGCTTTTTTCAAAAATTAATTGGAAGAATTTCTGTCCACCTGATTGAAGCAACAGAGTATTGATTCAAAGTTTCGTGGGATTGTATGTGTGGGGGAAGGAAAGGGGTGGGTAGGTGTCATCTTTTATCAAAAAAATCCTGGAAAATCTGGAAATGTGTGGAAAAGGACATATGCAGCAGGGGGAAGCAACTTTCAATTTCAAAGATTTTGCCATGCGGAACAGAGATATTTAAGAATTTAGACATTTTTAATATCTAAAATGATTATTTTCATACTTCATTCATTCCACAGTGTTTTTTAAAGTTATTTCAAAATTTTCTGGATGTATAATTCATGAACATTATGGTATTAATATTGAAGGCCTTCTACTGTGTTTTTAAATTATGCTTTAATATGTAGAGCAGGGTGTGGTTCCTTTCCTACGCCCAGTCGCAAACCAAAACTTTTTTCTACAAATGAGTTCAAGGTTTTAGGATGTTACACTAGTACTTCCTATGGTCGTGAAGGCTGTAAAGACACTTTTTGTTTTAGCTAGGACAACTCACCCTTCCCCTCCTCCCCCCCACCCTATTTTTTCCCCACCATTGATTTTTAAAGAAATTTAAGTGGGCAAAAGAACATATATAAGTAACCTTGCTTGCAGATCTCTAACAAGTGATGAATTTGTCACTACTTAGAAGTAATGGAAATTTATGAAATGTTCCTAGCAATATTATCTGTGCTAAGGGATACATCTCTGCATCTTGTTGACAAAGAAAGGAACACCGTTTAGCATCATTAATGAAAAATGTCTGCAGTGATAGTTCCATTTTTTCTTATGAAAAATAACTGGTTGGAAGGAATGTGAGCTTGGTTTTAATGCCTTTTGAATGTCTAGAAATAATACATCTTTGAACTGCTCATTTGCTATCACCATTGTGAAACCAGTGAGTTTCCAGACAGGGCAGTGTTTTCCTTGCAGTGCCTTCTCCAGTAGGCAGTTGAGATGCTGAGACCTGGAGCAGAAAGATCTTTCCCCAGAGTTTTTGCTTCTTCAGTTAAGTGTTCATACAGTGTGGACAGAAAGAACAGCTGATTAAAGGAATATGAGCAGGTAAGGATAGGTAGGAACCAGAAGACAGATAGGGCTGGCTTTAAAACACAAACAAGAGAAAAGTGATCAAGACAGAAACTGGAATGGAAGATAGCAATAATAACACTGATGGTGTTCATGAAAAGAGTGTACGAGCCACACAGGGAGAGCAACTGAGATGATGAGCATAATGAAAAGGAGAGGAGCCACCACTGTATGGTTTGTTTAGAAACCTGTAGTTGAACCCACAAAGCATGAGGCTCTACGTTCTTCTGCTGTAAGCTTATAGCTGTTAAATGTACTGGCAAAGCTTGTCCTGTCTTTTTTAGTAACTTCATGTAGAGGATAATGGTGCTTTGACTAGTTATAAGCTTACACTGAGTGTTGGAGGTCTGTACTGTTAATGATTGCAGTTGTGCATCTGTGGTACTTGACACAAAGAAGAAATTCCATCCTCTTATTTTTTTACTAGCATTCTCTTTTTGTATGAGCTTTGTACAGTTTGAAAAAACAGAGACCCAGAAGTTAGAAAATGTCAGAACTAAAATTCCTGTGCAGGAATAATTTGGCTTGTCTCTGTGTATGTGTTGGACATACACATTAATCTTCTAATTAAGTGGTTACTTAGTTTTTCAAATGAAGCTCAGTAGATTTAAATTTAATTTGATTTATTTTTATTTTTAATTTAAGCATGTTTACCTGTGTAGGGTTTAGATTTGGAGCCTGATTAAATTACTTAAAAACATTTTAGCAGATTGGATGTTATCTTGGTATAGAACTTGCATATAAAGGAGTGCCTATTATAGACTGGTGTGTGTATGTATATTCAGTGGAACAAAGTTTGTTTTGTAGTTGTTTAAAGCCCATCACCCCATGACTGAGGCTTTCTTCAGCAAACAGTTTTCTTGGTCCTGGCAAGTTGCACACCATAGCCCAAACTCCAATTCTGGCTCTGGAATTTTATTTCACCTTTCATATTTTATTCTTTTGCCACCCCGTGGCTACGCTTTTTTCTGAATGCTTTTTCTGTTTTCTACAGACTCAAACTGTTTTGAAACTGTCTAGTGAAATACTACCCCCTATTTCTTAAGTTAAAAATTTTAAAAGCAAAAGATCAAAAAAAGAAAACCCAAAACAAACAGGAAAAACCAACAAAGAAACCCCAACAAAACAGCCCTGTAGCTTTATATCATATTAAGAATTACATTCAAATTCTGGGGTTTCTCTTTAAATTGTAGTATAAACAGTCACCATTCTCCATAACATCATTTTCTAGTTTCTTTAGCCTGCATATGTATAAAGCAGTCAGATATTCAAATAATAAGGGCTAATGATTTCAAAAATTCAGTAAAAAGTCATATTTTGACTACCTCAAGATAAACGTGGAAACTTAAACTTAGTGTAGAGAACCTTAAATACAGCAGCCAGTAAAACTTTTGCTTTGATAATTAAACACAAATGCTATCTTTAGGTGTGAGTTACTTCTTATTGCCATCCATAAAATGCATGTAACTTTATGTACTGTTGCTTCAAAAGGGAAGCACTCAAATGATAGATGACGCTTCATTTTGGCATAGTTGTTAATTTAATCATATTTTAATGTGCTGTGACTAAATCTGTCATCTATATTTTTTTCTTCCACAGTTGTGTTAGTGTTCTCTTTCTTGATCCTGGGCCCAGTTTCCTGGTGTAGCCAGCTTTTCTTCCCCCAAGTCTCTTACTCAATTGGGTTATTGATTATTTTTTTTCCTCTTTTAAAGTGTAAATTCTTTTTTTGCGTAGTAACAAAATCATATTTAATCATTATTTAGTAGTAAAGTCCATTTTTTTGTTAGATAGATAAATGCATGTCTTTTGATACTCAGACTGCCTTTGTTTTCTCCACAGAAACTAGTAAAGTGGATTATGTTCTTTTTCAAGCTGCTACAGCGATAATGGAAGCAGTTGTAAGAGAATGGATTCTGTTGGAAAAAACGAGCATCGAATCATTGCGAACATTCCTTCTAACTTATGTCTTACAAAGGCCTAAGTAAGTATAAGAAAAAATGCTGCTGAACATGTAGAACTCGGCATAGCCTTGGTTATCTTTGTGTTTCCAATGCTAGTGGTGGAGGACCATTACAACACTATTTTTTCTTCCAATTTCTTAACACTTAGCTGACTTCTGCAGAGTTGTCAGCTTGCCTTAATGTGTTTGCACACAAGGTTTGAAAAAGAAATGCATTTAAAACTTTGAGCATTGATTTCCAAAAGTGTTTTCAAATCTATTTTTGCAATGTTGTTTACAGCCTTCAAAAGTACGTTCGGGAGCAGATTCTATTAGCAGTAGCGGTGATAGTGAAACGGGGATCATTAGACAAATCTATCGACTGCAAAAGCATTTTTCATGAAGTCAGCCAATTGATCAGCAGCGGTAACCCCACTGTGGTAAGTGTCTGTCCCTCTCCTCCCCCTTCAAAACTTAAGCAGTCTGTATCAGTGATAAAAGTTGTGTACTTAGTGATTATAAAACCTACTTTTCTTATATAAAAATGAGAATTAGTAATAGCTATTCAATTTGTTTGATAATCATTAGAATTGGATAGAGTTAGTTGATAGCTATTCAAACAATCGTTTACTAAATCTGAGATTTCTGAATAAAAATGTCTTGGGACTAGTAGTAGTATGTGCAGTGCTTTGGTAGACACTATAACATATTTTTTAGGGAATTGTCTTCTCTGAATAGCCACTTTACCTGCCATTAATGTGATAGTTTGTTGTTGTTGTTGCTGTTTGTTTCAGTGGGTTTCTTTAATAAAAGAGCTTGATCTGAAATGGATTTTCCATTAGCTGGCAGGTCCGTGGCACTGTCCCGTTTCCATCTGTGCAGTGCTGCACCCTCCTGAGGCTCAGCTGTCGCAATAGGCTACCAGGAGGTGGGTAGGTGGAGAGAAAGGGGCGTGAGGAAGGAAAACAGGGAATGGAAATACAAAACTTATTCTAGATTTAATGTCACACTACTGGGGTAAGTGTTACCTTCCACATTGAGCTCAAAGTGGAAACAAGGTGTCCAATATCTATCTGTGCATTTAGTGAAATTCCGTTTGCTATGCCAGGAGATATGTTTAGAATAGGTCATAATAGAGGCATGTAACGAGAGATTAAAGAGAGGTGATTTTTCTCCTACCAATTGCAAATCAAAGATTATGTAGATCTGTGCTGAAATCGTTAACTGAAGCTTTTCTCAGAAAAGTCAGGCCTCGAAGGAACTGACTCTTGTGCGTTTAGAGCAGCAGTTATGCTAGTTGCGAGCAGCAAATGTTTAACTCTGAAAAATTTGATCAAAGTGTACTACAAGTAATGCAGCTCATGTCATGGTCCTAAAAATAGTGTGTCACCTCTGAGCACAGCCGATATCCCTCCAGGGTATGGAAATTTCAGTTACGTTTTTAAACCTTTCACTGTTACTTACCTTAATTGAGAACATGTCAGCCTTTTGGTTGTGTATAATTCGGATAGAAATGGGTATTTGTTTAGAAGAACAATGCTTAGTTCGTGCTTTCTTCCAGGGAACGTAGTTTTATTTTTTTAATGGAGTTACAACTGAGGATTTCAAAAGCTTTTTGCATGCCTCTGTGTGTGCTTATGTAGCTTATATAACCTTTCCAAAAGATACAAGTAGGGAGTAAATCAAAACTTCGGATGTTCACAGAGAAGTCATCTCTGAGGTAACTCTTGCACAGTGCTGCTTCTGGAGTTGTATTCTGTGCATGCATTAATGCACAGGCACGCTGCGCTGAGCACAGCATGCAGCACGCTAAGACTGCCAGCTGGAAGAATATCACCCCAGGCGTGCTGCAGAGCGCAGTGCATCACAGTTGAGCTCCAGCTGGGGGAAGGGGCAGGATTTTACTCTCCTCTTCTCCAAGGGCCACTTGATGCCTCCGTACGGAGACCAAGTTTCCCCGTATCCACCCCTTTCACAAACAATACTTTATCCATAGTTTTTCCAAAGTATTTGTGCTCAAGTTTTAGGAAGGATATTAAAAGTGTCTTTATTATAGAAAGTCGTCTGTTCCAGAATGCTAAATACAACTTGCTAGAAAAAAAGGACACATGATGCTGTTGGAACACATTTTCCATAAAGCACAGTACGTTTTGACAGGCTGGTAGTAAACACATGCTCCCATGTACTTTAGGGGGCTTTATGTTGTAAAATACTATATTTTGTATAGTAATAAATATTTGTTCTTACAAATGGTTTTGTCTTCTGAGACGTCACTGCAAGAGAATTCCTAGTGCTGGCACAGTTTCAGGTGACCCAAGACTTGGCGTGTTCAATACACACTAAGAAGCAGTAAATAATATTGTGTGGTTTAGCCTAGTACCTATTACACCTAAACTCTGAGTTCAGGGTATGCCTTTGTATAAATATGTAATATCTTTAAAAGCTAATAAATTAAACGTCCACTTAAACTTACCTTCTCAAATGTGGGTGGGTGTTTTTATTAGCATCCCTGTGGTGTTGTGCTGTGCCCCTTAGGCTCTGTGTGGAGCTGCAGTGGTGAGTTGTGTCAGGGCCGCATGGAGTCCGCACTAAGAGTGCTTTAGGGTATGGTATGAAGCTGAGGTGATGGCACTGCTTTCAAGGTCCAGGATACGCTGTCAACACAGTGCCACTGAGGTGTACCATCGTGGGCATTTCTGCACTCCACTGGATATGTTTAAATTGTTTATTTACAAAAACAGGCCACCACCCCAGTCAGGGAGGCAGATAGGACAGGGTATGGGTGTTGGAGAAATCACTGGATATTTTCCAGCCTTTGGTACCTCCCTTTGTCTTGGTTCTTTTGATTTCTTTTAGTCATGTCCTTGCTGTGATGTGCTGTGTGCTTTTGCCTCCTGCGTTATACTCTCAAGTTTCTGGAGTCTGTCACACTTTTGTGACTCCCAGTTCTCTCTGGCCTCCTTGTCCATTTCTGCACCTTTCCCAGACTTCTGCTCCCCATTTTCCTCTGATCTACTGCCCACCCATTTGCATTTTCCTACCCAAGGTTCAGTCCAGCAGCTGCAGAAATGGGGTCAGCAGCAGGTCATTTTGTGCTTGGAAGTGTTTAAAGCTTTCAGGTTTGGCTCTTAGCCATTGACAGTGGCTTTCTACAGGTGACCCTACAGCTGAATCAGGGTTATTGGGGAACAAGGAAAGACTGGATAGGAAACTGTTGAAAAAAGAGGATGTGTTTTGTCACTACAGCAGGGAAAAGAAAACACTTTTTTGGTCTATTCAGAAAAGGAACGTAAAGAACTTGGGGCTAAATGTGAAGGAAAGGGCTGACTCAAGCTGAAGATGTAGTTACTTAACTTACATAGCAGTTGGGAATTGAAAGGGTCCTTTTTAAAAAAGCAGAGTGGTCTCCTGCCTGCTTCCTGCTTGTTTTCTCATCTGTGTGGGTTGTAAAACTACCTGCTCCTTCTTTATTTTATAAGTATGAAGTAGGTACTTAATCTTTTCCAATCCCTGTAAACATCTGTCCAGTTCCTGTCAGACACCTGTACTAGTTCCATAACGTCTGGGGACTTTTCAGTAACATGCTGACAGGGTCAAGTCCTGAATGTAGGTGTAAAGACAGCAGTGAATACAAATTCTACTGCCATCTGTGTTTGGGTCCTTTTTCTTCCCAAGCATTGGTTAAAAATATCTTCAGAAATCAATGTGTTTTCAGGATGGAACTTGAAGGCATGTTGAATAATGTCGCAAACTGATGTGTGAGTGAGACTGTTGAGAATGAAAAACTGAAAGAGATCAGAAGGAACAGAAGGAGAGGAACAGTGATGAGAGGAAGAAAGTAGGCAGGAGATTAAAAAGCTGGCTTTAGTATCAAGTAATCTGTTAATAGTGGAACACTATGTACTTGTTAAGAAAATAACAGGGTGTTAAGGAGAGGCAATGCTACAGGGATAGGAAGGATGTGTGATTAGAGCCAGGGTTTGAACCTGGAGCATTGGCTCCTGCTGTTGTTTCTCCACCGTACAGACCTTTATGGGTCCTATGGATGAGACGTCTGAGAAGGGAAAGCAGAGTACAGAGGATCTGTCTGCCCGCTAATTTATAAACAACTTTAGGTAGTAAACCTCTGGGGGGATGAGGATTAGCTTTGTTGTTTCTATTTTGTTCTTTCTTGGCTCTTCCTAGAGCAACCATACAAGCAATCCTGCTCAAGGACAGGCTGTAAGCTCCCTCCAATAGCAATTTCAGCATCTCTTTTCAAAGTCTTCATCTCTGGGGGACAGTTCCTGGCAGTAGGCACAGTGTCACGAGCCAATCTGAAAATGCTAAGTACATGTTTTCTGTCACTGATTTTGACAAATTGTATGGGCCAAGTTCTTCTCAACTATAAATACCTTCAGTTTCTTGGCCTTTTCTATTTGTGTTAGAATATTGTGCTTTTGCATAGCTGAAGGGTTGATTTAGTTTGTTCTTCATTCCTGCCAGAAGGACAGGAATCCTGGCAGCTAAGGTAACCAATTCCCAGGAGCAGGAACTGGTCTGCATGCAAACCCAATCAGATGGACTTTGTCTGCACTAGGATGTGGATTCCTCCAGAACATGGGTAGGCGGATGCAGACGTGGTCCAACTGCTGCAGACCTGACACAGGACTGGGAAGCCTCAGAAGTAGTGTTTTTTGGATCTACAAAGCATGCAGTAGGATGTATCCTACTATATAGCTCCATATCTGAACCCATATGTTTTCTGTATATGAAAAAGTTGTCAAAACTTGCTGGAAGAACTCTGCGATCCTAACGGTTGCTTCTATCTTAAAATTTACAAATATGTTAGTCTGTTTCCTGATAGTCACAGTTGGGCTAGAGAAGAGATTGAGATGTTCCAGGTTACCTAAAACTGCTTGGGAATGTGATACGGATTTCATGTGAACAGTGGGAAATATGAATGAGCAGAGCTCTGGGCGTTCATCTTCATTGAAATATATGGCTTTCCCTTCAAGGCTCAGGAAGTTTGAGTTTTTCAGCCTAGAGAAGAGAAGGCCTTTTAGCGGTCTTCCAGTATCTGAAGGGAGCTTAGAGAGAAGACTTAAAGGAAAGGTTTGGACATGGTTTAGTGGGTGATATTGGTGGTAGGGGGATGTTTGGAACAGATAATCTTGGATGTCTTTTCCAATCTTAATGATTCTGTGATTCTATGACTTTTTGTCAGGGAGTAGAGTGATAGGACAAGGAGTAACAGTTTTAATCTAAAAAAGGGTGGGTTTAGATTAGATGTAAGGCAAGAAATTCTTCACTGTGAGGGTGGTGAGGCCATGGCACAGGCTTCCCAGAGGAGCTGTGGGTGCCTCATCCCTGGAGGTGTTCAAGGATGGGATGGGGCTTTGGGCAGCCTTTGGGCTGGATGGGGCTTTGGGCAACCTGGTCTGGTGGGAGGTGTCCCTGCCTATGGCAGGAGGTTGGAATTAGATGGTCTTTAAGGTCCTTTCCAACCCAAACGATTCTATGGTTCTGTGCAACTAATTGGTCAATAATAATGGCTGACTAGATGACTAGTTATGTTTGTTAAGCATTTATGGGCGTTATTTTTGTTCTTTAAGAGGATTTTTACTCTTGGATCCCTTTCTAGCTGTTGCTGTGTAATGTGGTAGGGTAAGAGTTGGAGAGGCTCTCTTGACTTTTACATTTTGAGAATTTTGACAAAACCTTTTATGTTATTTCCCCTTCACACACACGCCTACACTCAGCTATATGTTCTGGTCCAAAAAAATGACTACCTTTTCCTGTGCACCTTACTGCCCTTGAAGCATACTGAGTTTAAAAAACAGATGGTAAATGAGGATATTTAAGCTGTTTCCTTCATTTTCACAAGTGGCCTATAAAGGCCTAAGCTCAGGTGTTAAAAATTGTTTGGGGAATTCTAGGGATCCAAAAACTACTCCAAATACAAGGTTAAAACTGCAAAAGAGCTTCAAAATACAAGTATTTTTCAATACTTGTATTAACCAGGGTGCTTTTTAAAGTTTTCAGATTTCTATTTTGAAAGAAAGCCTATTTTGTCAGAGATAAAATACAATACTGCAGCTTAGTTGCTTAATAACTTTAATATTACAAATTCACAGCTCCCAATATTATCATTTACAATAGAGCTATGATTTCAAAGACAGGGTTGGAAAGTGAGGAGCCATGATCCAGAGGAGAGCTGTGTGCTCCCTGTTTTATGTATGGTTTCCAAGGCTCTATTTCCTCAATTTGGCCATCTCGTGAGATGTGCAAGGAGGCCCTTGGATGCAGATTCACTGGTAAGGAAGAAACAATACCTTTCCATGTGTTGTAACTATATATTTCTTGTAGTACTGTGGTGACATGTAAATAAGCAGGCTTCAAGAGAAGAACCTCTTTAAGAAGTTTATTGACCCTGTCTGCTCAGTCTTTATTCCCTCTCAGGGGTGCTGCCTTTCTAATACATACATAGGCAGTTTATTACTGAAAGTAAAAACAACGAGGTTTCTCCCTCCTAGCCCCTTTTCTTTTTCTGTTTTCTTTTTAAAAAGCAGATCTGCTCTGGAGCACAGCAGTGCAGCACAGGTCATTTGGCACATCTTGACAGTATGGCAGGCACAGGGGGCCAAGGCCAGGAATGAGTACTGGGAAAAGTAGAGAGAGAATGGGCTCCTGCCTGCCAAAGAGCACTTGCCAGGAGCATGACCTGCCAAAACTAAATATACATCATCCTCTAATTCTAACACTGGGTAATACTGATGGCAAGCTGCATGGTTAGTCTTACTATTTGATATTTCAAATTTAATTGGGGGTCTTGGATTTGTTCATGCATCTACTGTAGGAGAGAAGATCCAGCTGGTGCTTTTCAGACAAGAACCTGGAAGAAGGATATGTTACCTCTAGATAAATGACTTTCAGACCTTCACTGTTTTTCCAAAGTTACTTTTTCCCCACCTTCTGATTCTGCTTCAAAACTTCTGTCTCCAGAGAAACAAAGAAAAGCATGTTTTGCACCCCAAGCTTGAGCAAATTCAGTCTGGACCAACCTCTTCAGCAATTGTTAGAGGCTGCTACTTTCCTTCTCCCTTTGGCCAAAGTGTGCATACTTCACATGCCACAAGATCATCTTCCTGTGGCCCCCAGTGATTTGCAGGGGAATTGGTTTCCTCTTTCTCAGCTCAGTTTTGGGGGCTGCCTTGCATGGTTAGTCCAGTTTCCCCCAAGAAGCAGAAGTGTGGTCTCACCGCCTGTGTTGCTGTAGGCACGGCATGTTAACCCAGTGCCGCTCATCTGTCGTGGTGAAGGAGTGGGGAGGAAAGGGGTGCACTGCCCAGCCAGTCTGTTACTGCTGACAGCACAAATCTGCAGCTGTGGGTCCTATTCCTATCGTCCAGTCCCTGCTCCACAGCTTCTTTTTCCACCAGTTGGCTCATTTGGGAAGGATAAAATAGATGAAATCCAGTGGGTTCTTCCTGATGCTTGCCTATATTCAGAATATATTCTGTATTTGGTTTATATATTATATATTGGTTTGTTCTTTGCTTGGGAGCTACTACTTCAGCTCTTCTTCAGCTCCTAGTGTGTGACTTGTTGGCTTTTTTTTTAAAAAAAATAAATAAATCCCTCATTGCAATCCTGTTAAAGGTTGAAAAGCTGGAGTTGCCCCAGTTACTCTGTGCACATACTGGTATTTCTTTTGGTCTTGTCACCATCCTGCTAACTGTTACCTTTGCATTTGGAGATGCAGCTTATGTTTTGGGGATTTACATTCCCTGAAAATGTTAAGAAACATTTTCCTAGTTCAGGAAAGTTAGGGAAGAAGTCTGTTACCTCCTTTATAAAGGAAGCCTTGCTTTAAACAATTTCTTTGGTAAAACTGCATTTGATGTATTCTCACCACAGAATTCTATCACCTACAAATAGCACAGCAAATTTTGCCTCTGAGTAGATCTACTGTCCTACTCTTTGTGCTTTCACCCAAGTTAAAACTAGCTGCCTCTTGGTGTTACCCTTTGGTTTCAGTAACAGTTTATAAGAATTGAGACAAAGTCTTATAACTACACATTCAGGCTGGCAATGATTTAATGTAACAGGGTAGATCTTACTTGCTCTGCACAAGTGAGATCTGTAGTCTTTTAAACATATTTGCTCCCTTTTTCTGTAGGTATAAATGCCATTGCATAGTATGTGGGAATGTGGGGCAGTTGCTTGATAGTTCATTTTTTGTAGAGAAACGAATGATCAAATCAAGCCTCTTGACAGCCTGAATTTCAGAACAGGGGAAACATTTTTGGTGGTGTAGTTTTCTGCTTTGTCTGTTGGCTTTTCTGCCTTGGAGCTGGTGTACCACATGTCCATTTTTTCCTAAGCCGCATTTGAACTCTTCTTCCCTTCAGATGCTTTGTAACCTAACTACCCTCAAATGAAGCAGTTCACTTATTCCATGGGCAGTCCAGGCACAAGTGTGAAATCCCTTCAAACATTATGGCTTTAACTTTTGTTATAGGGGACATTCCACTTGCAGGAATAAGTTGCATTTTCCTAATGCATCTGAGTTTTACGAACTATGAATAAATGTTTGCTGTTAAAACGGTGCATGGCCCTCCTGTAGTGTCTGTGATTTATTTAAAAAGAAACCCACTAAAACGATGTCACTACTGGGTGTCTGATTGCCAAGTTAATCTCTTATCACAAGTCCCATTGATCTTCTGTTTGAGCAGCTGAGAGCCTATTTTATGTATAGCGATCTTTCATAAAGTTTATTCCTGGTAATAAAGCTAACTGGGGAGAGTGCCAAGCTATTCTCAGAGGCAGTCCGCTCTTGACAAGAGAGGTATTTTATTTTGTTAGATGGGGTTATTGTTTGGGCATGTACTGGTGGCAGAACTAGTGAAATCGCTAGCAAGTGAGTCAAGCCACGTTCAGAGGTGTACTCTTACTGGAATGAAGTTAATGGCATTACTGGGCAATAGACACCCAGAGCTGACTTTTAATATGATGCCCAGCATCACGTGCATTTTCTACTTATTACTGTATGGTATTATTAAATTGGATTGTTCATCTTGTCAGTGGCATGGCAGAAAACCTTTAAAAAATTTAATACTTCACATGTGTTAAGCGTATTCAATTTCATTACGTTAAAGGAAGCCATTTTATTTCACAGAGCACAACTGTGTTTCTATGAATTTGTGTCGCTTTTCAGGTTTTTGAAATCTTTCTTCTAATACCATAGCAATTTGTGTTGAGACTCTTTGTCTTTGTACCAAATGTGTGTAAATTTGAAAAATGTATTTCAAAATTTTACTTATTAACCAATAGTGAAATTATTCTTCAGAAGAGTAATTTCAGTCCCTCAGCTCTTGCCTGTAAACTGTGTAAACTTTCTTCCTTCTAGAAAGCCAGTGTCTGGCAGTCTCCTCTGCCTGTTGTTGAGGTATATTTTAAATTTTAGGCCACAGTCTTTCCTCTGGCCTACTGCAGCTGCTCTGGTGACCTGGGTATCCGGGCACGCTTACAGCTCCTCACAGGTGAAAGGGGCAGGGGCAGGTAGTGATACAAGGGCACACACATGTCCCTCATGCCCACAGCACCCTTGGGATGAGGAGGGAACGGGCAGGATTTGCGTGCCAGGAAGCAAAATACCACAGGGAAGGAGATGATGGGGTGCTGGGAACGCAGCAGGAGGGAGAAGTTTTGGGGAGGGAGGGAGGATGGAGGGCTGCAGTGTGTCCTGGTGTTTGCTGTGAGCGAGGCTGCCAGAAGGAATAAAGTGTGTAGATCTCCAGTAACGTGCTGCTTTTCCTCCTTCCGTGCTCAGAGCAGTTACCGAGGTCAGAACTACTTGAAATAGTTGCTGCTTAAATCAGTGGTCAGTACTCCAGCTTTTGTATCAGGTTTGAAGCAGGTTCCCTCAGAAATAGCTTTTTCTTTTTTTTTTTTTTTTTTTCTGTTTTAAAGAGCCACCACTCTTTACATCTTCGAGGAGTTTTCTTCCTCATGAATCATAATATTTATCCTCCTTTTAATTTTCTCTTTGAAATCAGGAGGAAAGCCTAAAAACTATCCAGGATGCAGTTTGTTCCTGCTTTAAGGTGTTACTATTTGAACAGAAAGGCTATGTGGTTACATACTGTAGAAACAAAGGAGAAAAAGTGAAAGGAGAAGATGTCAATTTCAGCTGATACTAAATATTTCTAGTCAGAGTGGGAACATACATTTTTCCCATTTGTTCCTTATCTGTCGTTCTAACCCACTTATTTCTCTAGTAACTGGCACCAGCCGCCAGGGATGGCTGCTCTGCATCGCTGCCCTGCTTGTCCCGTGCTGCTCCGAATGGCAGCGTGCTGAGGAGATCTCCACGCAGCGAAGCAGTTTTAGCAGCACAACCACCGATACCGTGTGGTAATCGTTGGAGCATCAAACTCTGGGGATCCGTGATTACAACTAGTGGTGCCCTTACTTTTCAGCTCTGAGAAGCACTGATGTATCAGTGCGTTTGTAATTCAAGTGTAAATTCAAGTCTGTTGAAGTATTTAGAGAGCCTTGTGAGATGTCTGCATCTTCTGGCACAGAATGGAACTGGGCAGTGTTCTCTGGAAACTTCTGCATTATTCCTTTAAAAACATGTATTCTTATCTGAAGCATTGTTCTAGAGCTTAGCTTCATTGGTTTTCTTTCTCTTATTTGAGTGGGTGGAGGGGATACGTTGTTTTGTGTTTTTTTTTGTATGTGTGTGTGTCAGATTAATTCTTTTCATGTGGAGCTCTTAGTGTTGGACTTGAAACTCAGTGTTTTATTTTTTGTATAAATTCTTAAAACAGCTCAAATCTGGACTTCCTGCAAATTTAAATGATAGTTCATTGCAGAAATAGCTTACATGGAAATTTGGAAATAAAATACTGAAATGTTTGAGCTAGTTAGGAGTACTCTGAATCTTGTATAGATCTGACAAAATTGCATTTCTGCTGGAGCAAATTAAAGTGTGATGCTTTTCACTGGCAAACTGTTGCTTTTATCATGAGTGACTAGATGAGAAATAGTCTACTTGAAATAGCCTACTTGAAATAAATAGTTATTTCCTTAAAATGGGAAAATTTAGATTTAGCAACTGATCAGCAATATGCTGGCCTGCTGTACAGCTTTATTATGTAGTAGAAAAGAACACCCATATGTTATCAGGAAGCTGCTATGTTTGATCTGTCTGGGACTTATTTAGCAAGTAAGAATGTTAATTTAGTGTATACTAGCTAAGATAACTAGTTGTCTGGGGGGTCAAGGTACTGACTTCAGAGGCATTTCTGAACAAAGATGTTGCAGTTGGTGGGTGGATGGCACTGGTCTCAGCTGTTGTATGAGCTTGCATAAATAGTATCATCTCCACTTTAATCTTTCGGGTGTTCAGAGGTAGTGTGCATATTTCTGTTTAACCCCTGGACACTTGCTGGCATGCATGACCCTTTAACAATTCCTATCCCTCTGTCCATCCCTGGCACCTTGGCTCCGAACGGTCTAGGAGTATAGCCAGTGATCTTCAAGATTTTTGTTAAGAGTCTGTCTAACAAAAAGTGTTTTCATTTCGTTGGTATATAGTTTCTGTTGTGTTTATTACATTAGTATAGGGCACACTTCTGAAGTACTTTTTACATCCGCATTATACAGCATTAACTTTCTTTTGTGTTTAATGATCAGTTACAGGAATGTATTAAAACTGGTGATGATGGCTACTGGACTTTGGCATCAGGAAAAAAAGCGTTTTTATTTCAAAAATAGCAACTATGGCTGGAAAAGTGTTTCATAAAGTAAAGTTGGCTTTTAAATTGTTTTAGCATAAGCATTTGATTTACTTTACCTTACCATAAATTTTGAGAATGAAGATGATACTTAAACCTTCAATCTTCATGGATCTCTCTCTCTCTAAAGTGTTTTCCTCACCCATTTTTGTATCGCTTCAGGAGCGCCATTTCAAAAGAGTAGCTTTAAAGGTTCTTTCTGAGGCTTGTGGATATTGTGCTTTGGAGGAGAGTACCTAAAAGCTTTCAAGCATCAGAGCTTTCTGCATATTCCTCCCCTTTTTTGATGAGGGAGAGGGAAGAGAGGGTGTATTGCAGGTGCTGTTTTCGACTAGCTTTTATCACTTTCTGTTGTATACATTTAATCATGATCGAATACCAACACGGTAAGTGCAGCAAACGCAAAGAAGTGCCAAAATAAACTTCAGAGTGCTCAGAACTGATCTGAACTGTTGGATGGGTAGAAAAAAAGTATAAAATCTTCCCTGATCCTAGTACCTGTAAAACAACGTGCATGGGGAGAGAAAATTAATAGGCTGGCAAAGGGATTACAGTGTTTGTTTCCATTTTGTAGAGATGATTGTATAGGTGTTAGTTTTTTATGCTGCTCAAATACTTGAATTTCTTATGTAAGGATGGAGCTTGGATGATTCCAGAGATGGCTCACCCAAGCATCCATAATCCTGAAAGTTTGAGTTGTTCTAATTTGTGTTAGAAGAAACTGAAGTAATAGCTGCAGAAATATGCTAATAAAGTAACTTAAGGACAATGTAGGTGGTGCTATGTTGTTGGACATCTTTTAGTGATATTATTCTCCCTTATTTTTTTTTATAGCAAACTTTGGCCTGTTCCATTTTAACAGCGTTGTTGAGCGAATTCTCAAGTTCAAGTAAAACCAGCAACATTGGACTAAGCATGGAGTTCCATGGTAACTGTAAACGTATATTTCAGGTAAACTAGTTCTATATCAATATATGTTACCTGTGTTTCTAAAATCTAAGTATTAAGAAGCAGAAGTACTTTCTTGCACTAGGTGCATTCAGTTACAGTGTATGCTTGACAGCATTTAATTGGACTAATATATATATTATAAATACAGATATTGGCTACCTTAGGAAAATTGATAATATATTTTTTAAATACTTGTATAAAAAAGTGCAATCTCTTTGCCCGTTTTATGAATGTAGAGCTACAGATCTTTACACGGTTGGACTCTAATTCCCTGGCTACCAATTGCAAACAAAACGAATACTCTGTGGAACAATGATAGTCTTAAATATAGCTTTGGTTTAAAGCCAAGGAGAGCTATGTATTTAAAAATATTATTGCAGATGGTGTAGTCTGGTTGTCTCAGATGTATTGTTTGGCCTGGCAGAAATGTTTTTGTGAAGGCATTGCTTTAAACTCTGACTGCTGTGGAACAACTTACCAACTTTTTTTCATGCCAAAGACCAACCCCCTCCTCCACCAGTTGTTAAAAAGATATCGTTAAGAAGTTTTTCCTTTAATGACTAGTACTTATATATTTTTTTCTTATTATTATTTACCAACACATTGCATTAGTTTTGGCAAATAAGTTGGGGGTTCTGACTGTCAACTTTGGAATATTTTCTACTTTTTAATGAAAACTTGGGTGAACACAAAAAATGACTGAGAGACTCTATTAATGTGTTGTGTTCGTCCTGACTATAGGAGGATGATCTGCGGCAGATCTTCATGCTCACAGTAGAGGTACTTCAGGAATTCAGCAGACGTGAAAACCTCAATGCTCAGATGTCTTCAGTGTTTCAGCGTTATCTTGCACTAGCCAATCAGGTCTTAAGCTGGAACTTCCTTCCTCCAAATTATATCCTTTTAATGTCAGGCCCTTCATTTCAGCTGACTTGGATCACTTCTGATGGGTGATAAATAAAGTCTTTGTGAGGAGAGAAAAATGGAAATTAAAGTCTTATATGTAGTCCTTGATTTATGTCTCTTTCACCCCTGCATTTGCTTAAGAGGTGCTTATATAAAGAAGCTGTTGTTACTTTTCATTGAAGTTTATACAAAAGGCAAAATTAGTTCAGCAGAGCAGCTTTCAGTTCAGAGCTGATGATTCTCCTGGCATGTATCTGGTTGTTGCAAGGGAGATGGAAAGTGTAACAAATTACTTCAGTGTAGAACCAAATGGTGAAGAGATCTAAGAAAGCTCTGTTTAATTTTTATGCAGAGATCTGGTCTTTCTTTTTGCTCTCAGAGAAGTGAAGTGGGTAGGTGAATGCCCTGTCATTTCACAATGTGCATGCTCAAAGGATTCCCCCAGTAAAAGAGTTTTTTTTTTTTTTTTTTTTTTTTTCTGCTAATATACTGGTGCTGTTGCTTCCCTTTCCATATTTTTGTGGTGTGTGCTGGTTATGAACGTCCAGGGAAACGTGGAGATGGTAAGCAGAGGAAGAAATGGGAGTATAATGACGAATCAGAGTGAGTCTTGGTGAGGGAGGGAAGAAGAGAGATGAAAAATGCTTGACCTGAAAAATGGGCTAGAATAATATGGTTGACATACAGGGTACAGCATTATGATGACTCTTTTAGTAGCAACACCATCTTTAAGATACTCAGCAAACTTATCGAGAGCCAACCTGTTAAGCTGCTTTATAAGCTTGTTTCTTAAAACTGTCTCAATAATTTTCTACTGTTACACATACTGCAGGAATCATGGTGTTGCCTTCAAATCCTTTGTATAGGATTTTATTTGAGTTTGACAATCAGAAGGCAGCATGTGTTTCTTTCTGTTGTCTTTGAATCCATTCATTATGTAACAAGCAGCAGAAGTGAAAGTGGATGTTCTTTGGTTCACCTCTGTGAAGTAGAATGCCAGATACTGTCTTTTTGGAAAGTGCTGTGGATGAAAAGTAAATATTTCACGCCTGTTAATCACTGAAGTGGTTTGGCAAGGGGCCAGAGAGGAATTCAGTGTGTGTGCTTACAGGACTGAGGCTGGAATCAAATTATTGCATCTTATTATTGCAAGTTTTCAGAAGAGAATTTGGGATTTGTGAGAATTCAAATAATGTGTGAACACTTTAAAGCAGTCACAGTAAACAGAAAGGAAATGCCTTTGTGTTGTGTAGTGGTGGGTGGAGGTCATTTCCTCTGATTTTTAGTCTTGCTTAATGCAAACCTCTGTACACCATCACAAATACTGACGATACTGTAGTTTGAAAATGAAAACTTTAGCTTTTTCATGAGCACTTTATCCTAACCTTAAGGTTTGCAGTGGTGAATCTAGATAAATACAAGCAAGATGTTGGTAGAAATTTATTCAGGCCTTGAGAGTTGCAGCTTTTTTTTTTTACACCTGTATATAATTAGAAGTGATCTAATCGCTAGGTATTTGTAAATAAGTGTTATTGTAATAGCTAAGCAAGGCATATTGCTACTTGAGATTAACAGAGTTTTCTGCTACTTGGCCTACTTGAGATACTACTACTGTTAAATTCTGGCCACTTCTGGAGACTGCTTCTGGTGTAGACAGACCTTTAGTCTGAACCACCACAAGTGCTCTTACGTGGTTCTATTTCAGATCTTTTTATAACTCAGATTCTCCATTATATCATCTTTTTGTTTTCTGCTGTTGGGCATTTCATTTTGCTGTAAGAATTATAACGCAGGTTGTCCTCTCCCTCCTCTATTTAGGAACTTGTTTTCACAGAACTTGGAATGGCTTTAATCACTTTTGAGAAAAGTGGGTCTTAACTGAGATTCAGTAGCTGTTAGGGTGACAGCCACATGTTGATGCAGCTGTTGACTGTTAGTTCCTGGATGGTGAAGCTTAACTTGGCTGCAATTTCTACATAGGTAGCACGTTACACAAGAACATAAGAATGCCAATTGATCAGTTGGTATCCTGTTTCCAAATCTTGCCAGTACACGTGCCAAAGCAATGGGCATAAATTTAATACCTAAAGCATGGAGTAAAATGATCCATAGTATCCACATATGTGTATACATATATTTTCCTTTAGTTGATATTCCCAACAAGCTCATATTGATTCTCAGTATTCCTTGCAGCATAGCAGTATCTGTACATAATCTTTAGCAGGCTTCTGGTATTCTGTGCCCCCTGCCCCCTACAAAAAAGCAGCATAAATGTGTGCTTTTCAGTGACTTAGTGATTTTTCACTGAGGCACAGCATTTACATCACTAAATTGCAAGAATTATATCAACATATGGCTTCTTGAGAAGTGAGAAGTGCGGTTACAGGTTAATTTGGTATGTGTTGCATTGTTAAACGCAGTCTTAGGCAGCACTGCCAGCTATTAGAAGAGCTGTAGTAAATATAAATTGTTTATTACCAGCAACAAGAGCTGACATAAAAGATGCATTCTGGAGTAGCCACCTTGTTGAACAGTGAAAGAGGAGAGGAGAGGCTGACACCAACCTGCTCGTAAGCTGGAACTCAGTAATTATTGAGCGTCTTACTGCAGTAGTAAGGCATGATGACCTAGGAGGCTTCCTCTCAGTCATGTGCAGTTTCTTCCATTTCATTTTCTAGCACACAGGCAATCATCTATTGTTGTTTTCATCTGTTACCTCTAGGCATTAGTTCACCTGATGTTTGCAGATGCTTCGGGGATTTTTGGCAGTACTCTTGGAAATGGCAATAGCATAGAATTCCTATTTTGCACTAAGAACGTATGGCAGTCAGTTGTGGCTTGTTGGCTTCTGTAGGGTTTCTTTTTTCAGTGCTGTCACAGCACAGTTAGGTATTGGTTACTTGGATGGAACTGGTTTTAAACTGAATCTTTTCTTCAATGAATGTTTTGAATAGTTAAGAGAGTGCAAGCAAATGATGGGTACTAAGAGATACAGCCCTCTCCTTTATAAGAGTGCCTTCAGGGATCCCACTCCTAGTACATTAGGAGTATCCAAAGACCTCAGTTAAGGAATTCAGTGTTGCTGGACCCTAATGCACTTTGACATGGATGTATGATCTGTCCCATGGAGTCAGGATGTAATCACATTCTTTTACCTCCAGAGGTGTTTCTCACCACTTCTTGACTTTGGGATTTATCTGTTCTTGGCAGCTGCATTCTAATAGACTTTGGATGAATGCCCACGAATGCAGAAGTTCTTAATCAGGCCTTTGTCCTGCTATCTCCCATCTACAGAAAGGTGTTCCTTATCTGTCATTAGGAGCTATTATGGAACTATTTATCCCTTATTTTTTTCAGAAAGGTACAGATTTTTACAGCTTTTTGTAGAGAGTACACAAATAAACATGAACTTTAGCTTTAGTTTTTATTTTGGATTTGGTGCCTCCTCTTGCTAGGAGGCAAGCTGGCAAATTTTCAGGTGAATGTAGAATAAGGGATTGGATTTAAAATACAGGTCACGTAACCCTGATGGGATGCACTCCTCTAAAACGCATTGCTGCCATTCCAACAAAATTAATAGTGCAATGGCAATTGTATGAACTGACTGAAGCTTTTGTCTGATCGGAATTCTGTTTTTAGTATGTGTGTTCCTCGGCTATACATTTAAAGGAACAAGCTCTTCATGTCTCTGTTGTGAAAATGTCTCAAGCCAGAATGAGAGACCTTTCTGGGAGATCCTGCGAACCATACAGTTCTGCAGACTCTCAGGATTTGAAGTCAGTCCAACCCAGATTGGTAGCATCTGTTGTGCATTATGGAAGTCCATGAAAAACACAGAGTACTCAGGAAAAACAACACCAGGTTTGTTTTGAGGAATGATTTGAGTTGGCATCGCTGCTGAAAAAGCATCCTGTCCCAGCATCTCTCAGGAGCATGATACTGAGCAGGGAACTGCCTGGCTGAGAGCTTCTTTCTAGCGGGGTGAGGTCCTGACTGTGATTTGTTGCACAACTGCAGATACGACTGTGCTGTGGAGAGACAACATGGGTTTCCTTCAGCAGCAGGGCTGCTTTCCTTAGGTCTTGTTTGCCTACAGCCTGGGGTTATCCTGAATTTACTGCAGTCTTCATGTGAAAAATGAAGGGATGAGGTGCTGTCCTGGCTGTTGTTTGGGTTACGAGGAAAAATTCATTGCAACTAAAACAGCTGTGTTGAAGAAAGTGCAAAAGAGAGCTGCCTTTTACTTTTGTTAGTTCTATCCCTCTTAAGCAAAAGGTAACTTTGGAATCCCTCCTGCGTAGAAATTCATCAGCTCCCTAGGTGGCAGGCAGCATGCAGTAGGAAGGTGTGAGTCTTGGGCTGCATCTGTATGGCCATCACCTCTGCGCAGGTGGTTTAAGTAGAAGTTGGGCTTGAAGTGATGAGCTGGCCTACTGATAGCTGTAGAGCTGTGGTAGTTAATTTAGGAGGGGCTGCAGAATTAATCCACTTGGGTGGGCAACATGAAACTTTGTGCTGGCATGGCTATGCTGGTGGCAGCTCCAGAATTGGATGGTTTTAAGGTTAGCTGGGGTCTTCCTGCACCTCCTCTGCCTGTTGCTTTGCAGACACAATCTGAATCTGGTGTCTCCCACATTAAGTAGTTTTTAACAATTAATGCTTAAGCCTACCTTTCTTCTCCTGAATGCTGGATCTGTTTCCTAGGATTCTGAGTGATACAAAGATTTGTGAAACCATTCTCCATAGGGGGCAGCAAGCCTCTGCATCAGTTCTAGAGTTGATCCTAGACTTATCCCATGTGCTTGGCTGACTAGCTAGCAAGCCAGAGGAGGTCTTATAAATATAATCAGTATGCGTGCATTATAACACAGGATGGCAGATTTCCAAGCTGTTACGTTAATAATGGAATTTTATTTGTAAAGTATAAGTCTAAGACTGATGTAAAGCTCTCCAGAAGGATTCCAGACAACAAAGGTAAAGTGACTAAAACAACAACAAAAAAAGTTAAAATAAAAAATCGGGCCTCATCATTCCTGCAGTTTTTCCTCCAATTCTGAGTTCTTCACTGCTGTGGAAAAAATTGCAGATGGGAGTCTGTTAGATGCAGCCTTAGCTTTTGATTTTTGAATTCCTCGTTTCCTCCTAATAATAAAATAAAACACACAAAACCACAACCTTGGGATCCATTTGCAAATACTAAAATTTGTGGTAAGTCCTGAAGTATTATATCTAGCTGCCTTAGGATATGAAATATTTTGATATTCAACTTCACCCATCCTGGAAGAGAGGCAAAGAGTGAGGAAAAAATGACATACTTGTTTATTTTATTTTTAAAAATATTTTCCTCCAAGAATCGTAGAGAACTTTTTTTCCAAATTACAATTTAAAAATGAGAAGTTAATATTTTTAAGACAGATTACTCTTATTTCTCTAGTTCATTAAATAAAACCAAGTGCAGAGCTAATGGCTGCATACATGAACGTAGGCAAAAATAAAAGAAAATCTATCTTAAACAGCATTTTCTCCTCTTCCTCTAGGCACTAATCAGGGATCACCAGAGCTTTATGAAACATGAAAGCATCCAGTTATACTCTTACATTTTTCAGTAGAGCTTCATTCATATTGTTGCATGTTTTTGATGATGAAGACTGGTTTGTCCTGCACGCACCCCCCGTAGTAGGTAATTTAGTACCATTTTTTCAGGTTTGGCGCAATTGGGCTGCTGCTAATAAGGCAGAAGTTCAGATGTTTCATGGCAGTGAGCATCTCCACACCCAGCTTACGCTAATGTATGCATTCACCTGGTGTGGGAAAGAAAAGGGCTGTAAAATCTCCATAATAGCTGCAGCCATAATTTGTATTGTTTAATTAACAGATATTTTACCTACACGTCTTGTCAGATATGTCATCAGTCCGTTAGCGTGAGAAACGGCACTAAAAATAACAGGATAGGGCCACTAAATACTGGGGCTTGTTAAAATAGTGACAGCAAAGCGGCCCTTCTTCCATTCCACGTGAAACGTGTTATGTAGCTTGTCCCCTCCGTAAACTCAAGCTAGTGGAGAGCAAATTGATTTTCAGAGACTGATAATGTATCTAGAGTCTTCCTTTGGTAAGGATGCCCGTCTTCTACAAGAGAGTTAAGGCAAAGAACACTCCTGAAAATAAGCAATAAATAAAAAAAAATATCCAGAATATTTCAAATGAGAATGAGAAAAAACACAACTCAATGTGCCAGCACTTAATTTGTCTTAATTTGTAATACCACTCTGATAAAGGATGCATGTGATAATTTCATGCCTATATTTTATTTTTATTTGGAAGAATTGCAGTGTTTCTGATCACCTAAATGCCGTTTGTATTTCAGAGGAAAGTAAAATAGAGAATTATCTGTTTGTTTTTTAAATTATTTTTATTTTGTCAGTGTCTAAAATAATGCAGATCTGGTAGTGTTCAACACACACTGATAGTTTTGAAAGTCGTGAAACTGGTTTTGTTTCAATATGCATGAAAATCCGTGATTGTTCTCGTGCATTGTAATGTGCTGAACGCAACTCTGGGCACACACCAGCAGTGAATTTCCACTTGGTGCTGTGCCGTGGAAAAAGTGGCTTTTTTGAAACTGTTCTGCACAGTGTTACTGTGATTTTCTGTGTGTGGCAGAACTCAGAGGGCAAGCGTAAATGTCTCTTGCCTTGCCCGACAATCTTTCATATTAAAATAGATGTTTGCTTTATGCATTGTTCTCTTAAACAAATCCCATCGGATTTCAAGGGATCTGCTTTCCTGAACAGTACTATTGTAAAATTTATTTTTAATCGGAAGTATACGATTTTTTTATAAGCTTTATTTTTATAATACCTGATAATGAACAGTATTAATTCTGTAGTTTACCAATGAGTAGATTATATGCAGCTGAGCATGCTGTTGCTTATTCTGCTGGCTGGGTTACAAAGGATTCAGAGGGGGCAGTGAAGGGTTTTAGAAAGACAAATGAAATCATAACTTGTGTGTTAAAACTGTTTTACTGCTATTTGGATTGAGGGGTGTCATGGTAGGAAGCATTTTCAAGAATCTGTGATAAATGCTACCCTGTGTGGTCGGACTGACTAAGAATGTAATGTGCTTGTTTAATTGATTTTTTTGTTTATTTGTTATTTTTCTGCTGTGGCAGAATTTCATAAAAACTAAATTATGCCAAAAGATATGGTAGTAAGTGAAAGGAGTGCAGGGAAGTCGTGGTTCCAGTGTGGGTGCTTTTTATTGTGGGTTTTTTACAAGCATATGTTTAATATGACAATGCCTTGTGGTGCCTTACGCTTTTGTTCTTCACAGCATAATAAAAAATGTCGATTAATGCAGGGCTAACATATCTGCATTCTGTGATGCATATTTGGCTATTTAGAAAAATAGGATATAGATTTCAATGGGCTATCTTTAGCTATCCTAAGACCTTTTTAAAAGCTGCCAGGAACATTTTTTAGGAAATGATTTCCCATTTTGCATAAATTTTAACACCTGTTAATTGCGGTTGCTTTTTTCCCTTCTCGCTGTGTCACATTAGACACTCTGGTTATCAAAGTGATCGTATCACTATGGTATGTCTCATAATTATGATCAAACTGTTATCTAACATTCCTGGAGCATTCTTTTTTTCAATACTTAATACCTTTTATTCCTTGGCCTCATGCATGAATTATGCTGTGTATGTGAAGAGGCTTAAAGTTTGTTTCCATTACATTCTTTCTGAATGGATCCTGTTGTATCTAGGATTTTTTTAAAGCCAAGTAGGAATGTTATTGTTGACCTTGACACCAGATAACTGGGCAGACATTATATAGCTATGTTTGAATCCTCACAAAATGTGATGCTAAAGCCAACAGAATCCTGGCGTGAGACCCTCCTGGACAGCAGAGTTATGGAGCTTTTCTTTACAGTAAGTTTCATTCTTCAACTTTCATAGTCCAGACCACAGGGAAAGCAGCTTCTTCCTGTTTTAAAACTTTACTCTTGGATCCTTCCTTTTGCATCAGGTAGGACTGATTCTGTTAACTTCAGCTGGTTTGTCAAAGCAAACAAAGTATTGTGTTTTTCTTAGGTTAACAGATGTGTGTTTTGCCTATAAATTGCCTTAAATTGGTAACCATTAACTAAGGAAAAAAGGGTATGGTTATCTAAGCTTTGTTCTGTTTAGTACTTTTAAACGTGTTCATCAAATGAAACCAAGCATTGTGAGCTGTGGTTAGACTATGCCTTTAAGATAAGGTGTAACAACTCTCAAATGAACAGTATTTTTTTTTTTTGCTGATCTTAGAGCTTTTGCTCAACAGCTGAAAATAAGTACTGTAATTGCCATTTTCCAGCCAGTTCCAGCATACGAAATTTTGCATCTCTTTCCGCAGCACAAAGTGAATCAAAGCAAGTTAAATTGAGATAGATTAAGTTAGGAGTGATGGGGAAGAGAGAGAGTGATGAGGGGGGAATGTAATATTCACTTCCCATGATTTAAAAAGAGGTCTGATATTAAAACTGGATAAAATGAATGTTACTTTCCACCACTCTTGGGGGGAAAGTTGGTAGTCTTTGTTCAGCCAGGAAATGCTGCAGCAGCAACGTTATTGGTTTATAAATTAGTTTACTATGATATTTTGTTATCTTAAATCTCTTGGGACCTCAGAATTCATCATTCTCACGCTGTTTCATTTTTACAAAGCAAAGAAATAATGTGTTCAAAGCTGGGACAAAGTTGTTCTCAGACCAAGCAAATGGAAATCGCCAGTGCTGCTTGAGAGTTGTCCGATATGTTTGGATACCTGTTTATACTTTGTAGGATTTTTAATGAGGATTTTTTAAACTGAAAGTTTATCTGTTCCAGCAGTTTTGAAAAGGTGAAAAAATCACTGGCAGACCTCTTAGCAGCTACACACAATCTGAACAGCTGTCTAGACTATCCAGACAGTTGCTACTGTCAGCTGTGAACCTCCACATGCAAATAACTTTTTGGCTTACATATTAACCCTTCCTCGTTTAAAAGTATGAAGCTGTCTGAGTTAAATCTCTCTCTTTGGCTGCTTTACAAGACTACTCATTTGTGATGAGGATATTGTTTTCAGTAACATGCAAAATTGTTGTAATGCATTTGCATTTTATTTAATGGCAACCAAAGCAGGCCTATATTTGATTATTTTTGAATGAAGGCTAGCCAGGGCAGTGTGCTGTCAGTTTTGGTTTTAGATTCCTGATTCGCAATGGTTGAGGCTGGTGGTATTAGCTTGCTATTTGAAGTAATATAAGTGAATGGTGGTCGTTCATATTCATATAACTGATCTGAGAAATTTTAATAACCTTGCAAAACTTGGCAAGACTGCCATGTTAAAGAGGAAGCCTTCACTTGAAATCTCAACCAAGTGTGGAATGCATATTAGAAGGGGTATTTCTGTTTCAGGGCTTGTTTCTCCTGGCAGTTGAATCTTTCAGAGGTTAACCATGCAGCTAATCCAACTGGTTATGAGTTAGGTGAAGCTGAAGATAAAATGCCACGGGGAAGTGGTCAGAGTGTCTTAACTGTACCTTTATGGTGTAATTTAAGTAAATTGCGTGTGGAAGAAAAAATTACACTGCATTTTTCAGTAAAACTTACATGAAAAAACAGAAGGCATGAGTGTAAGGAAATACTTAAAAATCCGTAGTTGATAATTGTGTAATTGTGGTAATTATGAGAATAGGGTTTCTGGAAATATTAGCAGATTTGAATCTAGAAGGTCTTAGCAGCAGACGTAGTGATGTAACACAGTGCAGAAATGAAAGAAGATGACTTGGCCCTGTATAATGTAAGGGTGTTGCCAAGGAAGTGATGCATTCATTTTTGTATATGTCTTCAGTGTTTACCTCTGCTAAAGAAGCATCTATATAATCTTGATTGAACTTGTTGACTAACTTTAGCAAGACTCCGTAGCCTAGGCATAGTTAGCATAATAGAGATGACTGTCATTATTGCTGTTTTTAGAAGGAGCAGTATGTCTGACTGGCTGGCATCTGTTTCTCTCTTTAAGACATAACATTCGGTACACAGTTCAATTTTCAAAATGTAAGCAAGACTTAACTAAATGTTAGTATCAGTGAGTTAATTTGAGGCTCGCGATTCTGTGAACCGAATCGCAATCGTGACATTTGCCAGGTTTTAGGGAGTTGTAGAAACCCTCACATTTCAGACTGAATAGAAGTTATAGTAGGCTTTTTTTGGTGTGTGCTCTTTTGGATTGACAGCCATGTGACTGTTGTAAGAACATCCTATTTTCCATGTATTATTAACTATCTCGCTTCCTGAAAGGTTCATCGAAAAATCAGAGAAGATACAGATATGGCCCAAGATTCATTACAGTGTCTGGCACAGCTGGCGTCTTTGCACGGGTCAGTCTTTCCTGACGAAGGTTCACAAGTTGATTACCTGGCACACTTCATTGAGGGATTACTGAATACTATCAATGGGTATGTATGCCTCCTCTCTAAATTTAGATGGCATCTTTTAATCTTTTAGTTTGGAGTGCAGCGTGTGTGTGTGAAGAACTGGTATGACTTGCTTATTTCTGGATATAATCTGTGTTTACTCTTGGATTATTGACATTTTAAAAAATGCATCTTAAAGTAGGTGCTTCTTAAACTTACACGAGATAGATTTATTGATTGAAAATGTATCTAGAAAATCAATTGGCTTTTAACATTTTTCTTGATGGCAGAAAACTAACTCCTATTTCTATCTATAGAATTGAAATAGAAGACTCTGAAGCAGTGGGAATTTCCAGTATTATCAGCAACCTGATAACCGTATTTCCTCGAAATATTTTAACTGCCATTCCAAATGAACTTTTCTCTTCATTTGTCAACTGCCTTGCACATCTCACTTGTTCTTTTGGAAGAAGTGCTGCCTTGGAAGAAGTGGTAAGTATTCATTCTCAAAAAGTAGGTATTCTCTTTGTTTCCCTCTCCTTCTAATAGGCATAAGTGATACGAGAATCTGGCTGTTTTGTCAATAACTGCTGTGAAACATGGTGCTTTTGTTCTAGATATTTCTGAAATCACATCTGAAAGGGTTTTATTTTTTTATTATGTGCAAAGTATTGGACAATTGCACACTGTCTTTCGAACTTTTGATTTAAAGCACCTGCTTCATATTTTCACTTTTATAAGAATGGGTACTTTAAAAAAGGTATGGAAGTCTTTAAATGTTGCTGGATTGCTCTTGTGGGACTTCTCTGAAAAGTGTTGTAGATAATGAACGTGCTACAAACCTGAAAGCTTAAAATGGCTATGTGAACATATGGACAGGCTGAAACTTATGTTGTCAGGGGTTTTACAGGCAGGAACTTATGTTTTAAGTGAATGTAGCTGTTAAGATCTGTTGTTAACCCCATACTATTAAACTCCTTAAATCATCCCTCTGTTACAGACACAGTTCAAGTAATAATTCTATGTACAAATCCGGAGGGGGAATTCAGAGGACTTTTCTGTTTGCTTACTTCTTTCAAACCTTGGTTGTAACATGGAAGATCCATTTTGATAGGCTAAATCCTGTGCTTCAAAAAAAAAACAAAAACACTTAAAAATAAAAATGTCTAAGGAGACGTAATTATGAAAAAAGCCCATAAAAATTAAGGTGCGTCTTTCACCTGAGCTATTTACATGGAATAGTTATTGATTTAAATGAAGCTATCAAGGCACCATCCTGGGTTTTCCCCATTATCATTAAAAAGAATTATTTTTTTTTTCCAGTTTTGCTATAGGTATCAAGCCTAGTTGGTAAATATCATTTAAATGAAAGGGACTAGAGGAAAAGGGGATAGAGGATATGTATGTAGAGGATATACATTTCTTCAGTTAGTCTCCTCGCTGGAGAGCTAGAATACACAACCATATTTAACTTCAGGAGTGCTCAGCATAAGCCACCAACTCAGAGTACTTCACCTCTCAGCAGAAGCCCGAGGTAGCTCGTACCACTGTCTGGTGCAGAGTTTGTTTTGGAAATGGCTGGCTGCTCGTGCCTAGTGAATGTGTCTGCCTATGCATACATAATCCTCTAGTTTTTGCTGAAGAAAGTCTTTTCAACACTATATTACAGTGTTATCAGATCCAGCAAGATAAGAAAGAAGGCTGCATTTTTTTTTTAAAGAGAGAACTCGTTTGTTATCATACAATCTTTAAAGTGTTCTGTGGAAGAAAGAAACATCACACTTTCACCACTCATGGTGTCATTGGTCTAACAGTTGTATAGCTTATATCCCAACTTCATGTGGTTGCTCACATCCAGGATGATTACAGAATTCTGTGGTATTCAGTCTTCAAAAGGTAATTCTTATACCTTATCATTGTATAAGCAATAAGGTGCACTACAAAGTATTTCAAACTATTGCTGACTTAATCCGGAAGGTGCAATGGCATGGTGTGCTGTGACTGTAGGAATACTTGTTGGCATCCCTGAAGGCAATCTTCTGGCTTAGGAATGTTCCAGCCTTAGTCAGTGTGTTTCATAGAGTCATTTAGGCTGGAAAAGACCTTTAAGATCACCAAGTCCAACCAGCATGTAACACTACCTAATCCACCGCTAAACTGTGTCCCTAAGCACCTAAGCTACTTGCTTAGATTGTTTGTAGTGATGTACTCTGTGAATTCATGTACTCATGAGCTTAACTGCTCTCTAATTAAGAGTTTTTGGTGAAAGGTGAAATACCATGTGCATTGGGCCCAGTGGAATCCTGAGATTTAGAAATCTAAAATGCAGCAGAACGCAGACAGGTGTACATAGTAAAGCTTTGCTCATGGGGCAAGCTGTTTTTCCCATATTTCTGCCACTTTGTGTGCCAGCAGAATGGCTTGTGTGAGTGTTGCAGAAAGCCCATCAGACACAGGGAATCAGCTTAGCCAGAAGCTTGCTATTGAAACTGTCAAAAGCAGGAGGTCCCAAACTGTAATGTGCAAACCACTTCAAAGCAGCACGTGTCTTGGCACAGAATCAGAAGCTGTTGCTGATGGTACTTGCTGCTGTTGCTAATACTGATATTCAGCAAAGGGGGAGGAAAAAAAAAGCCACACACAATCCAAACATGTTCACGTGTTGTTTTACATTTACTTGGCTGTTGATTGAGGGAAGTTGTTGCAACATCTGCCTGAACAGCTACACTGTGGAGGACAGTAAGCTTCAGCAATGCTTAGGGTTAATTCATGATGCAATTTGGACCAGTCATCTCTTCCTTGAATTACGCCGGGTATGAGAGAAGATGCTTGTCCACAGCTATGCTTTTCTTTCCTCAAGGCTTAATGCTTATGCAGAAGTAGGAGTCTGTAATAGTTGATCAGAATTAGTGAAGAGTACGAGCAAGATGTTGAATAAAAATTCAAATAGAAATGCTCTCAAAGTTGTTTTCTTTTCTCAGATGCATTTCTTAATGCATTGTTCCTGATTTATGATATGTTGTTGTTGTTGTTTTAAAGTTGCATAAGGGGAGATATCATTCTGAGTTTGGTCTCTCTCTCTACTTTGCTTCTAACTTCTCCCAGTTTGCTGCTACTTAGCAAGTTTTAGAAGTGTTCTTTCTTCAGAGGGTCCACAGACTGTGAAGGAAGAAGTACACTTCTCCTTTCCAATCTTGGAGAAATTTAGCAGCATTGCTTTGATGTTAGTGGTTGTACCTTGCTGTCCTGAAGATCTTGAGTCCTGAACTGGGCCCTGCCATTTGCTTCTGTTAGATCCATCAGAAAGTTTCTGCTCCCCAGTCTGCAGCTTGTCATGTATAGTCTACCTGCATGACATCTTCATGCCCAGCTGTAGCCTTTCATCTGAATCACTAACCTAAAACAAGATTGGGAATTTTTAGTAAGATTCCTTTGTGATTATATTTGTTCAAGATTCACAAACTCTACTGCTTGGGCACCTACTTTATGGAGACACTAATCCTAGCTTCCTTACGAAAATACTGTAAGGTGTTGTTAAAACTATACAAAAATGGCTTATTCTGTATTACCTTCTCAAATCTGAGTTGTTTTTTTCCTCATAAAAGGACATTGTTTCTTGTGTTATGTTTAATAATAATTTATATTAATTGTATGTAAGTTAAAAATATATATACGCATATCAAAGTGTTTCATGTTTCAGTGAACATCTTTTAGCCAGATTGAAAAGATACATTGTGCTTGTCCTAAACTTGTTTTATATTAGCATTGAATACAATTTGGTCTCCCTCATCATCTTTAGCTTTTGTTTTCAAACTTGCATGTGTCCCATATTTTAGCTAATGTAAATGCGACCACTTTGCAGTTACAGGATGATGCTGTGAAAATATCTTGAAAGGCTTCCAACATGGTATCAGTTTTCCCTCTTAGTCAGTCATCCAGCCAATGTTTTTTTTCCTTTGTTCATCCAGCCATGTTTGTAACTTCACTGAAAGTCAGGAATTCCTCTGTCTGGAGCATGATTAAGGCCTCAGTATCTCTGTATTTCATCAAGGAATCATTTTACTAAGCTCTGTTATCTCGAAGTAACCTTGGTGAGCAATCACGTTGGTTAAAAGTTGAGACTTCTTAGAGGAAAGAAAAGTCCTGCAATACTAGCAAATCCATCCAGAGAGTCATACTTCAGTTATCTGAAGGTGGTTTTATTTAGTAAAGTTCAACTTTTGCATCAAGTGGAAAAAAAAAAAAGTTAAGTGCATTAAATGTCCTTTTCAAGAGAAACAACCCTTCTGCTATCTGGGTTCTTTAGCTGGCTTCTAACTCAAGAGTTTTCTCTTTCAGATATGAATTTCCTTTTGCAACTTATGTACCCCATATAAATATATGTGAAAAGCTAAAAGCATGAAGTGACAGTAAAAACGCACTAATGAATTGGAGATGAGGCTTATTCTGTGGAATTGTGCTCTTTTTTTTGTTCACAGAATGAGAAGTTGTTTATCATCATCAAAACTGGCTGCCCACAGTAGGGTTTCTTTAATACGTGCAGTCTTGTAATGATTTTCCCCAGAGCAGAGAGTTGTCATCGTTTCTATCTCTTTATTTCAAAATGAGTGGAATACTTGCTACTCTATATGCAGGTGTTCTTTGTTTGTCTAATTAAACAGAAATAGATCAATTCTTTGTTGTTTCCAGTATGAGCTGAGATGCTTGGCGTCATTGTAGAGAAAGCATGGTAGCTCCTGTATTTAGGTGATTGTGTGTATGTATGAAAGGCTTAAATTAAGACTGGTTTGGTTTTTAACAGCAGAAGAAAAGAAATAGCTAAATGCAGTGGGTTTTTTGTTTTGTTTTTTAATTCTAGCAAAGCTGCGTTGACCTTTTTGATGCATTGCTTCAGTTCTTTCTGATCTGTTCAAGGATAGCCAATAATAGGTTTTGTGATTTTTTTTTTTCTTAAATTGCTTCAACATTAGAAGAACGTCTGTTAAATAGTAATTAATATAAGTAACTTTTTCTGGTTTAGTTTAGGAATAAGATGTTTGTTTCTTTCATCTCTTACAGCTTGACAAAGATGACATGGTATATATGGAAGCATACGATAAGTTGCTGGAATCTTGGCTTACTTTGGTACAAGATGACAAACATTTCCATAAAGGTTTCTTTACCCAACATGCTGTTCAGGTCTTTAATTCTTACATTCAGTGCCATCTAGCTGCTCCCGATGGTACAAGGAATTTGGTAAGCCCTTATAGTGGTAGTTTCTGATGATAATGTGGAGTAACTAACCCATGTGGGGATTTTGTTGTTGTATACTTTATGATGTAGCTCAAGGGAGCTAGTATAAATTTACTACGTGTGGCTTTGAATGGAAATGAAAAAATTGCTGAATTTGTTAATCAGAGGTCATTTTCCAGTCTGTTTCTCTCATTATGAAAAGGAAATGAAGGAATACAAAGTTGGAAGTTACTTTTAAAAATAAATAAAATAAACCTGTTAGTAAAATTGACATGTATTCTGCTGGTCTTCCCTATAAATGCAGTGACTAAACTTCTGACCATTCTTCTCTGGATTTGGGTTACAGTTAAAGTCTCCGATTAAATTGGAAGCCTTTTATCCTGTTATTTCCCATACGTTACCTTCAAATTATACTTCTGAACTGTAATCTGAGAAAATATAGAATGACTATGCTTAGACTAAAAGAAGCATGAAAATGTGGTTCTTCTGGATAAAATGGTACATAAATTGCTTACTGAATTTTTGAGGTGGCTGTTCTCGAGAAAACTTAAAAGTACCTCAGCTATCTCTTGGTCCTCTGAGAAAGCCCATTAGTCTCTTTGCCAGGAGTATGGATCTTACTGAAATAGATTGTGGTACTGAAACTTGGATGTAGATGCTGAATGAATTAATTACTGCAAGATTTGATTCATTAGCTATGTAAAATTGATCTCTTAAGTTTGATGCTATGCAAAGATCTCCAGGATACCTAATTCTGAAAAGCCCTGTATAAAACCCATGTCTAGTATCTTGATATGTAACAGATGGTAATAACAATGCCAAACGGAGAGGAATATTTCACAAGAGAACTTTGAATTCATATCAGGCGGTCTTGACATAGCTTGTATACACAGGTTAATTCATGTCATTCTGTGAGATAAGTCATTTATCCCATGGGTAACCTTTTAAAAGCCACAGCTGGCATTTTAGAATGCTTCTTGTTCGATATCAAAGCAGTAACAGGAACTTTCAGTCTCTACTTTGAGAGCAGAGACTCACTCTTCAGTAAACAGCTGCAACTTTGAAGTTGCCAAAGGAGAATGATTTGCTGGGTTAGATAAAGAAAAGATGGGGTAAAAGCACTTTAGGTAAGAAAATGTGTTTAGATTCAATTTTCCAGAGCCTTTGTAGAGACAATATGTAATGATAGCTTTCTCCATCACTTGTATTTGAATGTTAGTTGTGTAAATTCTGTCATTCGTCAAGAGATTTTTGAAAACGCTTCTAACATTGATATGTGATTTCTACATATAACGGTTCAACTCTTCAAGAAAATAAGCTCTGATTGCTAGGTAGTCTTAAAATATAGCCAAGGCGAGAGGAATCTCATCTTGAGATATTTTTATTTTGCCTTCTATTTTTTCTGAGGTTGCAGCGTTTACTTTTTAAAGGTGTGTTTTCTTCAAACAATAAGTTATAGAGAATCTTTATTGAAAGAGGTGACATTCACTTTGTCATTAAAAATACTACCTCTCTTGTAATTTATTTTTAAGATCTCAGAGAACTGGGAACGGTATCTCTGACTAATGAACAGGACAAAGCAAAGTGTTTAAAATTTATTCTTGTCCTGATTATATATATGATTTGAAATCCAAATTTATTTTAGAAGTCTCCTGACCATTGGGTTTGCAGACCATCTATGTGAATGAGAGTCATTCAGTACATCATTTTGTACCTCTAGCAGTGGATGCTTACTTGAGCTGATTTATGTATGTGGTGTAAAGAAGCTGTTTTGCTGCTTTCCAGCCTGTGCTTATCCTATTAACAATTAGTATTAATTTTCATAACTCTCATTTTTGACTTTTTTTCAGTAACAGTGAATCTTTTGACTTGAGAACACTGTTGGAAATGGTAGCAAATATGCAAGGAGGTGATTTTGCTGATAAGTCTGTGAAATGTTGATTTCAAAACAATATAAAGCCATATCTGCTTCTCTGTTTACCCTGTCTGTATCTAATTTAGCACAAGCTGCTTGTGTATCCATGCAAAACACCTTGGAAGAAAAACACAGATTTATGTAGAAAAGTGTGGTGGTGATAAGTGTTAGCAAGTGTAACATTAACTGGTTGCTTCTGATTTTGTTGAAATAACATCAGACTGCCAATGGTGTGGCCTCTCGGGAAGAAGAAGAAATAAGTGAACTGCAGGAAGACGACAGAGACCAGTTCTGTGACCAATTGGCCAGCGTAGGCATGCTGGGAAGAATTGCTGCAGAACACTGTATACCTCTTCTTACAAGGTATGGAAAAACAGCCATGAATGCACAAGAATAAAAAGCTCAACTTTGCTGAAACAATTTAAAAACAGTGAAGTTATTTTATTATTGTTTGCCCACAGTTTATTAGAAGACCGAGTTACAAGGCTCCATGGTCAGTTGCAAAGACATCAGCAGCAGTTACTTGCCTCACCAGCATCAGCCTCGATTGACAATAAAGTGCTTGATGACCTGTATGAGGATATTCATTGGCTTATTTTAGTCACAGGTAGGTGTACAGCGCTAAATAGCGCTTATTCTGGTATTGCTGTTGCAACTGGAACATCTTAGGAAAGAAAAATACATGCATGTCAACTACTAGTAATTGACTATTTAATCTGTATGGTGCTTTCATCTTAGACTACATGCAAAGTTTTTGTCTCACCTTCATCTGTCTGCAGTAACATGAAAATTATCTTTAAAAGATTAATGTAATCTTTTCATGAGCTATGTCCTTTGGAAATTCCCACAAGTAATTTTGTCCTAGACTTCTGAGATCCACCTATTCAAGAAATGAGCCTGTTCATGGTTTCAGTTACATTTTCTGGGCTCATGTGACTTCAGGGAATCCACATGAGATCAAGATAGCAGTGTTACTTTGTGGTGCAAAGAGTCAAGTAAGTTCCAGAATCTCTCAGGACTGATGATCCATGTCCTGGCTTTTTGCTGTGTTTCAGGGAACTTTACTTTAGAACATTTTTATTTTTGATTTTTAGATGGAACTATCTTACATCTGTTTGCAAAGCATAATATCAGCTAAGGCAGTGTCTGTATTTTATTAGGAGAAATGTATACTTTATGAAATATTTTGTGGGGTCTTTTTGAATGTCTGATGTTTTAGTTGCTCTCAGATGTTGGCATAAATGCGTTTATAATATTTTTGTATCGCTCTAGAATGAAATTTGTATTTGTAGCTCAGATGATTATGAGATCAGATGCAGAAAACTATGACTAAATCTGGAATTAATGTTAATTATCTGGACACCAGAGGATTTTACTGTGAAAACCATTGCTTTACCTGATCTGCTGTTGCTATGCAAGAAAACCTTTTTTATAGCGCGTTTGTTTGGTGTATGAAAGATTCTATAGATTTGAAATATCAGCAGAGCAGAAGTCCCAGATGAGATGGGCTTAGTAGGGAAGCTGTAAAATTGAACAATTTTTATTACATAACTGAAGGAGAAAAAAGTGACCACAGTGTTTTAGAATATTTTTTCAGGTAGCTGAATTGGCTGTTGTTCTTTCACATGAAACAAAGCTCTTCTCCCTCTTTTATGATTTAATTTGGTCATTTATTTTTCAGCATTAGTTTACTGTCACTTCAGGTTCTTTTTTACAGAATGGCTTTCTAGATTCTGAAGTTAATTATACATATTTAATCAGTGTTAGTCAGGGGTTGTATAAACATTTGATTCTAGTGTGATGTCTGCAGTTAATCCAGTGGACTCTCTAATCAAAAAGCTCTAAGTTAACTTAGGGTAGAAAGTTGTGATAATTCTTTCTTTTTTTAATGTAAGGCTACCTCTTGGCTAATGATACTCAGGGAGAGACTCCGCTAATACCTCCAGAAGTAATGGAATACTCCATTAAACATTCAGCTGAGGTTGACATCAACACAACACTTCAAATTCTGGGATCTCCAGGAGAAAAGGCCTCTTCCATCCCAGGGTACAACAGAACTGATTCTGTAATTAGGTAAGAATGTGTCATGTGTTAAGTATGTCAAATACTTTTTCAGAGAAAAAGTGAGAACATAAATGGACTTCCATGAAATTAAAAAGAAAAAAAGCCATATGTAAATGCTGAACATTGGAAATGAAATGTCTCTTTTAACTAGTCCTAAAGTAAAGGCAAATAATTTATATGAATGGTTTTGTAACTGACCTATTAAGGCAATGCTATAAAAGAAAAGACAGAAAAGATGAAGTGAGATATATACATATATCTATATGTATAGATATATGTAGATAGGCAGAGTGATTACAGATGATGTTTCAAGTCAAGTTGACCTGGGGGAGGACTGAAGGGAAGAAAAAGTATGGCATCTAAACAGATAAAACTGTCGAGATGGGATGGCAGAAATGACTAGCTTGATGACCTAATAGTTGTAACTGAGGACATGATCTACCTATTAAAATAAATAGAAATACTTTATCACTGCTGAAAACCTGGCTTTGATCTGTTTGTTGCAGGAAGTCCTTAAAACGACTCAAATTACTAAAAAAAAAAAAAACAAACACTTGTTTTTAAAGCTATACAGAGCCTATAGTACATTATCAAAATTTTTTTTATCTATGATGTATTCTGCACATGTGCAGCTTAAGCAAGAGCTTTCCAAAGCTTAAATGAACTTGTCTTTGGCCATGACTTACTGCTTCAGCTTGGCAGTAGCAGCTTTGGTCTTCAGTGGGGGGAGTTGTTGCCCCTTACGTACACGTATTATTAACATAGTTAAGGAACAGCATAAGGGATTTCCGTTCTCTTTTTGCAAGAAGTCTGATGCTCACAAAGGAGTCCTCGGTTTGAATCTTCAGTATTCAGACGGCTCAATTCATTTTTTTTTTATTGGCATGAAATATTATTCACTCGAGATTACTTGTGTACTTAACTGCCCACAATGATTCATTTTTCTAACCTTTTCCAGAAGAATATGTTAAGTGCTTCATGGGCTAACACATGTAGAGGTTTGAATAGTGGTCACTGATGCCAAGCCTGATAGCTACAAGAACCAATCAAAAACCAGAATTTCTTATTTGCTGTGTCTTAGTGTAGATGGGATTAAAAACAGAAATAGACCACCACCAACTCATAAATTCCTTGAGGACCAGCATATTCTTACCAAATTTAATTGAGATACTGTAAAAGCTAATATTAAATATAGTTTTCTTGACTGAGTGTATTAATGCAGTCACTTGGTGGTCTGCTACATCATATTGTTTCTCTGTGGTAATGCAGAAGTAAGAAACAGCTGGACATTGCTGTAGCTGTATCATGCTGCAAAAGCTGCATGATTAGGCCACATTTTGTAATGAAGAAGGTGGTTGACGCAGAAAAGGGAGAATCAGTTTTTCCAGAAAGCTTTTCAAACATTACAGGTAGTGGTACATGTGTCTGCATTCCCACGATGTCAGAATGCTTGTCGGGATTCTTCTGTTGCAGTGTTTTTGAAGTCAGAGATCACCTTATATTCTGACTTTGTGGAGGGTATTTGCCATTTTGTCTCTCTCCTTGGATTTAAAGAAATAAGTTAACTGCTCTCCACTTTGTTATAGTTGAAATATTTCATTATCCTGTTCCTTCCTCATATTTCATGAAAAAATAATTGTTTCATAGAGTCACATTCTCCAAAGAACACTCAACATCCTTGTTGTGTTTTAAATCTGCAGGTTGCTATCGGCTATTTTAAGAGTGTCAGAAGTAGAATCTCGAGCAATAAGGGCAAACCTCACGCACCTTCTGAGCCCGCAGATGGGCAAAGATATTGTATGGTTCCTCAAACGTTGGGCAAAGACTTACCTCCTGGTGGATGAAAAGCTGTACGATCAGGTAAGGATATAACCTTTATGAATGAATTGGTGAGTATTAGCAACAATATCCTTGGAATGCAGATATTAGTGTAGCTATCCTAAGGTGCAGTGATAAAGCATTTTTAAAATTGTATTTGGGGTTGTTTTTTAAAGTGTTTCAAAGTAGATGTTTTCTTCCTTTTTTCATTAGAAATATAAGTTGTTAGGGGACCCTTCTTGCGCATCTTGGTATAAATGGGATTTCTGTAGCTAGTGGCATCTCTCAGGTTGTTCAGTGGGTAAAATTCACTGACCACAGCAATTTTATAAGCTACAGCAGATCTTACAGCTCATCTTTAATACAGTGGTTGCCCTTGATGAATGATTTATTAAGTAACCTGGTCATGATTCTGAATTAGATACCTAACACCATCACTAGGTGGTGTATATATAAGCTAAAATCATGTTACTTTCTCTCCTCTCCCTATCTTATATGTTCTCATTGTATATATCATGATTTCTATGATGTGTTCTTTCTAAAGGGCAACATTTTATCACGTTTGGAAAGCACTAATCATGATTAGACCTTGATCCTGATTTTGCTTATACAACTAACTATACTCCAGCTAGCTAATGGAGGCCACTCATGAGAAGGTCCTGTTGGCTCTAACTTCTGAGAAGGAAGCCACCTCCTCATCCCCTTATGTCCCTTACTGAAGCAACTAAGAATACTAACGCTTCAGGAGACCTTAACCAAGTTAGGGGTACCGAAGACTCGTAATAAATTTGAGTTATATTATTCAGCTTGTACTTGCAGCAGAGCGAAGATATCAGCTGGGGAAGAATTGGAGAGCATGAAACAGGGCATCTAGGAAATGTACACATTTAGTTTGTGTTGGCGTGTGAAAGAGGTTGAACACCTCTTTTTAAATCTTATACTCAGTCATGTATATATTACGAATTTTAAAATAAGAAACGGTGGAGGTGTGCTGACAGGAAGCCCCTGCACAAATATTACAAAACTTTCGGATTTCACTCTTACACTTATTTTTTCTGAAGATAGGCAAGCAGGCAATTTCAAGGAAGCGTATTTTAACATACCAGGACCAGAATGTGACATCTTCCCTAAAAGCTGTGTAGATTGAAGGAACAATGCAGAAAGCTGATGTAGAAAAGACTGTGATAAAAATAACTTCTTACCGGATTCAAACTAGATCAAGAGCTAGGCTTATTTCCAATTATTTTTATCACTTTATTTGGAGGAATTTCATCATAAATTCATAGAAACACTTCTGGGAAATGATTTTTTGGGATCTTTTTCTTAAATTTAAAGCTTCTGAACTTTCCTTGGCATTAAAAGCTAGACATACTTAAACCTGATATTGTGATGGGGTTGAAACTTTTCTTTCTTTTAGGTGTTGTACTTGAAATTGCAAGATAAATTTGGCAAAGATTTTTCTGTTACAGGTATTCTTTGCCTTCATCTATGTAACATTTGTGTATTTTAAGAAGGGAAGAAGTGACAGCCTGAAAAGAATTTGCTGACTGATTACCATACACTTTGGGGTTCTGCCTTCTGTAAAACTCACTCATTTTAATGCTTTTCTTATAGATAAGTCTGCCATTTAGTACAGCATTTGGTGCTGATACTGAGGGTTCCCAGTGGATTGTGGGTTACCTTTTAGAAAAAGTGATCAGTAACCTGGCAGTGTGGAGTTCAGAGCAGGACCTTGCAAATGATACTGTACAACTGCTAGTAACATTAGTGGAAAGGAGAGAGCGGTAAGTTGCTACACCTCTGGAAGTCAAAAAATTTCTTTTGCTTCCTTTAAATTTTTTTGGCCAAAGTAATCCAGATATGGGGCACTTTATATTCATGTCTCTGTAAGTCAAATTACTTTAGTAACGTACTATAAATGGAGGAAAAAAATGTTTGACAAAGTGAGGAGTGAGACCTAGATTTGACAAAACATTAACCTAATCTTTATTATTATTTATCAGTGCACTCTCCTTCCCCTACCTTTGTGCCTCACACAAACAGTGAGAAAGGAAAATTCTCCTGGTCTCCACTCTTATTGCAAGGATTTTTATGTTTGTTTGTTTTTGTTGAACAAGTTGTTTCAGATTGAGTTCAGATACTGGCTAAACCAGTATAAAACATGTTTAACAAACCTTTTAAAGAAAAAAAAAATAGGGTTTGGTGGGTTCAGACAAATTTCAGAAACGTCTTTGGTATTATAAACTGTGAAGAAGAAAATTCGTGAATGTTTTGCTTCTGTGAATTGACATGCAATCATGCATTCAGTCTGAAAGACTGAAGTTTGAGGAGTTAAATGCTTGAGGAATTTTTTTAAAGATAAACACAGGAGCTAGTTTTGGAATAAACTGCTTATTTTATCATGACATAATGAGACTAAGCTTTTAATCCATGCAATATATCCATTAACTGTGTGTGTGTCTGTGTGTAAAACTAAGTACTTCCCTGCTTTTCTCCCGTATGAATTGAGCTACTTTCAGAGTATACACTTCAGAAATTTTATGGTTGAGACATTAATAAGATGAAAGTCAAAAGGCAATTTAGCCTTACAATAAAGGAATTAAATTAAAAAATAAAAATAAAAATCTTCTGACAATTGCTAGCAGCCTGATGCACTCTGTTCATACAATGTTTGGAGTATTTTCTTTAATCAAAATGTTTTTCCCTCTTCTAGGGCAAACTTAGTTATTCAATGTGAAAACTGGTGGAATTTAGCTAAACAATTTGCAAGGCGAAGCCCTCCCCTTCACTATTTGTCCAGTTCTGTGCAGAGAACACTAATGAAAGCTTTAGTTTTAGGAGGTTTTGCTCATATGGATACGGAAACAAAACAACAATACTGGACAGAGGTAAGCCGTTTTGATGCTTCTGTTATCTTCATTTTTGCAAGTAATACAACCGAAGTTTCAAGTTAGTTTAGGGAATTTTAAGGTGATGCAAAGTCAACTCATACAAAATCTTCAGGTTTCAAACATCTAATACCAGTATTTTTTTAACGATTCTTTCTTTGAAGTGCCATAATTTTTTGGCAGCTTATTGGTGTTGTCCATAATATCTAAACCATTACTACCTAAACAGAAACAACTCAAAATTACTTGGGTATTCATGAAATAGCCAGTCTAGCAGTACACTTGGAAGAGACCTTTTGTAAAGTTAAGGGCTTTCATGAGAGTTGTGTCATTTCGTATATTTATTTTAATTTGGTGATGTTTATGAATTATTCATTTATTCACTTAACGATAATGACAGTGAGTAAGACTAATGTGAAAAATAATGAACCTCCTCGACTAGCTTTTCTGTGCCCTGGTTCCATTAGTGCTCAGATATTTAATACTGGAAAGGTTGGCACTATAATGCTTCCTGATCACACTTCAGCTACACCACGTTAGCTTTGAAGTTTGAAAAGCACTGGCCTTCTGAGAGAAGCTTATTTTCATTAGCAAAGTTACAAAGTTAGTGATTGAAGGTAAGGTGATAAGGCACTGGAAGAAATTGGGGAAAAACATTTAACTGTTTTATGGAAATGTCTAAATCGGTTCAAATTGCATTAGTTTACAAACTCAGTCACATAGGCTGATAATAAGATAAACTGTACTACCAAGAATTGTAATAAGACAAAGGTAATTGTGATATGATTTTTAATTAATGCTTTCATTGCTGACCTTTTGTTTCTAATGCTGAATCTGAAAAAGAATCAAATAATGTGACTCAGAGAAAGTCCTTGTTATTTGTTTAAACACTACAAAATAATATTAAATATTTATGGAGGTGCTCATTTTGCAACCAACCGGCAGGTGATGGTGGATAATGAGAATCACTAATCACTATCACTTCAGTTTTTGTTAATGTGACAGAAAATAACATAATTGAGTCATTGCAAACTGGAATTGATTGATTCTTGTACTGCTGTGCTAAAAACAACCCATATGCTTGCTAAATTACTTAAACCTCAGATTTCATTCTTGTAATAATATACTTTTCTTAATGTGACTTTTCAAAAAAAAAAATTAAGGTTCTTCAGCCACTTCAGCAGCGATTCCTGAATGTGATAAACCAAGAAAACTTTCAGCAGATCTGCCAAGAGGAGGAAGTGAAACAGGAAATCACTGCTACGTTGGAAGCACTCTGTGGCATTGCTGAGGCTACCCAGATTGATAATGTAGCAATTCTCTTTAATTTCCTAATGGACTTCCTTAATAATTGCATTGGATTAATGGAAGTATACAAAAACACACCAGAGACTGTTAATCTCATAATAGAAGTCTTTGTTGAAGTTGCACATAAACAAATTTGCTATCTTGGAGAGGTAAATACAACCAAGAGGGGAAGGAGGAGAAGTGTGTGTGTGTGTGTGTGTGCGCGCGCATACATTGTACAAAATAGCAGAGTGATTTTTACATTCTATACAGAAAGAAACCCTGTATGCTTACATCACTATTCTGTCTATATAGAAAGAAATGCTGTATGCTCACATCTGCTAGAGGAATTCCTTTGTTTAAAAACATACACTCCCAAAGATTAAAAGCAGGACGTCTAGACTGTTCTTTTAGCAATAAACTTGGCCATAATTCATCACTAGTCTTAACGTGCAGGGGTGGCAAGACCATGTTGAATGCTTATTTAACCATACCAAACTTCTCTGAAGGCTTGTCTAACAGAATCACAGCACTGTTTTATGTGACAAATGCATACCGTAGAGATGCTGCTTTGGTCCTAAACAGTGTGTAATGGCTACCAAGAAATTATCGGGTAAAATGAGTTGATGCAGGCTGCTTACATTTTTGCATTGTTGGCTAATTTTACTTTTGCATCCAGAAGTGATGGCTTTGACATCTAGGAGAAGCCTACTTCAGTCTGGGTATGCACAGACAGTGTATTGTGGCTCCAAACTTTGATAGCAGAGGTTAGTCCCTTCAGGATTTCACTGGAAATTTTAATCTAATTTGCAGTAACAGTGAGATGCGTCAGCCTGGCCCAAGCCTCTCTTTTTTGTTAAGATCGAGGAATTGATCAAAGTAATGTTAGAATGTTTGTCAGTAGCACGTAAATATATGGCTGTAAGTGTTCTCGGCATTTAAGATGGCTGTTTCCTTGATGATTCTGTGTGTGGTTGTTATTAAAATGGATACTGTATCTGAAATTAAAATCTTCAGGTATCATCAACCATATAGCACCATCTTAAAACAAAAGGTGTCACTTCTAACATATAAAATTTTCTTGTTATCTAACACTGTTTTCTAGGCCAAAGCCATGAACTTGTATGAGGCCTGCCTAACTCTGCTCCAGGTGTATTCCAAGAATAATCTAGGTCGGCAACGGATAGATGTTACAGCAGAAGAAGATCAGTACCAGGATCTCCTCCTTATAATGGAGCTTCTCACTAATCTTCTGTCAAAAGAATTCATAGATTTCAGTGATACAGGTATGGAGGAACTGGTAATTGCAGAGCTATAATTTGTATTTTAAGCAGTTAAAAAAACAAGCACCAAAAAAAAGCCATCACAGGGCATGAGTTCAGTTCAGGTGAATTGGAAATTCAAGTTTAGGTTTGCTCAGGATATGAAAATTATTGTGTAAGTAGCAAAGGAACTTCTCACAGTATGGCACATCTTCCAGTATTCAGAAATAATTATTGCTCTTGTAAAATAAATAGGGCATGTTGACAACATCTTAAAAAATGAATGCTGCAAGTCTGAACATGTAGTAGCCGCAACTACAGAGAAGTCAGATTAGCAAATTACTGCAAGAGCAGATGGGTTGTCTTTGTACTACAAGATCCAAACTTTGTGAAATGCTGAGCTCATGAAAATTCTATCAAGTTTGAGGGTTTTCTGTATTCTTCATCCACAGAATACGTGTTATGGTATGTAAGTATAGGTTGGGTTTTTTATTTTATTTTTATTTTTTTTCCAGCCTGTTGCTTTCTTCTGTATCTTTGCCACTTCATATTCAAGACTAATGCAATTTTATCAGCTACCTCTAGCTTAGCTGTGTTGCATTGCTTTTGAATAAGTTGAAACGCATTTGCACGATTTATTTCTTAGGATGTCCTATACTGTTTGCACAGAAGACTTGCTCAGCAATAAACTGAATCTGCCTACATGGTTTTGATCTTTTTCACTGCTGTTCTAAGGCACTAAGGTTTTGAAGGAGAGGGAACCTTGTACTCTGAAATTCAGTGCATCTGTCTCATTTTTCTGTTCTTTATGTACAACACAAAAATACAGAACCAAAATCAGACTTTGTCCATCGAGTGGACATCTTGGTGCCATCTTACACATTCTTTTTGAGATCAGACATTGGTTGGTAGAAACATCAAAAATACTGTTAAAAAAAAAATACCATGAAACTAAGGACTGTGAATACTACCTAAACATAGTACCCAGATATCAAATGTATTGAAACTTCTCTGGTCGCTATTGTTAACTTAATGCCAGAATTAAAAAAGTAAGGTCATTGGTAGTCAGGAAGTACAGGTCTTAACAGGAACTGGAGAATCTTGACAAGTTCTAAATTACAGAGTTTTCTTCAGTAACTTCCTCCATTTATTTCTCTTTATGTTTATAAAATTCACTTAACTATATATTATAATGTATGCTATATAGAAATTTATAGAACGTCTAGAAATGCTGTAATGTTTTGCTCACTGTCTATTTGTGCAAGCGTGAAGCAGATATCACTAGAAACAAATGGAAGGGAGCTTTCTTCCATTCTGTAATGGAAGGGAGCTCCCAAAGTATCTGAAGTGTTCTGGTTAGGATGCCATCTGGTACATGTGATTATGAAACACTTAGTCCTAATGAATATAAATATAGAGTGATGTGGCAGTCTCTACTCACTAAATTTCTATTTTAATACAGTGCCTCCTGTTTTCCTTTGGGAAGAATTTGATAGTCTTATCATTAAAAATGTTTTTATTAAAGAAATGTGACTTTTTCTTCAATATATTTGATCCTCTTGTTATACAAAATATTTTTTATCTTTTCTACAGATGAAGTATTTAGAGGACATGAGCCTGGGCAAGCTACAAATAGATCTGTATCGGCAGCAGATGTTGTCTTATATGGGGTTAATCTAGTTCTGCCTCTAATGTCCCAGGATCTGCTGAAGGTAAGTATATTTTCACATGTAACTGCTAGAACATGAAAGGTTTACAGTAATGAATTCCCAGAAATGGGTTCTAAATTGCACTTCACCACAAGTTAGATTTTCGAAGCTTTTTAAAAATTGAATAGCTTCTCTAGTTATAGATACTATTAGAAAATAAGTATTTTAACCTGTGGAAAAGCGTGTTTGGAAGGCCTAAACAAATATTTTTTTCCCCTCTAAAAGCAAGTCTGTGCAGGTTAACAATCAGCCAACCCTGAAATGTGGCCTGTGGAATTCTTTTTGTGATAGTGTCAGAAATGTGACAGGAAGCATCAGTGGTGCTATTAGTCAAAACAAAACAAAATGTGGAAGCAAATTGCAACTCTAATTATTTTTGCAATGCTGCTTGATTTCATGTCATAGACAACAGCTTGTCAGTGGAACAGTAAAATCTGAAACAAACTAATAGCAGTACTTCATTGGGTTACACTATGCTAATGTTTACTTTGAATCAGGGGAACAATTCTGAAGGGTAGCTCAATTGTCCCCTCTTCACTGGCTTTGGTTCTCACTTGGTAGCATCCACTGAGCTTGGGAGCTACTTATATTTTAGATGAAACCAAGTCAAAGGATGTGCCCTAGGAGCACCCCTCCTGTTCTCCAAACACTAATGAGGCTTTTACTCCACAGGACTAGACTTGCTCATGCGTGAAGAAAAACTCCATGACTTTGTATGGAGTAGATACTGGACCCTTGCTATCAATTTAAACATTTCTGCTTTAGCAGTCTGCTTTTATTGCACCATGCTTTTTGCTAATGTAGTTGTAGACACTGTCTGAGGTGGTTGCCTAGAATTGTCTTTTCTTCTTCAGTGGAAAGCATCAGATCTGTCTCTTTATACAGCTGGAAATAACATCAGGATAGAGCTATGTGGTTCTAAAATGACCTTGTTTTTCTTTTGACAGTTTCCATCCCTGTGTAATCAATATTACAAATTAATCACTTTCATCTGTGAGATATTCCCTGAGAAAATTCCACAACTTCCAGAGGACCTCTTTAAGAGCCTGATGTACTCACTGGAGTTAGGGATGTCATCGTATCCTTTGCAGAGCTTGAGAGTGTTTAGAAATCTGTGTTGCTTTTATAAAGACATGTTAAGTCTTGATTCTTTTTCCTTTGCATTTTTTTCCTTTCCTATCAATCTCTGTATCTATAGTTACATATCCATAATCTACTTGTCCTCTCTGGTGACTGAGAGTTTCACTGTAGTGTCTATCAAGATTCCAGTACTAGCTGAATTTCCTCTGACTTGTTGTTTGAATGCAGTGTTTAAGTGGTTTAGCGTGTAAGTTTTTTCTGGCACCCATTCCTGCCTCCTCCATTACTTCACTTCAGAGTGTGTAACTTCATAAGCCTTCAGCTGGTATCCCAAAGCCATTCCTGAATTAGTTCCTCAGCTGGTAATACAAAACACTGCTGCTGTTCTATTGGGCTGGCTCCAGAGCATTTCCTGTCACGTTGCCAATGGGCTCTCCCTCTTAAAACGGGAGTACCATTTTCACTAATCTGTGGCACGTGTCAGAAACAGATGAGCTTGACCATAAGGGCCTCTTTCTGAAAATGTTATGTCAGAGAGGGTTATGTTACTTTAGGGTATGTAGCTAGTAAAAGAAAACAACGAAGTTGATGTTCTTTTCCTGCTTTATCTTTTTTTTAATTTATTTTATTAACAGCTTTATAGTAAAGTAACATCTTGAAACATATAGGCATTTAAAGAATTTTGTAGTGATGCCATTGGGAAGTTTTGCCACAATTTCATTGAAATCTGTCATTGATTCTTTAATGCCTGTTATCAGAATGAGTTCTGAGGTTTGCCAGCTCTGTCTGGAGGCTGTAACACCGTTAGCAGAACAGTGTGCAAAAGCACAAGAAACAGATTCAGCCCTCTTTCTAGCAACAAGGCACTTTCTTAAGGTAAGACAACTGTTTTCTGTGTTATGTTTTGTTTTGTTTTTTGCGTACTGGTGGTGTCAAGAGACCAAATAGTGATAATATCTGACTAAATTAATGAGCATCACACATGAGTATTAAGAAACAGCCTGTAACCTAAAGAACTGGCAGTTGAAGAAGAACATGGAGGACCGGAGACATTGGACTATATTGCAAAGAAGGATAGAGGTGTGTAGGAGAAAATGACTTCTCACCATTCAGCAAAAGATCTGAGCACCTCAGAATGCAATTTATTTTTATTTTTGCTCTGTACTTGAGTTCTATAATGACTCTGACAGTTTCACCACTTAAATTTACTGTGAAAGCTGTCAGATAAAAAGCTGCCAAATAAAAGGCTAGGTAGAGTACTAAGAGGCAGAAGAGCAAGCATAATTGGGTATGCTATGAAGAAAGGAAAATGCTGCCATTTATTCAATTTACCCAATAAATCATGCCTTTTTTTTTCTTAATCTACTATCATACTTGTCAGTTTCCTTTAAGAACCTCTGTCACACTAAATTTCAGATGAATCTGGTAGCAGCCGGCTTCTTGCTAACTGCTAATGAGGAAAAAAAGTAATTGGTGAACTTGTATACTTGTCTCTCCTGGTTGTAGTAAATACTTCAGTTTTGCTTAAGACACATTTTCTTACTGAACTGATATTCAAACTTTTGGGGACTTCTCATTAAGAGCTCACATCAGTGAAGCTAAGAGAATAAGGAACACCTTAAATAATTTTGTCTCCCTATTTCTTCTAGGTTAACATAGCTTTCTGCCCTTTCTCAAATTTTCACTTAAAGTTTTAAAATCATTCTTATTTTCTATTTCCTGTTTGACTTCCTGTGAGCTGTAGGAGCTTCCAAAACTTGAGGAACAAATTCCTGGTTTTACTGGAAGAGCAAAGTTTTTTTTTCATTCTTCCTCTGAGTTATTTGCTGCTTTTGTTGAAAAATACAAGAGATGTTGCTTCTTTTTGAAGACCACGTATAAATCAACAACAGGTTTCAGTGCTTTGAGGCATGAATTAGTGCCATTAAGCCAAAGCTCAACTTCTAAAATAATGTTTCCAATTAATGATGCCTAAATTTAAAAAAGAAAGAAAAAAAAAACATGGATGTTTGTGAATACATATTCATTGTTATTATTATTGGAAGTGAATATATAAGGTTCAGCAGCAGATTTTTCTAAAGCAGGAAGTTAAGTTGACACTTCTGTAACAGCTTTTGGTTTGTGATTTCAGATGGTCTTTGATATGCTGGTACTTCAGAAGCACAATACAGAAATGACAACTGCAGCAGGTGAAGCATTCTACACATTAGTGTGCTTGCATCAGGTATGACGTTTAAACAGTTAAGAACACTGAAAACTAGCCACTTTTTGTTGGAGAATGGTTAATTACTGTGTGTTTGGCAGATCATAGAATCATTCAGGTTGGAAGGGACCCTCAGGAGATCTGTAGTCCAACTTCTTGCTCCAAGTGGGGTCAGTGCAGAATTCACATCAGTTTGCTCAGGGATTTTCCCAGCTGTGTCTTCAAAACCTCCAAAATGATCATAGAATCCTAGAATCACTAAGGTTGGAAAAGACCTCCAAGATCACCTGGTCCAACCATCGCCCTACCACCAATGTCACCCACTAAACCATGTCCCTAAGCACCACGTCCAACCTTTCCTTGAACACCCCCAGGGATGGTGACAGTTTCTCATCCCCTGCTGCTCCAGTCTCCATAGTCTCTGTTAAGTCGAGGAGCTGTGTGTAGCTACGTGTTCCCTGCAGCAGTGGAGCCAGGAGCCAGTTACTTACTCTGAACAGTGATCGTTTTGCTGTTCTTAAAACCCTCAACCAATCTTTTACTGTCTTTTTAGTTGTTCAGCATGTTTCTTTGTCTTCTATTGCTGTCCCAGTAAGCATAAGTGGGAAACTCTTAGAAAGGAATCTAAGCCATCTGTCCTAAGGAAGGGAAGGGAATCTAGAAAAAAGGGAAACCATGGGAGGAAATGGTTTGGCACACTGAACGTGGGGCAGGTGCGAAGGAAAGAAGTGCCATTTATGTGAATGAGCATATGCTAAAAGACAGAAAGGACTTTGAAGGGAATGCTTAAGGTTTTTTTCTTACTCTGCACTGCAGAGGACTGTGGTCAAGCTCAGATTTCTTTCAGATTTAGTTGAAAGGCTTTTTCTGTTTCAGAGAAGGTGAAAGACTGCAAGTCCATACTTGCTTCTAGTATGCTAGATGGTGAAACTGGATAAGAAGTGGAGAGGTACTGAGAGTTTTCTCTCAGAGCCTTAAATTCTGGATTTTGTCCTGATGAGAGAAGCTGTATATATTGTGTGTGTGTGGTTTTTTTTGTTTGTTTGTTTTTAAAGTTAATAGGACTTGTGTTTATTTAACAGGCTGAATATTCAGAGCTAGTTGAAACATTGCTATCAACTCAACAAGATCCAGTAATTTACCAGCGATTAGCAGATGCCTTCAACAAGCTTACTGCAAGCAGCACTCCTCCTACACTGGACCGTAAGCAGAAGATGGCCTTCTTAAAGAGTTTAGAAGAATTTATGGCAAATGTTGGTGGACTTCTCTGTGTAAAATAAACAACAAAACTCTATGCCTAATTTAGACCCTTTCTGCAAAATGCACTGAGAAATGCTGAATGCTGACTAAATCTTGTACCTGTCTCTGGGTTCTTTGCAGCCATCTCAGATTCTAGAGAGCCTGGAAGTTAGAACATAACACAGCGGAATACGAGAGGTCAACTTTGAATCAGCTTCTGCTATTATGTGTTAGCTGCAATCTGTCATCCTTGTGTGTGGGAGAGAATGAACAGAATTTGAAATGAATTTTTTTCCATATATGTGCAAACAGATATGGGCACAATGAAAAATAAATTCAGTGCCTTTTCCCCCCACTGGTTTAAAATGAGTGGCCAGATAAACGCGCAGATTTCTTTTCTACCCAGAATCATGTTAGATAGAGTTTTATGCAGACGCATAAAAAGCTCTAAACAGTTTCACTAATTTTAAGCTTTATTTTTTCCTCTCTAAAGTTTGAGTTTTGTGTTCCAATGGGGAAAAAAAAATAACCAAATGGTATTTTAACTCGTGTTTAGTTTTGTTTTTCTATATCAACCTGACATTGCGTGTTTTTGGTAATGCAGGTTTTTACATTATGTTCTGCTGCCTAAAGTTCAGACGAAAGAAGGTGTATATTTTTGTTCCCCTAGAAATGAACTTTAGGAACTGTAGCCATTTCATTGCCTTAATTTAAAAGAAAAAAAAGGTTCATATACTTAAGAAATTTAAGGCAAGATTTGACTCGTCAGTGTTGGTTTAGGATGTTGGCGTTAAGCTGCTGTGTGCCTGTTGCAGCCCTTCCTGTTGACACGTGTCATTTTGGAACTGAGTGTCTAACGCAAGGTTCACGTGTAGTTTTACTTTCAGTATCTGTTCAGATTCATATCCAGGTTGCACGCAACTGCAATGTATTTCTACACTGAACTGTTTGCTTAAGCAATAACAACTCAAGAGGTGTATATTCCTGACTTACAATCATTTTAAAGTTGGGGCATTAGCTAAAACAATTATACTAGAACAGGGGCATCAAACCCTTTCACTCAAGGGCCACGCTTACTTGACTCCAGTCAAGAAAGGTAACAGGGAGGTGTAGTGCTATGGGGGTTTGGTTTTTTTGCTGAATCTAGCTCCACTTCTACAGAGCCATCCCAGCTGCTCTGCTCTTGCTCATTCTTTTCATATCAGCACTTTAGCTATTACAACAGCACAGAACAGTGCCCTGAGTATAGTGGACCAACAAGGGAGAGTAGCACACGAAACAAAAGCAAGGCCTATTTCATCTCCCATCATGCACCAGAGAAAACTGAAGCAAACACAAATGTTGCATGCCTACTAAAACATCTTTTGTGGAAATACATGGAGGCAGAAGTTGGCCCTTTTGTTGAAGACCTCTGTTAGATTATGCTGTTGAATGTTTCCCATGCGTTTTTTAAATTTATATGAAATGTACAGTATACACCTTTCCGTGGCTTTGTATAGCATCATGTTTGCAACTCTGTGCCATTCTGCAGCTGTTCATCTCAGAATTAGTCACAATAGCCAGACTTTTAAAAAGATCTGTAGTACTGTGCTATAAGTGATCTAAGACTTTTTTTATTTCTCAGTTAAACCCATACCTCTCTGAAACATGGATCCACAAGGCTAAAAAAGCCACCTCTTCGTTATATTTCTCTCTTAATTTATGCGAATGAGCAGATTTACACATGAAGAAGTGACCATAAAACTTGTTAGGTAATGTACCTTCCCAACTAGTATTTTATTTCTAAGGTAGTTCACATCGTTTTTTAGAACAGGAGTATTGCACTCGTTTTTTTTCCCCTGAAGCTCTAGTTAGTGCATTTCTTCAAAAAAATATCTTGCCTGTGCTCTTGGAGAAATGATAACGATCCCAGCAGATCGATCTCTTTTACCTTGTTTAGATCTTTGCTATTTTTCTGAAACTGCTCCTGGAGTTTCTCTGGGTTCGTACATTACATTGGGCAGCAGTTCTGAAACCTTGTTTTGTGTTTTTTTGTTGTTGTTGTTGTTGTTCTTGTTTTTAAATGAAGGGCAGTAAAGCCTGGGAACAGAAGCAGCTGTAAGAGCTGCTGGTTTGTCATGATGCTGTCAAATATCTAGCCCAGAGTCTTCAAAGAGATCGTGGCAAATACCTTCAACTTCTTTGGAGCTGACTGAGTAACTTGTAAGTTCAGTCATCGCTTCCTCTATCGCTAGATCTGCCACTGACACTTTTTTAATCCTAAAGCTGGCTCAATATTTAAAATCATTTATTAACTTCAAAATTTTGAAATTCTCTCGAGGATTATAATTGATAAATGGGAGTACAAATTGAGATGGTACTCAGAACAAAGCAATGTGCATACCCATTACTTTTCTAATCAGGCCCATTGCATTGTAACAAGCACTGGCACACAGCATATTTTGTCTATCAAAACTTGTTAAAGTATGAACATTACTTTCAAAGACAAGTTTTGAAGATTGTTTAAAACTTTCTTTTGCCCTTCTATTTAAAATCAATGTTATTTTTAAAGGGAAACTGTCCTAGTAGGGGGGTTGTGTAATTTTTCTGCTTAATGCTGTGCTAAACAGCATTCTTTCTTGCTTTTAATTCTTTTCTTCCATTCTCGTGCGTTCAGCGTGGATCTTTCCGTGCCATTTTATGTTTCTTTCACAGCAGATGCAATAATGTCTCTACTTGGTGACATCCATGAAATTGTTGAAAAGATTTCTGGGAAGAAGTTTTCCTAATTCATACTCCTGCTGGCTAGGTGGCTGCTTCTACCTAATCTTTTGGCTTATATATCCCTTCCCAAACCAAAACAAACAAAAACTCCCCCTCCCAAACAAATCTTTGTTGATCTTCTACACATTCAGTTGCTGTAAATCTAGACACAAAAGCTCATTCAAGTCCCCAGGAAAGGCACATAGACCATTTTCAGTAGACCCTGAGAGCTGACTTCAAATAACTGTTCTGAAATGTTGATAGCAACACTGCATTGATTTCTCCATTCACCGTGCAAAGTGAATAATGGTTTCAAAAAGGCACCTGTTTCTTGAAAGGGGAAAAAAAAAACAAACGGAATTATAAATACTGCATGATGGAATTGTAACAAATATTATTTGTCTAGCCACAACGTTCTCTTTGCTAAAGCAGATTATTGCTCCAGTGTTTGCATTCCGACAGTAGAAAGCAAGTAGCTTCTTTCCCATTTCTCCAGCCCCTTCCCCTATCATAATAGCTATTTCTAATGCTGGTGGAATAATTTTCTGTTGTTCAGCCTTTAAGTTTTGTTGCTGGCTAGCATGACCATCTGCTTGGTTCATGAAATTCAAGACTTTGAAAGCACAGATACACGTGGGCAGGGAGAAGTGGACTGCATTAAACTTCCACTTTCACGTGCGTTACGCCTTAACTATCTTCGCTGAGTTACCACGTGAATCTGCCACATCCTATTGCTCAGAAGTTTGTGTTTCACTGTTCAGTGATAAAGGGCTCACTGTTTTCCTCAGGAACGAGAAACTTGTTTTCTCAGCATGTCCAAATCCTGCAAGTTGAAAGAGAGGGGTTTGAATCGCAGTCATCTCGTGGTTAGTGCGTAGCACTTGCTAAAGCCCCAGTGTTTACCTGGGTAAATCCCTTTGTATTTAAGCCATGTAGTTCTAGAAAAAAGCTTGCTCAGAACAGTCAGTTCCATTTAAAATGTAATCCCTTAAGAGGTGATGTAAATTCTAATTTGTGACCTGTAAAAAACTATTCAGAGATACAATTGCAGCATTTCTTTTATAAAACACTTCAAGTAATTTCAGTTGAATAATTACGTAAGAAGGGGTGTTCTTTATGGAAGTAGCTTGATGAATATAAGCGCAGGAGTAGGAGCCAGGCTCCTCTAATTTTGTATCAGTTTTTCCACTGGGTCCTCCGTGGCCATTGGCAAGTCGCTAAATGCGTGTCTTTGTAAAAATAGTCATAATACCTACCTACCTCACAGGGATGTTGTGAGGATTAGCTTATGCCTATAAAATGCATTGAGGATCTGAAATGCTCTGTAAATATTAAATATTTTACTGTTAGTTTTGTGAGGTGTAAGATTTACTGTGATGAAAACAGAAGACTGATAATGATAAAACAGTAGAGGCAGCAACAGACCAGTATTCCACGAGAATGGGAATTACTGCAGTACAGAAATGCTTTCTGTACGTTGCAGCTGCTTCAGTCACAGCCAGTTAAAGTGGTGGTTTCTTCTTCAGTAAGACGTGATTCCCCACCATGGTGCCTCAGTTGTGGTCTAAATAGAAAGAGAACGGTCATTAGGTATTTGGGCTTTGGTGCCTCTACTTGTGACAAGTGCTGCTTGTGGTGGTAGGTTTTTTTTGCCTTTTTTTTTTTTCTTTTCTTTTAGGCTTTTCTGCAATGAACAAACACCTCTCATTTCTCCCATGCCTCTACTAGTCAGTCAAGTTCTGCTCAGTACAACTAAAGCCTAGTGGCATCAATTGAGACATAAAGAGCTGGCCCCCCAAAACCTTTACATTTGTTTTTAGTAGGAGTAGATCATGTCCTTGTGGTAAATGAGATTAATGCTTCCTAGCACTAATCATGAAGCAAATGCTGATTTGCTCTAGAGCCTTAAGCTCTCGCCTGTCTTAAAAAATAAAATGGAGAGGGGAAAAAAAAAAAAAGCAATATGAGGTTTATTGGTGCCCTAGCAACTGAGAAATAAGGTATTCCTGCCTTCTGTTCTCCTCAGTGAGTTAAAGCAGGTTCTGCTTTTCTATTTCTTCCCTTTTCCTGTCCTGCCTTTCATGCTCTTCTAAGCCATTCTTACAAGATTGGGAAGACCCTTCCCACCTCATATGAAAGATACCACCCATGCCATTTATTTTCCAGTCTATTACAGCTTGATACTTGAAATTGATTTTAAGAAGCAAACAGACTTTCTAATAGCATTCCTCAGCACACTTCAGTCTCCCCTTGAACTACCCTAGATTTTATAATTAGGAAAAATAAGATTATCCTCCTTTACTTGTTCCCTTTGTGCAAAATGAGGAATCTCCATGCAGTGAACATGCAGCTTTAAGGCAATAAATGCTCGTACTGCTGTCAGTCAAATGTGTAAATATTTTAAATGTATAATTCAGTACTATGTTGAGTTTATATATTAAAAAAAAAAAAAGCAGGGATTGAAGTGCTAGTTAATTTCAAGTATTGTTTTACCTGTACAGTTGAAGATATGAAGTTGCATAAAAATATTTCACAGTTTTATTGCAATAAATCTTGGGAAGTGGCTCTGTAATCATCAAGCCTTATCACAACTGAATTTTCAATTTTGAAATGAACACTTTCTGTATTTTTAAGATCCATAAGCAGGAGGAGGATAAAATTGTTTTCCACTAAAGACTTTTATTTTGGTTTGGCCATGTGTGATTTGTGTGTATTCTTGTTTGTTTTTCTCAAATCCCACCTGTGATGAATCCCTGAAATAACATTTGTTACGCCTCCTTATGGTGGGAACAAACCCAGTTATGAAAACTCAGGCTAATGATTGTGCTCTCTGGATATGCGAATTAACGGTAATTTGGTTAAAGTAGATGGGGTGACTTTAGATTTATATCAGCATTTAATGCATGAGTTTGCCCATCAGCAGAAGAAAACATGATCAGGTGTGTAACAGGAGAATCTCACGCTGGAGCACCAGAGTGAGCTACCAGAAATGGCTGTGAATATATATAATCAAATTACTCTCATTTCCATCCTCAAAAAAAAAACAAACAAAAAAACCTGATGGTGGCGTTTCAGGTCACTGTTACCGGGTGTTTGTGAACCCAGAAGCAGTACTGATTTCTGGGTCTTGAATTTTTGTGCAGATTTAATCTAAACCGCGTATGATTAACTGGCACAGAAATGTTCTCCAAGCTTGTAATTGGTTCTCATGTACATTTCATCCAACAGGATCTCACTTTATGTATTAGGGAAAAGTTTGGTTAAAAGCAGCAGTTCCTAATGTGCTATAATGTAACTACATTTGGAAGAGCTACAGCTATTTTGTTCCCCTCTTACTTTCATTCATTCACAACTTTAGAAACAAAACAAAACACAAATCCTGAAAGTAAAACTACGCTACAGCAGTGGTGGTGACAGCTTGCTATACGCCTTGGCTCTGTGTCTCACTAAAATTTTACTGGTTTCGAAAGTAAAATTCTTGCAACAAGGTATTTATATTGGCCTGGTTTCATTCAGTGAATGTTTTGGTAAAGGACGGAAACCCTAAGGTAATTTTGAGCACAACCCTGAATATAGCTTGGCAAGACTGAAAACAGCAGCGTATCCAAGAGCCTTGCGTGTAGAAAATTGAAGTACTATACCTTAAATATGAGGTTTGGAATAAACTTGAATGATTTGGGTACAAAAACCTTTATTCACATTTGTTTCTGTAAGTGTATGCAAAACCCGCTAATTTTGCCTTGAATTTCCATTTGCTTCAGTTGTATGTGGTGAAGTTAGTGTTTGGGGGTTTTGGCATTTGGGGTTTTTCCTCCACTGATTGCTGTTTATTATAAGAAAGGAGTAGGAAACCTCAGTGTTCCGAGTGGGGCTTGGCAGATCAGCAAAGGAGGAGGTCTGACATGAACTGGAAGGGGGGCAGGAGGAGAAGAAAGCAATAGGTTTGTGTCCTTGCTGTGGCAAATAAAAATCAAGCTGATCTGTAAGAAGAAAGAAGAAAACCCCACTCAGAATTTGGTAACTGGCCTCATCCTGATGAGGATTAGTAAATGCTGCCATTTCATCAGCAGGTTTTTTGGTTTTAAAGAGAGTGCTGTTTTGGAGTTGTATGAAACATGACACAACCAGTGTGAGGTTCATTAATTAAATAATAAATTTTTTCTTACCTTGGGAATCATTCCAGGCAAATCGTCATCTCCAAAAAGCACTGCAGGTACCCGCTGTGGCTGACGTGTAACTGCTGTTCTTTCTCCTTCTATCTGAGTCTCATGGAGCAACTATTTTCACCTTAACATCTGTCAGATGTTACCGAATTTGGGTTTTCTGGTCCCATGTTGTCTTCTGAAGAAGGCAGCAGCTTGGTGTGTGATATGCTTCCTTTTTTCTTCCCCTTGGTGTCTGGCCTACTGTTCACTGCTGTGAAGGAGTGCGTTTGATTTGCTTTAACTTTTTGCTGTGGACGCTACACTTGGGGTTTGTGGTGTATTCAAGCCGCTTCCAATCCGTCCCTGTGTGTGCTGTTTACCAAATGAAAGTCATCGCTAGACTCGAACGAGTATTGATATGAAAGTTCCGTTCATAACTTGGTTTAATAAGTTGTCAGGACGTTGGCTTTAATTTTAGCGCTGCACCAGTACTTCTGGCAGTCTTTTGTTCGTTCAAGTGATTGCTGAAACTCAGAGAAAACCAAAACCAAAAGCCCACCACCACGCTTTGGAGTCCTTAGGAAGATCACTGACATCCTCTCCCAAGACCAACACTGCTTTGGGGAAGGCATGCGTTCTTCTGCCATTTTAAGGAAAGACTGTTCCTAAGTACTTTTTGCCTGCTTTTAGGCTGTTATGCACTTTCATGATTTCTTAACAAACTACTGTTAAAAAATGTACTGTAACATGGGTTTTGATAAGCGCACATGTATTTAAACATTTCGCTCAGCCTCAGGAAAGCTGGAAAAATTAGATACCTGTTTTGTATCTTGGTTAAAATGTTTGTTACCTACATCATTTAAGATGGCCAGCTAATGTCTAGATCCTATGAGTGTGACTGTATTTAAGATACCAGAATGGTCTGTAGAAGGAGGACAGTTTAATTTTAACCTGGGGACTGGGAAAATGGTGTCCTCTTATTTTTCTTAGACATATATATGGTCTGAACTGGAGTTTCAAAAGCAAAAACAGTGATAAACCCCATTTGCTGTTCAGGAAAAAAAAATAACGTTTTCTTTCGTAACACTAGCTTATTTCTGTTTTCTTCCTTCTCCTTAAAAGTGTGTGTGAAATAAGTACAGAGGTATGTGTAGGAAAAACTGTGTAAAACCTGCTGCTGTACATAATGTTTGCTACTTGACTGCGTTTTCTGTTCCACTTTAATTTTACTGGTTTTGCTAAATATATTTTATATATTTTCCTTCCTGCTTCTTGTGATGGCAGAGTGATTACATCTTTGGGGGGGGGAAAGCAAAAGCAAACACGAGAAGGCTCTGGCCACAAAATTCCATCAAGTTTCTTTGTTAGTACGTGTCTTGTGCATTTATTTATTTATTTTTGAGGTAGAGAGCTGCATAAATTGGGGGCAGTATGGCATAGCAAAATCAATGGATGTTAAAATGTACAAAAGTATAGACACTGGCAATTCTGTTTCAGGTTTTTTTTTTTGTTTGTTTGTTTGTTTTTGTTTTTTAATGACTTCTAAAATCCATTTAGAATATCAATATTGTTAGACTTCCCCTGGTGGTTTGTGTTGAGGTCTGTAGCCCTCTTTGTGGTCCCTGAACTTGCAAATGATCCACAAAGCCTGACAAAAGTCGTCATGATCCTGTGCCACTGCAGTATTTCTAAGGTTTGCATCTCCGTTACAAAAAGAGTTGGGAGTCCATAAATTGTTTGAGGGTGAAAACTACTTCCTACTGCACTTAAATTTAGAAGCTTTCAGTCACTCTCTGAAAGGCTGGCTAGTAACCCGTACTCCTGTGTGCCCCATGTGCAGGGGAAGCTGCGATGCACGTGGCTCACAGAGCTACCCCACTGGGCTCTAAGGCACCTTTTACCTGCATCTGTAGTAGAACAATTCAGTGTTGAAACAATAAGCTTTTCTTAAACAGACGAGATGTTGCAGGTTGTTCTGTAAAATGAATATTTCTATTATTTCTCATCTTCAGAAGTAGGGTTATATTGACGTTCACTAGAAGTAATCCTCGTATGGTTAAGTATTGCCTGATTGGTTGCCTTCCATATGAAATGTGGTTTGCCATTCCTAAAAATGTCAAAGCTTGGGGGAAAAAAGCTACTAAGAATTTTTTTAGACTTAAATAGTGGCAACAGCAAAGACTACAATTGGAATTTAATAGTCTATTTTCATATGAAGTAATGAGATTTAACTAATATTCTCTCATGGCTACAGAAAGAATCAAAAGCATAGACTTTCATCAGTAAAGAAAAATATGCAATTGATAAAATTAGAAAAACCCAGACATGGAAACATGAAAGCCTTATGAATAGTGAGTTGCTATTACTTTCCTGGGAGGGACTGTATTTTTAAAAACTGTTTGATGCTCTGTTTCTGAGCTGCTCCAACACAGAGCAGTAGCAAATGCATTAGTAAGGCAGAAGTGGTCCACATCATCAGATTGAAGTCTTAGAGATGCCCTTGGCACTGCTGTATTTCAAGGAGACGTATGGGTCTGTGACAAAGGACATAGTGTAGGTAGCTTAACTTGAAGCACCTTCCTACAAAAAGGAATTAAGAAACAATAAAACGTAATAATAAGAAATTTCTTGCAGGGTTCATGTTACAAGTGTTCCCATATTTATGGTTGGTTTGCCCTCGCATCCCCAAAGAAGCTGCGCTGCAAGACATAACTTGCTTTCCTTTCTACCGGGTCAGTCCAGCTTCTCCTGTGCTTTCCTGCTACTACATCCTTGTAAGGGATTTGAGCAGTGTTGAGCTGTGTATTTGCTGCCAAATAGTACCTGGTATCACAGACTAACTGATGATGTCCTCCCTGTCCCCTGAGCCCCGCATGTGCCCTTACGTGATCTCTGTAACCCTTCTGCACAGAAGGATCACTAGGCACAGGGGGGACTGTTGCTCCAGGAAATCTGGACTCACTGTATGCGTCTGCCCAATCTCCTCTGTCCTTTTGTTCTTCAGTCTTACTTATCAGCCCTGTGTGTGACTCTTTTTCACACAAAATGCTTCACAAACTTGCATGGAATGGGTAAATGACATTTAGGTGTCATTTCTCTCTAGGATCTGAGCCTGGTTCCTTGCTGCGTGCGGTGGTGTTACACAGATGTCAGGTAACTGTCGCAGTGCAGCGACGTGTGGAAGTTTTTGTTGTTTTAAATTACTGCGGCGGTGGTAACGCAGATGGATACGGGTGCGCTCCGTGCGGGACAATCTTTGATGCTGGAATGAAGACCTCGTTGGGCGGGACCTTTCAAAGCAGACAAGGGGTAATGCACTGTTCAGGCTATGTTCAGGCTACTTAGAAGTTGACCTTCAAAAAAGAAATGAATGAGCCCACAGTTGCCTACTGCTGTGAAAAACGCTGTTTCTAAATGGAAGACAGTGAGGTAGTAGGTACGGGGGTCCCAGGGAAAAAGTGTTTATAGGACAGTCACAGAGCAACTCTGAAACAAGAAAGCTAATGTTGTGAAAATGCTTTTAACAAATTAACATGGCAAGACCTGACTTTGTAGAGAACAACAAAGAAATGAAAGATAGTGCTGAGGAAGTTTTTGTTTTCAGGCACTGAAAGGAGATGACCAGAAATGCCAGAAAGCACATCATGTCTGCACAAAGAAGGTTGTAGAGAAGTAAGTTTCTATGCCCAAATGGAAAGATACAGTGAATTGATTCAAATGAGGAACACACTTTTAAAATTGCTGTTTTATGGAACTGTTAAACAGCTTAAATTCTGTCTGTGTGCAAGAAAGGGAGCCCTAGAGCAGTATTTCAGGTAACTGGACATCGTAAAAGAACATCAGGAAACCTGCAAAAATTGAACTTAACTGATTATTCTGTACCAGTCTTCACTACACTCTCTTTGCAGATTTTTTATTTTTATTTCAGTCAGGTGCCTGTGATTAGTCGTGAAAGGACTATTAGACTGTTCTAAAGCCTCTTGAACCACCGGGGGGTTAACATGCCTGGGGAACGACAGCAAAGAGCCGCGGGGCGATGTCTGAGGCCAGGACTGAGCGCTGTAAGCCTAAAACCCGTTTTTTGTTTGTTTGTTTGTTTTTTTGGGGGGGGAGGGGGGGGCGATGGGGAGGGCGTTAAACGGGCGGGTGGGGCCGCGGCGCCCGTACCGCCCGGGGACGGTTGGCAGCCCTCAGCAAGGGCGGGAACTGGGGGAGGGCCCCGGTAGGGCTGCGCGCGGCGCTGGGGCGGGGCCTGCGTGCGCGGAGGGATCTGGCGGCCGGTGAGTGGGCCTTGCCGGCACCATGCTGCGAAACAAGGGTCGCGGTGCTCGTCCGCGGGCCTCCCCGCCACCGTGATGGCGGGCGGGCGGGCTGGGCAGGGATGGGGGGGAGCTTCGTGTGGCGGGGCTGCGCCTCCCGGGGGGGGGTTGTGAGGGGGCGCGGGCCTGGGGGTGCCAGCCCCGATGCCGTGCGGTAATGGGGAGGGAGAGGGGGAGGAGGCAGTCTCTTTTCAGTTGTGCCCAGTGAGACGACGAGAGGCAGCGGGAAGCCCAGGAGGTTCCGACTGGATGTGAGGGGGCGCTTCTGTACTGTGAGGTGACAGAGCACTGGGACAGGCTGCCCAGAGAGGCTGTGGGGTCTCCTTCTCCGGAGATATCCAAACCCCGCCTGGATGCCATCCTGTGCAACGTGCTCTAGGTGATCCTGCTTGGCAGAGGGTTGGACTGGGAGATCTCCAGAGGTCCCTTCCCACCTCGGCCAGTCTGTGAGGGCTCCTTACTCAGGAGCCAGTCGTTAGCATGAACACATAGGAGGGTAACTGGTTCTGTGTCTGACCTGCTCTCCTCTATTTCCCAAAATCAGATGATGCTCATGGAAAAGCAAGTGGATTGGGCTTGGATGTATCATGCTTCCCTTCTCCTTCCAGTGGCCACCCGGCCCCCAGCCCTTGCTTTTTGAATCCTAAGGGGTCTCTGTACTGAGCGACCCTCTGCACCCCTCACCTCTGAGCTCTCCAGCCTTGCCTCAAGGTGCTGCCAAGTATCGCTATCCGCTGTGCCCTGAGAGAGGGTTCTGCGGCTTTGCTGTGCCTTGTGCTGGGCAGCACCTTGCTGTCTTGGTGAACCTTGCTCTTGAGGCCACACTTGTTGCCTGCCAGTTCTTGCCTTGGAAAACACAGCAGTAGGTCTGTGCCCGCAATGTTCATGCCTCTTAGGGTTACAGGCTCTGCCAGTCCCTTCTCAAGTTAGTTCTCATGCATACTCCCCTGCATAAGCTATTTTTCCAGGTCCTTTTCAATTTCTTCACAAATTCTGCTCAATCGCATTCTCATTATAAACCATTCTTACTCAGGCAGGAGACTGCTTTACGTTTGTGTGCAGGTTTGTCAGGTCTGCTTTTCTGATGTTCCCCGAATTGGCATCCCCTTCAGGGGCTGGATTGTTGTATGGCACCTGGGCCCCAAAACTCCACAGCTGACTGCAGGGAAGCGAGTGGCTGCTTGAGGTTTGAGAAGGTTTTGTCTGCATTAGGAAGACTCTACAAAACAGATGTACATATGGCCAAGCCTTTTTCAGTTTCTCCTAGCTAGACCACACTAGCTAGCAAGGGGGATTTTTGTGTCTAAGTTACTTTGGACTGATGTACTTGATACATTTTGTCCTGTTAGTTGTTCTGGTGAAGGCGCATTTGGCAATGCTCAGGTAACTTGCCAGACACTTGAGCAAAAGCTGAGCTCTCACTCAGCTGCTTCTTGGATTTAAAGACCTGAATAACTGTTTCCAACAGGGGAGATCCTTTCTCTGTTGTGTTTTGCTGTGTTTGGGACAGGATCCCCCCAAACCCACTTGTGATTTAGAGTTCCTGTTTGGCCACCTGCCTGTCACTGGAGACATGGGACTTGTGTCCTTGTGCGTGTTAAGTGGCTGGGGGTTGAAAAGGGTGCAGTAACTTCGTGTTTCTATGGTGGTGAGGCCTGGCCCAGCCTTCTCATAACATTTCAGTCCCCCTGGTCAGGACTTCTTGTTCACCCTCAGGCAGCGATTGCTCCTCCAGGAGCTCCATGTGGTGGCACAGCATTGTCCAGGTCCTCCTGGTATCTGTCACAAACACCACCGATGACCAGCTGTTTGTCTCAAACACTGACGTGGGTAGCTTGGGAGAAACACTACTATTTTACTCGGCTGCACACTATCTGTTTGGAGATCTAAGCTGCTCTAGAATAAAGTATTTTCTGAAGTTGCATGTGCACTTATATTCTTGGTAAGAGGTCTAAGGGGCTAAGGAAGCATCCAGCTGCATTTTCTGTAGTTATGGGGTGAGCAGTGGTGCACGGGCATGCAGCCTCACCTTGCCTCAGCGAACCCAGTGACTGCATTCCCACCCTTCTGTGCGCAGGGGCACGGTTACACTGGCACACAGCAGCTGCACTGTGCTCCAAGAACGCTCCTTTCCAGGTGACCTCAGCTTCATAGGTATGGATGGACCAAAGGTACCAGGGTGCAGGAAGACTGTGAAAGACTGAAGGAATTATTGAGTTAGTTTTTCCATTCTAACAAGTTCTTTCTAACTTGTTATTTATTTATTTTTCTCTATTTTAGGACTTGGCTAGATAAAATTAGGGTTTTCCTACACGAGAGCTGGAAATGAGTGTTAAACCGTACAGTGTTCCTATGTAGACAAGGCACTGGGGTCTTCAGTGCTGTTTCCACTTGCTATTATTACCTCTTTCTTGTTTTGTTTTTCTGTTTTCTTTGAAGAGCTTTCACGCAGTAGTGCCGACATTTCCTGGATGTTTGTCTGCTGGTCAGAGCCAGACTCAGCTGTGCACGGAGCAGGGGACTGAGGAGGCTGCAGGCACCTTCCCCCTTCATCCCGCCCGCTGCACGGTGCGAGCCGTAGGTTGTACGGTGCAGTTGTACTCACTTTTCTCATTTGCTGGGTAGATCAGCCCCTTCAGAGGCCAGTAGCGTTCAGATCTATCCCATGAACACAATCCTGCTTATTTATGCTCCTCTCTGTCCACAGGTGCTTAACCCCTTTTTTTTCCTGCTGTCCTTTAGGTGACCTTTAACTTCACCATAAGTCTTACTTCTCCAACCTCTTGGAGATCTTATTCCTTATTGTTTTGCTTTTTAATTAGGTGCAAATGCTGCCCTCTTACTATTAAGTCCAAAACTTAAAAGAAGACTTAGCACACTGCTAGTTTTAAACTTGGTGTTCCTACACGAAGTGCTAGAGGCGCCCTGTGTTTCTCTGCTTCCTCCCATCCTCCCCAAAACTTTGAGGGTTGTTTTTGGGCTTGGGAGCGGTGTACCTTCTGGGAGGGCTACAGGGAGGTTTCAAGTAGTACAACTTTCTACTCACTTGAGGCCAAAGGAATTTACAAGTCTTGTTCACATCAACTCACTTACTTTAATAGCTTTCTAATGTACTTCATGTGCAAGAAAACGTCTTCTTGCTGATGACTTAAGTCAGTTATATGTAGACAATGTACATATGTTCAGAAAAAGGGTTTGGTTTCTGACATGTTCTTAATAGATGTACCTAATGATTTTTCTACCATATGTTCTGAGTTACCTTTCCTTGCAGCCTCGCAGTTAATTGCTGCTTGGTTCCTAAAGCTTTAATTTACAAACCAAAAGGAACACTATGAAAAAGGAGCTAAAATAGCATTTATAGAAAAAGGATGCCTGTGGTTGTATTCCTTCCCATCCACTGAAACAATGGATAATGGCTTCATCAGCAATTTTATCTGCGAGGATTTCATTTCACAGGCATAGATTTAATCCTTGCAAATGCCTCTATGGGTTCATTGAATGTAAAATCAAAAAGGTTTTGACTTAAGAACTGCAAGTTTGCATCAGTTTCGGTTTCTCAGTGTCAAAGCCTAGACATGTGCTTGCCTTAGGGATAACAGCAAACCAGATTACTGCATCTATGATACACTTAATAAAAAAGAGAGTAACAGAATCATAGAATCTTAGAATCATTAAGGTTGGAAAAGACCTTTAAGATCATCTGGTCCATGAAGAGTAGTTTTAAACTTGTAACATCTGTCCCAGCAAAAAGGGTTCTTGTACAGGGCCTAAAATGGACGTTAGCATTGCGAATTGTTAGAAACTCTATTCTTGTGAACTTGTGGTAATTTTATTAGGAAACTGCTTTAATAATATGACATTTAATAATATAAATAATAAAGCATTTGTGTTTCATTCACCAAGAACAAACTAAGCTGTTTTGCCCCCTGACTCCAGGAGCCCCTCCTGCACAAGGCCTTCAGGCTTGGAGGGATGGAGGGATGCTGGGCAGGAGCCAGGAGCTTCGAGGCATGTTGGCATGCACCGTGTCGCTGGGACGGCAGAGTGAATATTCCAGTGAATAGCGATGGGTTATCTCACAGCAGCAGACTAATGGCACTGTTTTTCAGTCAGCAGGGAGAGACAGATTTAGGAAGTATCCGGGAAGCGCTGCAGGAGGGAGCAGAAGGGGAGGAGGTCGTGAGTTCTGGAGTCCTCCTTATAATGAGGAGCACAGAGACAGGAACAAACGTAAGCAGCTGTACCTCACACTGAGGTTTTTTTAGCTTTCCATGTTACGTATGGTTCAGGTGGCACATGTTTCTGTGTGGCCTCCACCAGACACGGATGGAAGGAAGGAGGGCGCACACCCATTCCGAGCCCTGTTGAAGTCGTTGGACATGAATGAATTCTTAGAAGAGATGCAGAAAAAGCTGGTTTCCTGAGAGAACAATCTTGGATTTCCAAGTTTTCTCCTGTGCTTTTCACATGCTTGATTTCTGCAGTTGTCACCTTCGCTCCACGAGGTGGCACCGTCTCTTCTGGGAAGGACTCACAGGCTTGGGCTGCTGCCTGGCGGTGCGCGGCCGAGGGGTGCAGCGGGTGCCCAGCTCTGAGATCCCTGCAAACAGCTGCTCTTGGCATCTAGTGCACACCGTGCCCTTTGGGTTCGAGCTGTGCCCGAGTTCTCACATGTAAAATACACAAATTGTCAGTCACTTAGCGTTACCTTAGGAAAACATCTTCTTGAGCGTCTTGTCTGCTGAAGGTTTCTGGCATACGGGCCTCATTTTGTGGTGTGAGAGGTGAAGCCAGGTGATGCTGATCCTAGAACAAGAGTTTACTTCTTTTTGAGTCAGTACTGTGTGCCTCTTCAGCATGGCAAGAAATGATCAGTAGCTATCATTACGTCTCAGAGGGGAGGGAATAATTTCTACAGTATTTGCAAAATCCACTATAGCTTTTTCCTGCAAGCTGAAACAGAAGTGGTGTATGGATGCAGGGTATAACAAACCATAACGACAATATCCCTGTAAGAATACAGGCCATGTCTGTGTCATACAGCAAGGGACCAGTTCCTGAATTCTCTCTGGAAAAGCTATATGTTTTTCTCTTGTTCAGAGGCTTTCCTCATTAGCTATTAGATTAAACCTGCGAAGTCAGGCAATGTTGCTTTACCTTGGGAGAGTGGGCCGTTATTAAAAGCTTCCACTATTGAAAATGTTTTTTTTTCCTCTGGTTGATGTCTAGAAAAATGGATGATGATGATGATGACGTTCCCCAGCTTTCAGCCCAGACGTTGGCTGCCCTCCAGGAGTTCTATTTGGAACAGCAGCAGAGGGAGGGCACGAAGACCTCCCAAGGGTTTAATCAATATTCTGTTGGCTCAATAGAAGAAAACTGGGTAAGAAACTGAACTTAGTGAATGAAGCACAGTGAGCATTACGGAGGAACAGCCCTCACCAGGTTTCTTTTGTGGATAGTAATAAAATGAAAAGGGGAACACTTAAGATGTTCCTAGAGTGGCAAAATGATTTATGGACAATAACACTGCAAGCTTATTTGCCTTAATATTAAATCAGGGTAATTACATGCACAGAAGGAATAAAGCTGCCAACAGAAGCCTCTGTGCCTTCTGGAAACTTTTAACTCCAGCCTGGCATGTGAGGGCAGTGAAGACTCTTCCCTCAGTTTGAGGCAACACAGTGTAATGAGGCTGAATGTTCTTTCCTTTCACATTGTATTTCTTTTTGTGTTTGTTTAGTTGGTTTTGTGGGTGGCTGCCTTGCTGCATTTTTTCTTCTAACAGACTGACTTTGGATTTGTCTCTGGGTTCCTTTTTTTTTCCTCTTTCTGTTTCATATCTCTTCCGATTTAGTACTTCTATCCTTTATTGCCTTCTATACTGTCACTTTTCAACTTTTTTCCTTTCCCACTGAAGTAACTCAATTTAAGAGTATGCAAATACTGTACATCTGCATATTGGGTTTGAGCTAACCTTCTCAGTGATTTTGCATTACTTGGTTTTCCTGATACCATAGCAAGTGCTATGGAAGCACACAGTGTAAGCAAGCTACCTGCTGTCTCTCATTGGTTTACGGAAGTAAAAAGACTCTCAGAAAAATTGTCACCTGTGTAGTTTGTGAACTGAGAACTTGCTGTGGATTTTGGTTTTCTTCTAATAGGACTCACAACACCTAACTGAACATAGCACAGTCAGAAGTTTTGATGTTTATCATTGTGTGTTATTTTTCTCAGCAACTGAGCCAGTTTTGGTACAGCGATGAAACTGCATCGTGCCTGGCTAATGAAGCGATTGTGGCAGCTGGAAAAGGTGGCAGGTAGGTTTTAATGTCAGTTTTGTAGATTTGTCACGGCTTTTCTGTAATTATTTCATTTATGCAGGGACAGCGTGCAGTTTAATTCATTACTCTTTGTACCTCAGCATTTGGTGGAGCTGCAGCAGAAATGCCCGTGCCATTATTTAGCTAGGTAATAGTTCGTACTGAACTCACTGTTTAGTGTTTCACTGAATGCTGTAGCCTCTGCCTTGCCAAAGTTTATTATAAATCTTTCTTTTTTATTTCTGTTAATGAGAAATATAATGAGCTCCAGAGTGTATTAATGATTTCTAATTCTTTCCTCTGTTTTTATATATTTCTGCAGAACAGATGGAAAAACTTGTTTTTCCTCCTATTTCTGTAAGGATTATTTTTCAATTTTAACTTAAAATTTCAATATATTTCCTTGTTATAAAATAAGCTTTTCGCTGTAGTTAAGGTCTCTGTATGGCATGGAATGGCCTGAATATTCAAAGCCCCATTCTTTGATTTTTACAAAGTAATTATTTCTTAGATTTAAGGACGAATAGCTTACATTTTCTGGGGCAAATGCTTAAAATGTTTTCCCAAAGCAGCCCTGAGAACTTGTGGAATTGTCTTTGTTGCAGTTATTTCTTTGTTGCCTTTTAAAATCAGTATTCTAAGTTGTTGTCTATCTTTCAGGATAGCCTGTGTTAGTGCACCCAGTGTGTATCAGAAACTGAAGGAACGGGATGACAAGGATTTTTCAGTGGTTATTCTGGAGTACGACAGAAGGTTTTCTGTATATGGAGAAGAATTTATCTTCTATGATTACAACAACCCTTTGAACTTACCAGAAAACCTCCTGCCACACAGTTTTGACATTGTAATAGCAGATCCGCCCTATCTGTCTGAGGAGTGTCTTCAAAAAACTGCAGAGACCATAAAATACTTAACAAAAGGAAAGATTCTGCTTTGTACAGGTATCATTAATAAAATATTTAGGTCACTGTTAAGCATCTTTCTTTTTCCTCTCAAGAGACTAACTTACTCAAGTGAGAAAAATACTAACTCGGTATTTCTAATTTATGTAAGTGGTTCTAGGACTGTGCATCCTGACGGGGGTAATGTTTTACTGGAATACTTCAGTTCAACCTTTATTTTTCATTCTTCATTATTCATTAGCCCTGGTGGTTCTTAAAGCTGTAATCTTATTACAAGACATCTGAAAACATCCAAGTAACTTTTGCAAAAAACAAAGGAAAAAACCATGCATGCATACAATTCTGGGCAGTCAACCAAGTAGGCAAAATAGAGAAAAATGAAAATAGTATGCGGCCGTAGAAAGCCTACTTCTTTGTTTAATTGTGAATGGCAGCTATGCACAAGGACAGTTCTCAGATTTTTTTTTTCTCTGAAATGGATAGGTGGTCCTTCAGTTTACAAAGTCTGACAAATACTGCTCAAGAAAATGATTTCTCAGTGTGTAGCTATAAATATCACGCTGTGGTTTATTTAAATAGAGGAGTATATGTAATCTGTTTGCATTTCCCGTGGCTCCCCACCATGTAATTCTTTGGCATGTAGCAAGAAGATTGAGTCCAAATTTCTGTTTTTTATAAAGGGGGCACCGATCTTACCCTCTACCTATTTTTATGAAACTTTTATGACTTTCATTTCCTTGGAGCTTCTTCAGTTCTTTCAGGTTTAGATTTCGCAATAACTCCAGTTGTCAGAGGGCTGAAGGTGTAGCTGCTTTAAGCCTTGCTCCCTCAAAAGAACCTGGTTCTCTGCATTCGCATTTGTGAGGAGCTAACCAAAAAGTCCAAACATTCTGTTGCAGTGTTTCTCACCAAATACTAATTATTTTTGCTGCAGGTGCAATCATGGAGGATCAGGCAGCAAAGCATCTTGGTGTGAAGATATGCAAGTTTATTCCAAAACACTCTCGAAATTTAGCTAATGAATTTCGATGTTACGTGAACTATGCTTCTGGACTGGATTGATTCTCACAAGAAGATCTGTAACTTTTTCACTCAACTTCCTTTGTATGTTTTTCTCAGTGACTCCACGTTTCTTCATGCTGAAACTTTCAGCTCCAACGGATATTTTCTGGGCTAAATTTAATCAACACAGGGTGATAGTCTCTCTTGGTGTAAGCATTTGCAAATATTGTGTGTTTTTATCTTACCTGGTAGGTAAATGGGGACCAAACAATGTAGGTGCTGCGCAATGGGAACTTCTGTGTTACAGTTTCATTCCAACCAGCAGTTTTTACCATTCAGGGACTTTTCAGTGACATCTCTGAAGTGATTTTAGCTGGTTGACTTGTAACACCACACAAGTGCTTTCCTCACAGACATCAGAATTGTCATCTGCATCATATTTGATGACTTAGTAGCTAGTGGATGATTGAAAGAGCATGATCATTGGTCTCCTTCCACCTTTGAGAGATGTTTGTTCTCAACATGTTGTGTGTTTTCAGATTCATTGGCCAGCAGGCTAATATTTTTATAAAGGATAACTAAAGAGAAAGCAGTTCTCCTTCTGGGGAGGCCTCTCCAGTTGCTTTTAATAATAATCAGAACTACTTAAGAGCTGCCAAGTAAGACCTACTATCTGTTACTGTTGCCAGACTGGCTTTTTATAAAAAATTGGTGGTTGTTTCACCTTTTCTAAAGCTTTGTCACAAACCCAAGCTTTCTTTTTGTAAAAGATAAGATCTATTTTGTCATCAATTATCACCATATAAACTTGTGTGTGTATGTGTGCTGTACTTGAACAAAGTAGTGTTTAACATCTGTTTGCAGAAGTGCAATGCATTTATTTTGTGATACAGAATAAACATAAGCAACAAAAACAACCTTTTAAAAGCAAAAAAAAACAACAAAAAAAAACAAGTAGACCCTTTAATTTCCTAGCTAAGCTAAATCCAAAGGTTGGTATAAACTTGATGCCTTCATGAAGAAAGCACACTATGGATTTCCCCACTAGAAAGAGCTTTTCTTTCATTAGGAATCCTCTGCATTAGTCAGGTGAAATCACCCTAAAATAGGAGGTAATTAATAAAACGCCAGAAATCAGCTTGTGCTTACATTAGTGCTTCAGGCTGTGTTCATGGGTTCTCACTTTGTTACCCTTGCTGCTGGCTATGAGATCCTGCTTCTGTAGTAATGTGACCTGCACGTGTTCATTACCTCTTGAATCATAATGGCTCTGATTCAACGCAGTACCTACGTTTTAATTGATTTCACTACCAAGTTAAAGATGATGTACGCGTATGTCCAGTTTGTAGTTTCAAGAACAGCCTTTTTTTCCCAAATACCCATTTTTGTCTTTGCCTCCTGTTCCTCAGAGAGAAGCACAGTAGTGGAATGGAACCATATTAGAAGTTGTTGGATCTTATAAGGCTACTGAGGTATACCATAATGTATTGATAAACTCCTATTGTTTCTAACAGGCAAATTTAAATTTTATATGCAAGGGTTTGGCTGTATTTCAAGCAATTTCAATCACAATAGGCGATGCATTAGAAAAACTTCCCTTTGGGATAGGAGGGATTTTTGATAACTGGAATTTTTAAAGCTAATTTTCTCTAACTTCTTGGCTACACTGCTGATACATTTTTGGGTGAAAGCTGATTCTTAAATTGCAAGGCACTCAACAGTTTTTATCAGTTATAAATACACAGATCATATGTCCTTGTCTTCTTGTCTTTCTATACCATATTTATATATTGGGATCATGTAAAAGGCTAACAGAAATGCTTCATCTACAAAATGAAGAACCTAGAAGAAGTATTAAGAAATTTATTTTGTGGTTGAGATAAACCTAATTACACTTTAGAGGCAAGAGTTCTAATAATGTAGAGCTCATAGTCACGTTTCTGTGCATTTGTCCTCTTTGGATGCAGATTTTCCCATCTGATAGAGTAAATAGTCATGAGCAGAAATAACATAGATGTTACATAAACCTCTTGGAGCACTCGGAGAATCAAACTTCCTGAGCTGGACCCCAAGCTTGTTCATAAATACCCTTCCAAGCCACTCTTGCTCTCCTCTCTGCTTTCATAGACATGTTCACTCCCTAAGAGTTTTCCCTCCTCACTTTTTTTGCCTGTGCCTCCCCCCTTTATAGTGTTCCTGAGTTTTGTGGTACCAGTTTTTCTTTCACAGGCGTTGGTTTCCATCAGGTGACTGGTAACAGACACTGTTAAGGAAAGCGTAGAGGAAGAGCACACAGGTAAAACAGAGAGCCGAGGCAGGTCCAAGTCACTGCATGCCTGTGGCCGATACTGTCCTGCCGTTCAAACCAGAAGGCATCCTTGCTGTTGGGTCCACCAAAGCCCGGATTCCCCCTGAGCATTACTGCCTGCAGGTGACATCCAGCTGGGGTTATTAGTCGTGTTCCAGGAGCCCGAGCCATTGCTGTTGGGTGGCCAGTTTCAAAATAAGAAACAATGTTAAATGCATAGGCATGGGCACAAATCCCAGTTGGAGGAGCTGGTTTGTGTTTGTTTCCACAAATGCCTTACACACCAGGCAGATGGAAACAATGCAATGTGAAGCGCCTCCTGAAACTTATTTTTAACTGCATAGAGGCTTCAGATGGGACAGGTACGGTACGGCTGCCAGAACTGGCGATACTCTGCCCACCTAAATTAGAACGTGCTGTTCAAATACAAGCTTCACATATGTTGCTGCTTTGCTGGTAATGTCCTGCAGTTGTCTGCTTCCTTTTGCTAAAGCTGCGTTGTTGGGCTCTCTACAACAGAACTGAAAGATAATTTTGCCAACTTCATCAGAGACCCATTACTTTTCTTAAAAACGTACCACGTTGAGTTGTACCAAGAAACTCAGTTCACCAAGAAAGTAACTGCTGCTCTCACACGTTGGTCAGGCTGCTTTGAAAAGAGGCACTGTGAAGACGCATGATTATGAAGATGAGGGAACACGTACAGTCTTGTAGATGCGCTCAACAGAGCAGCCCGTTGTCCACCGGCTTCCCCCTTAGAAGGCTGGGGAGCTCGGGCAGCTGCCCAAGCAGAGCCTGACTGGTGGCATTCACACAGCCTTCGTCAGCGAGAGGATGTAAGCTGGTTTTGTCCTTTCCGAGGAAGTAGCTGTGTTCCTGAGGCTGCAAGTCACAAAAATCCATGGTGAATTTGTACTTTGTGCCAGCTCTAAGACATAATACGTAACAGCAAAACATCTTTTCTGTACCATGATTATAAAAAAAGATCTTCAGCATCAAGTAATGAGTGGATGGCTTTACTGTGGCTCTTTTGGGGACTGCCCTTCTCTTGGAGCAGCCTGTGGTGAAGTTTTCATTATGATGCCACTCTTCCAGAGGCGTTTATGACTGCGGAGGCGCGCGTTGTTCTGACGCGCTGCAGCCGTGCAGCAGCAGGACATCTCAGCGCCATGCAGGCACGGGTGTCCGTACAAAGGTGACACTCGGCAAGGGAAACCCGGCATCGTGCGCACGGGCTGATGGCTGCAGGTGGAGGAGCAGATCCCACAGCTGCCCATGTCTCCCCCGAGAGGTGGGGCACTTTGAGAAATGTCATTGTAGGAAATCCAAGGTACTTTCGTTAAGCTCTGATCTGCATTTCCCATTAGAGTTGCTGCTGTGTTGGGTGTCACACAGCTGGCCAGGCTCCGTACAGCACGGCTGCCTTCCCCCCTCTGCCCATGCCACTGCACAGGGCAAGGGGAACAACCTCCTCTAGCTGCATCTCTACGTGTTTTGCAGCCTCCTTAGAAAGAAGTGCCACAAAACCAAGTGGTAGCTGATGCCACCCAGCAGAAATGTGTAGCTCTCCAGGTAGCTACGGTTAATCTGCTGCTTAATCCCAGAGAAATTAACAGGCATTTATGCTTTCTGGGTGCATGTAATAGCCTTTTTTCCCTTTTCCCCTTGCTGCCAGTGATTTCGTGTTTGCTTGCAGCTGTAGGCCACTGCCTGCTCACATGAACACCTCCACGTAAGGACAGGCCTTTAAACCAAAGCTGGCATCACAGGATTTCCTCAACCTTCCTGCGTGATACACATTTTCAATGTAACTTAAGTGATACTACAGAGAAGAAAAGTTCTTTACGGAGGATATTGTTCCATGTTTTGTGGCTCCTAATGTATTCCAGGGACAACCTCATTGAAGGAAAAGATTTTCCTGGCACAACAAAAAATTTCTCAAATCAGCCGCAGCTGCCAGATAGTTTCAGCTTTGAATTGTTTGCATTTATTGGGTCTGGAGCTGGTTCAATGAGGCATTTCATGTCTGCCTTGTGTCAACAGTTTGTGAGCCTTGAAGCAACTCCAATGAACTTCCCTCCCCCCGTGCAAATTAAAGGCAAGGCTACGGCAGCTGTAACCGGAGGGCTAGAAGCTGGAAAATGTCACACCGCAGTTGAAGTCAACCTGATATAAATCCATGGTGTGATGATATCTTAAAAAAAAAAAAAAAAAAAAAAAAAAAAAAAAGGAAAAAAAATCCAAACAAACGCAAACAGCATTTAATACTCGAACTTTTCCACATGAGTAATGTGGAGGGGGTTATAATGGAAGGGTGTTATGAAGGTTAACAAATGTTTGCATGGCTAATCGCTTTCGATGTGAAGTATGAAGAAACAGTTGTTCACTAACAAATTATTATCAAACAGTTGCTCACGCTGAAACATAAACACAGCTTTTAAGAGCCATCTAATGGGAGAGCTGGACCAGGAAGCAAATTGGCTCAGCCGAAGTGTTTGTCACAGAAGTGAATGAAGATTAAAAAGGGAAAACGGTTCCTAAGTGGAATAGCATGGAGGTGCCTGCGACCATAGGAAGCTTTCTGCACTTGTTGCATACGAAGAGAAGGAGGTCGCCAACATACATAATCTATTGATCCGCTGAGGTTTTGCAGTTCCCTAATACTTTCCTTTCAGTCATCCAATTCCTGGAGCTTTATGTAAGCTAAAGCATCTGTTTTTCTGGATTGGCAGAACCAGTTGTGTTCCATTTACCTGCTCCTAGCCCAGCATTCCCAGGAACTCCCAGAACATGCTCTGGTTACTTGGAAAACCTCAAACTGATTCCGTAATTTATGCCTGCAGGACAGAGTGTTACAACAAAAAGTGAGATTTTTTTTTTTCCTTTTTTTTTTTTTCCTTTTTCCTTCTCAATACCACACAAATAAATGCATGTACGCTCCTTAAGCTAGAAGTTGAGCATTTACTAAGTGTTAAGTGTTGAGGGCTGTATGGTTTGGGGTCCTTTTGTTGTTGCTGTGGGGCTTTATTATATTTTACAGTGAATTCATATGCTGGGGAGTCTGAAGATCTGATTTCACCCTGTCTGAAGTGTGAGCGTGAAGAGAAAACACTACATCACTACATAACAGTGAAACCTTAAGGAACTGGGACTGCTGAAGCATCATCTAATGCAGCGTTTCTCTGGCCGTGCTTCCCTTTTGAGGCCCTCTGTCTTTGATTAGCGTTTCCCTTTTCTCAGAGGGTGAGAAGTCCTTCCACATTAGGAGGACGGAAAAGTGGCTGTAATAGCTGCAAGTATTTACATTCTCTGGGGAACAGGTAACTACCTTTAATTGCCGGCAGCAGCTAGGCAATTAGCTGCTCTCTGAGTAGTGTAAACACTTTGTGACCTCCTTTGAACCTTTCTTTGAGCATCCCTTTGAGCTAGAAGCATCCCGGTTTGAGGAGACACAGAGCTTGTGAAAAAAATATCTGCAAAGAAACACAGTTATAGATGTCAATCTGACATTGTGATGGGACTTTTCCTTTTATTGGTTTCTGGAGCTCTTAAAGTTGTTTTAAGCTTTGTAAGAAGCTAGACAGATCGCACTATGAAAATACTGTTATGCTGTACTGAGTCATAAGGGGCACAGTCAGTAATTACATACCAAGACAAGAAGTTGTCATATGATTTTAATTCTCTATTAACTTGTTAGTTCTGTTCGGCTTGTATTCTTTCCATTCTTCACCCAATGACAGCCCAAAGGAATGAGTGTGCCACTGTGTAGATCTGGGACTTCCTCCATGTGAACTAAGCCCGATTTGGAGATTCTCAATGTCGCAAATACCTTGGCACATGCAGTGTTTATTCTGTTTTGCGATGACATTGCAGTCACGATCATTCAACTGTTAAAAGACACTCTCTGCTGTTCATTCTGGGATTTATCAACTTTGGTGATTGCAGCTCCCTTAGCAGTGGTGGTCATGCAGAGTATGCCTGGCTATTCCTGATTATTGTTCCCTCAACTAAGTCAGCCTTTGGACCCTCACTCTGGAAACATGTGTGTTTTTTTTTGTATCGAGGGTTTGCAGTTAGGTCTTTCCCCCAAGTTCCTGTAGGCTGCAGAGATGGAAGACTGAGTGTTTTTGAAGGTGATTGTCTGCTACTTGTAGCCTAGGGAAAAACGAGCAGCACTAATGGTATAAATCGTTTGGATTTAACAAGTTTGGATTGTCTGGACTCACCTCAATGACCTCTGTACCATCTAAAAGTGAAGCATGTGGACTGTTTACTCATCTGTAGGTATGTGAATGAAGCCTACCCTTTGTACTTGTTTTTTTAATGGAGAATTTCCTCTCCTAACATGAAAAACGTTTTGGCCTTTCAACTTCACAGAACACAATTTTATCACAACAACCAGCAAGCAGTTAATGGTGAATGAAATGTAATACAGAACTCTTGGGATCCAAGGTGTTAGGTTTTTTTTTTTTTTTTTTTTTTTTTTTTTTTTT
>NC_048893.1:186267181-186422200 GCF_011077185.1 Oxyura jamaicensis
AACAGTTTTGTACTCTTAGCAATTTGGCAAGTTTAAAAACAGCACTCGTAGAATGTTGTTTCATGCACGGCGAAGGTTCCCGTTCTGTAGTATATAAACAGCCAAAGGTGTAACGGCCAAGAACACTGCTTTGAGTTGAGATATGCAGTATAGAGGAAGGCTCTCCCTGCCTGAAAAAACATCCTTTTAACTACTGACTTGACACACGTGTGGTAGCTGTGTGATCTTTATATAAAAGTATTTAAAAGTAGAGTATAAGAGACTCCTTCAAAATATCTACAACCAGTAGTCTGCTACAGTAATAGATAGCATGTCGTACATTGGCATCATCTAAAATTAATTGTGAATAAGCAAGAATAAAATGTTCTGCTCTAAGGAAAAAAAGAAAAAGAAAAAAGAAGCTACACTGGAATTTGCAACAAATACTCACATGAGCTAAAGAAGTTCTTGGTATGAATTGCTGTCGCTAATGATCTGAGCAACAGGACAAAAATTTCCATCTTACAACTGAAATAACTGCAAGTAGGGAATCAGGGTAAGCTGGTGTGTGTTCTGCTGTCATGCAGTTTCCTGAGGTGGTGAAACGATGTGAATCCTGTACAGATGATTCCTCATACCCTCTTCATTCTGATGATGGCTTGTTCTGGTTTACAAGCAACTTCATTTCTTGCTTATCTATGCTGGAATTTACGCTTTCGGCCTCTTTCTCTTGCTCGGGGACACAAGTGCAGCCCACTGGGATAGTGACGTAGTCTTCCGTGTACACGTAGCGGCCCCCCGCACACGACGAGGTGCGGCGGAGGATGACGGTGGGCATGTACACCGGGGTGCTGCGGAAGTGAAAATTCTCCTCGCCGAAGATCCCCATGAGGCAGCCCTTGCACAGGCAGTACGCTTCAGGAATGTACTTAGGGTATCTCGTGGGATCGTATGAAATTCTACAGGAAAGCAAATAACAAAGATTCATTAGTATCTGTCCACGTATTCATCTGGAAAGCATTATTATAACGTTATTTGACTGTAAACATTTATACAGCGTTTTTGTTGTTGGCTTTATTTTTTTTCTTTTCCTGGCCAGGAAAAACAGCTGTAGTTGTTGCTGTCTGGCTTCTTATTTGCAAAACAGAAAGAAAAAACATGAACAGCTAACTTACAGAACTGCTCGGGTCCTACAGGGCACGCTGAAGTATGAAGTGCCTGGCCTTTGGAAACGTGAGATTCAGGGCTTTAAAAGGAGTCAGTCTTGCATTTGACAGAGTGGGTAACTGGGACATTAAAAAAGAACCTTGGACATTTCCATACTTTTGATCCACCTTAAATTCTTAAAAACTACTACAACTACTTGTTAACGTTGTTACCGCAGAAGCCATGACATGATGATTTAAAATGTTGTAATTTAAATAGATTTAAACTGTACAATTCTTTCTGCAATAGTTTTTGCTCCCTCATATGCTTGTGGTGTTCAGGGTTGTAAAGGCTCCTTTTCCTTGAAAGCAGAACTCAGCATTTCTTTCTCTAACTCACCTTTCTTGTCTCTACTTCTCCCTCTAACAGAGAATAACAACGCATGCATGCGTGCACTGAGATGAACAGCAATATTAATGTTTTTGCCACCCTCTCCTGCCACATTTTGAAGTAAGGCATTGCCCCAAAGGTTCCAGAGTTACGGCCTCTATTTTTTGTTGTCCTACATTTTGTTGCTTCACCCGCTCACTTTGCTTCCTAAAGCACCATTTCTGGAAAGTTCCCATTAGCAGTCGCTGGAAAGCTTGGATCCTAAGTACAGCTTGCACCAACAGAGTCCAAGAGACAACATTCCCCACCGGTCGTAGTTGGAGGCAGAAATAAAGGCGTGATATTAGGGTTTCAAGTAATAGTGATCCTAACTGCCTCAAAACTGGTGTTCTCAGCAGACAGTAAAAGCTGATAAGGTCAGCTTGTTTTTTTGTTTGTTTGTTTAATTAAAAATGAGTACACAGCATAAAAAATGAAGTGTGTAGTCATGAAGCATATCATGGTGATGCTGTATTTGTTCCTTAGATCTTCACCCACTTTTCCTTCTTATATTGTAAATAATTGTGGGGCGTGGCTGTAACTTGTTAATTACAACTGGGTGCCATTAGTCCAGCAAAAATGTTTGCATTGCCAGAAAAAGAGGATGTTTTTTATACGTGTAACATATGCTCACAGTCCTCTTTGTGAAGGACCTCTCCCCAGATCACTTTCTGCCCTGGCACTTCAGCACTGGCCCTGCTTGAGAGCTGGTCAAACCATGCACTGCATGTCAGCACCAGCCGCCTCCGTGCTCCTTCCCCAGAGCCCCGGGGAGGATGCTGACCCCACGTTTCTTATCAGCAGCACTCACTCATCTCTCACCTAACAGAAAACCTTTTTTCTCCCCATGCCCCTGCCCCTCCTTCCACGCAGCACGCTGCTCACCCACGCACAGCACGTTGCCAGGCCTCTCCTGCAGACGGCGGGAGTGGGAGGACGCTCTGGGAGACCATCTGGGCCAAATGCCTCCACTGAGGCAAGCCTGGATGCTTTTGCTGATGTTCACCCAGCCTGTTCTTAAAAACCTCCACAGGAGACTACCCGGTCTGCCCAGAGGCTCTGCTGCAGCGTTTGACTGCCTCTTTATTGGGTAAGTTTTCCAGCAGTGAAGCAGAGTGGGGTTTTTCTTGCAAACATAATCAATCATTTCCTGTGCTTGGCCTGGAAATTACAGCAGTGGAGGCTAAAAAAATGAGTAACAGCCAAAGGTCTGATATTAGAGAACGTACACAGCTGTAATGCTTATTGTGATGTGAAGTGCTGCAAAACCAGTACAGCTTCTTGCACTGGGTTTTAAACCACGGGATCAGGCTAGGACCACCATGCAGGAGATGAAGTGGGACGGTAACATGAGAAAAGTGAACAAATGAAGGAACTGTCAATCAATATCATTATTTATGGGGTGATACAAACTGAATAGACAATACCCCCCTTCCCACAGCAGTTTTAAAATAACCATTTGAAAAACTTAATGGATTTAAAGAGATTCCCTAAATTATGTTTCCTGAAATGCCACCGTCTGAGTGTTGGAGGTTGCATCCCTCCCCATCCCAAACATGTCAGCCTCTGAGATGAGACGTGACTTCTGCTGCAGAAGGGGCAGCGTAAGGTGCCTCCAGCTGTAGCGACACGGGCACTTTACTCAACAAAATCTGCAGCTGCCAAAAAAGCAGCCAGGCTCTCCCTCACACCTCTGCCCTGTGCTGGTGCTCATGTTCTTCTGGTCACAGGACTGACCGGGGAATTCCTCCAACTGGAAAGCAGCCTGGCTGAAAGATGGATTCGGGTCTTCTGCTGTCTTGCCGCATGTGAGCAGAGTCCTACACAAATGAGGCAGTGTGGACATGAAGCTGTAGATGTGAGCGGAGGGGGACTTCCCTTTTCAGGAGAAGTAACCCCAGCGTATCACATTAAAACAAATCTGGAACCACAGCTTTAGACAAACACAAACCCGATCATCCTTTCATCAAAAAAATAGGCTTTTTTTTACTGTTATTTTTGCGGTGGCCATATATTCTGGTTTCTTTGCCTTTTTAAGGAACTTGATTTCCTTGCAAAGAAATGTGACCAGTTCTTCCACAGCCAGACATCTGTGATGCTGCAGATACATTTTGCAAAGCTTCTCTGTCCCATTTGCACTTGCTTACTTTCCCCAGGAAATGCCTTCATGTTACAGGATCTCACACCAATGTGAAATAAAATGTCTGCTAGCCAGCAGAAAGTGGAATACGGCCATTTCTCCTGCGATACATTCCCAATTCAAACCCAAACATGAATAATTTCAGTGGCAGACTGTTAAACTCACCGTGTGTCAAGCCAGTGGTATTTCCTATACTGTGTTATCTCTAGCACCTGGTTTATGATGTTACTGGAAAGCACAAAAATGCTTGGTGCAAACAGCACTTTCACTAATAACAAGAGGATCGTGTCAGTGGAATCAGGGTCTACAACAAAACTCCCCATTCTGAATTCTCATGTGGCAAAAGTGTGGCATCAATGAGGTTTTCTGGAAGGACGGTGTGGTGTGATTTCCTACTTTACTTGGAAAATCTCTTATATTCTGAAGTGTGGCATAGAAACCACTGCTCCATGAGATGAGGATTGAAAGGAATCAGAGAGGCTCCAAACCCCAAATGAATCCAAAACATAGCGGTGGTTTTGCATCCAGACCAGAACTTTGGTAATAACGAACCAAAAGATGGGGGGTAATGCCTCCTGAAATGAAATGCTGCACTAAATGTACACTGCACTCTGGAACCACACCCAAGGTTCTGCATCTTCAGCTCAAACCTATTAAGAAACGTAATGAGTGTCATTGAAGCCCAATTTTATTCTTTCTAGAGAGCCCGTATCAGTGGGGTCTGATCTGCCAGCAAACCCTAGTAACATAGCCATGTGAGGGCACTTGTGTGACCTGCCTCCTGCCTTCATGTATTGCACATAATCGCTTTGTGCCTACAACGACAGGCTCTGCTGCTGAAGCTTGATGCAACTCCAAGCACTACCAGTCATGTTTTTAAGTCTTCTCCTGCAACAGGACAAACATGTTTGGTTAAACCTGGGTTAAATAACTGGATAAAAAGCATGCCCCAAGTTCCCCCTGACTCCTTCCTGCGCATAGTGAAAGATGCACCTAACGGGCAGGCACAGCAGTCAGCTGAGAGGAGCTGTCGATGTTGCTGTTCACGCAGCAAGCTGACTCTGCCCAGCCCGTGCTGCTCAGCTGCAAGTGACAGAGCAGCAAGCTGTGCGGGGCTGCTGTGTTTCCATCTGCTGGAACAAGAAGCAGGTTTGTACTGAACTGGAACTGCTAATGAAGTGTGACTCGTTCTAGGTTGCTTTTCCTTATGACCCTGTAAGTGTTTCGAGAGCTCCCAGTGAAAAACAAACTTCCTGCCTTTTATGCACTAAGCCTGGAAATCAAGAGAGACATTTCTGTCACAAGCAAAGCTCTTGCAAAGACTTCATCTGTCTTGTCCTGTACTGCTACTTTCATATGTAGCATTTTTAACAATATTAGCACTTTGTAGTCCAAACCCAGAGGGTCAGATGCTGTGCTGGATTCAGCAGGTACAGCTACCTCTTCAGAAAATCACAGCTGGCGTGAGGCTATTCAGTTACATGAGCACCGTACTTAGCTACCTGCGTATCAAACAGACTAAGCACAATGTAAACTCAACAAAAGAACGCCTGCTAGAGAGAAATAAATGTCTTGCTAAGAGAAAAAAATAGTTGTTAGCTCCTAATCCTGTAAATATTCCAGAGCACGAAGTAAAGGGATGATGATGTGCGTGTTAGACCTAGATAATATCCAGCTGCTGTACGAGCATGCACCCAAACCACGAGGACAGCAGTTCTGCGTCCCCTTCGGTTCTTGCCCTCACCTGCATCTCTGGGTCTTGCATGCTGAGCTGCATGATAACGTTAAATCTTGGAAAATGAGCTGGGTAATGTTCCTGAAAATCAGTGGAGTCTTATTTAAAGGAAATGCCATCTCTTGTATGACATTTTTCAAAAGCACAGCAGACAAGCTTGCCTTTAGTGTCAATGTTAAAGACAAACTTGTCTGTGTATTGCTTTTATTGAGATTTTATGTAAATAAGCACTAAGCCAAGGATGCGTATAAACTGAAATTGTTTTTTGAAAAGCAGAAAAAAAGCTAGGCAACGTTTGAGAAAGGGACTAGCTAACACTGGGTTTCATGATCAGGTTAACACTGATAATAACAATTAAATCTCTCTTTTACTCAGTGTTGCTGCCTAGGAACTCAGTACGGGAGAGAAGTTTAAGAAGGAATCCTTAAAGGATGTTGAGAAGCTTTGCTGATTATTTCATCTTACTGCCTATCAGTAAACAACCCCCCATGGAAATCACCACCTCTCTACAGAAGTTCTTTATTACTTTTCTAGCAGAGACAAAATGCTGGATGCGAAACAAAAGAAGGCAGGCTCAGCTTTTGAGAAAATAAAGCTCTAACCTCATCTTTCAAGCCAGTAAGTGAACCTTTAGTAAACAGAGGAGTAGGCTCCCAGAGACAGACACAGAAGCCATGAGACTTGGAAATTCAGAATCAGGAATGAATTCTTGAATATACATAAAGGGTGTTTGCCAAATTCATGCAGAAATGTGTTTGCAGAAGCCTCTGAACGTATTCCTGTAACTCTTGCTGTAATTTCTAGCCATGAAAGGTATTAGAGCCCTAAGACAACAGATAATAAAACTGAAGCCGATGAAAATAAACAGCTGATTAATGGAACAGCACCTGGGGCTGATTAATGGAACAGCACCGTCAAAGAAATCACAGATCAACACTGTCTGCAAACTTGCCATTGACTTCAGCGGGACCAGACGGCTCAACCTTTACACCTAGCTTTACGATCGGAGCCTACAAACGTGTGGGCACGTGTTTAAAATTAACCCCTTTTTAATGGCTCGTGTCTATGAATAAAGTTATTTGTGTGTGCATCTCTGGAGCTGAGCTTGCCTGGGTAAGGATTCACCATGCTTGTGGCTTCTGCAGATTTTAACAAGAGACACCCATCCTGTGCTGTTGGCACAGTGGTGAGACAAGCCCCTGCACGAACTCTTGTGAAGCTCCTGTGAAATACGGCAATGGCCAAGGACTGTGCCAAGGACCGTGCCAAGGACCGTGGCACTTCCCTGTAGAAGCAGCCTGTCTGGGTTTCACTGAGTATCCACGCAACGCTGCCAAGCAGGACAAGGAGTGCCAGGAGAGATGTCACAAACTGGCACACCTGATGATTTCACAGCATGTTGCTTTCAAGGCAGAGTTTCTGTTGCTGAGTCTACTTTTTTTTTTTTTTTTAAAAAAAAAAAAAAAAAAAAAAAAAAACAGTAATTCCAGTGCTGAGCACATCCAGCATCCTCCAGATTTTACTCGGCTCAACTGACTTCAGTTCAGGGAACTCTGATGTCTCTTTATAGCTCTGCAGGGTAAAGAGCGATACGGGTGGCTAAACTTCATGCTCCAAGCTATATGCTCATCTCCTGTGACCATCAGGATGGAATCTCCGTATCAGGCAGATGAATTAATATTTTCCCTTAACTTTTGCCTGAAATACCAACTGTTTGTTACCTGCCAGCAGCAAGATGTTGGATCAGATGGATCCTTGGTGCAATCCACGTGCAACTCCCGTATTTCTGGGTTATAGCAAGCCAGAAGCGATGTAAGTCTTGTAATTTGTATAACAAAATTAAAGATATTAAATAGAAAATAAGTAATGAGAACAGAACAAAGACAAGGAAAGAAACCACACAAGGATCACCTGTACTTTTACCCTGCCAAGCCTAATTCTTCCACACTGAACAGAATGACAAACTTGGATACAGGCAGTACAGTAGGGTGGATGTTATGCATGGATCTCGAAGTAATATATTTGATTCTTTCTCACAAATGCTGGTTTGAAAAAAAATCAGTTGACTTGAACTGTCATGCGAGCTGAAGAATTACAAGAAGCAGTGTTAAACAGCTGGGAACAGGTGCCTAGGGAGATCTGCAGGGGAAGGTAAGTAGAGCCAAACTTAATATCTTTATTATTAATGATCTGGAATGGGGAGTATAAACAGTATGTTAATGAAATCTGCAGATGGTCACAACGGGAACTGCTACAACACCAGTGAAGACAGAGAAATAGCACAATATATCTCAGACATGAAAATGCAGGTCAAAAGGAAAAAAGACTGTCTGCACTAAGGAGAAATCAACTGTTTGTAACTCTTTAGTGGCAGAAAAGAAGCTGGAGAGCTTCTGAAGTCTGCGATATGCTGGAATTGGGCAGGAATCTCAATGCAAGATTCAAACAGTGCCAGTTGTGCTTTGGGGGTGCCCCATCCTGCCGTAAGAGAGGGGACTGCCTGCTCTTCACTGGTGGAACTTGGTGAGCTCGCTTCTGGGCCTTCACCGCATGAATGACCCTGGTGATTCAAAGGCACAGCAGCAGGCAACAGCCACGACCCTTGGTAAGATAAGTGAAGGGGAGCAATTTATGAGGAAAACCTGAAAGAATTAAATGTATGCGGGCTCATAAAAATAGTTCTGTAATACAGGAGAGAGCTGTATGTGGACTTTCAGAATAACAACCTTGCCATAGAAAATACATTGCTGGGATCATTTAAATGGCATAGGTTAACCACCGACAAGACGTAACGTGCCACAATCTGCTTTAATGGAGAGCGGAATGTCCTTTTTGAAGAGACACAACAGCTCCAGTGGGATTTGAGAAATTGCTTAGAGGGTAGCGGGGTGAATACCTGTCACCTGAATGCTGCACAGCAGACCTGATCTTCCTCATGCTTTTTCTATCCGGCTTCACAATCTATGAAACAGCAGGTTGTAATAAAGAAAGCACATCGCTGTTCATAATGAGCGATTTTATATTTTACACTTTCATTGCACATCTTGCAATGTCTGTTGCTGCCTCATAGTGCTAGTGATGAAGTAAAAATGGGATCAAGAGACAAAGCGGTGAGATCTGCTAACTAGACAGTGTTCTCTCTTATGAACTAAGCCTATACAGAGCTCCAACTGAAAATAAATACCTGCCAAAGAGATGTGAGTATGGAAATCACCACTTTCAGACAAGGAGAACAATTTTCTGATAGCATGAGTATTTGGCAAATCCACTGTAAAAATACCAGAGTCTACCGGTAGGTGTTCATCATACTTGTTTTGAGCGTGTTTAGGTTAGTTAAATAATTCTCAGTCTGCTTAGAAAAAAACATATTACTAAAAATACTATTTCTAAAAATACTTTGTTTATGAAAGGCTTATTGATCAAATAAACCATTTTTCTCTCAGTAGGATTACTTCTTAAACTAAAAGTGGGCAAAAACCATGCCACAAAATAAATGTTTATGGGAGATGGCTAACAAGGAGATGTATTTAAGTCTGCTGGATATACAGTAACTGTGTCAGTATTTATGAAAGATAACACACAGAAAGCAGCAAGAAAGTTCCTTTAAAGTTTGTGCCTGTTTTAGCTTCCTGTTGCCTGCAGTATCTTCACAGAGAGCTGGAAATTGTGCCCCCAAATCTGTCACTCTTTTTCAGCCAAAACTACTAGAAGACTTGTCAGTGAGAATGGGACCAAAGTTTCCAAGCTTTTTCAGAGTATCCCACAGAAGCACAGACCCTTGTTTTGGACATTAAGCAGCCTAACAGCAGATTTAGTTTGCTTATTTTTTTTTTATGCCCCCTTAAAAACAGCCTGTCAGCCACCTCGGGGGATGTGGGTTTGCGAAGTGCTGGTTGAAAACAGATGTAGAGAACCGCAGCACTCATGCCTCTCCTACGCTCTTACAGCAAACTGGACGGCTAGCTGCTGGGAACACTGGTGTTGGGATACACGGAGATACAGCCCCGTTGGTCCGCACCCAGGGCACGTGCTGCTCTCAGGTGCATTTAGAAGCCAGTGGTGGCCGGGGTCACGGCTTGGGGAGAGCATCTGAGACCCGTGGGGCTGCCATGAGGTGACGGGTGGCGTGCTTGGCCGTGGCCTGCTGTCGATGGTCCTGTGTGTCCAGTCAGGTTCCCCCCCATGTCCAGTCAGGTTCCCTGCTGAGTCCAGTCAGGTTTCCCCCGGTGCCCAGCCATGTTCCCCTCTGCATGCAGTCAGGCTCCCCTCTGCATGCAGTCCGGCTGGGGCTCTCACACGGCGCTATCCGGACCCCCTTTGGGAGTGCTCCCCGTGCGTGCAGCCGCACCTCGCCCCCCTCACGCCTCGCCCCATCCCTCCCCGTCCCCCCTTTCCCCCCGCTCTCTCCTCACCCACCGCCTCCCGCCCGTCCCCGCCGCCCCTCCGAGCAGCGGCACAGCCCCCGGACCCCCGTCCCCGCCCGCGTCGCCCCCCTCCGAGCCACGCCGACCCCTCTCGCCCCTCCGCCGCTCACCTGTACGCCCAGGGCGAGGCGCTGCGCAGGTTGACGGGCAGCCGGAGCCTCTTGTCGCCGGCCGGCCGTGTCCCCGCCGGGCAGCTGGCGTTGTGCTGGCGGCCGGGCGGCTCGGGCTGCAGGGTGTGGTGGAAGGCGCTGAGCATGCCGGCGGCCAGCCGCCCGTACAGCTGCTCCAGCAGCTCCTCGGGCCGCTCGCCGCAGCTCCGGGGCCGAGCCGGCCGTTTGGGAGCTTTGGCGGCGTCCGAGGGGAGCGGGAGCAGCGCGGCGCACAGCAGCGCCGCCAGCACCTGCAACGACGCCGCCGTCAGCGGGGACGCGGCCGGGCGACCCCCGGACCCCGGCCCCGCCACCCTGCCCGGCTCCCCCCCCCCCCCCCGCCCCTGCCCCGGCCCTCGGCTCCCTCCCCTCGGTTCCCCGCCGCCCTTACCCTGCCTCGCTGCATGGCGGCGGCCCGAGGAAGCCGAGGGGAGCCTGCCGCTGGCTCTCCCGCCGGAGGAGCTGTTGGATAAGTGCCCCGCTCCGCGCTGCATCTCCCCGCGTGCCAGCAGCGGCTCAGGCGCTCCGCGCCGGGAGCTGCCCAGAGACCGGGACCGGGGAGGGGGAACAAGGGGGGGAGCCCGCAGCCGGGGTGGATTTGGCACACCGAGCTGCAGAGGTGTCTGGTGCCACCCCTGCTCAAGCAGGGACATCCAGAGCGGGCTGCCCAGGACCACGTCCAGGCCGCTTTTGGAGATCTCCAAGGAGGAGACCCCACAGCCTCTCTGGGGGTCACTGAGCAGATCCTGGCTCTGTCCTCTCTGCACTCTCCCTTCAGGGATTTAGGGACACGGATGAGATCCCCCTGAGCCTCCTCTTCTCCAGGCTGAGCAGCCCCAGCTCTCCCAGCCTCTCCTCACAGCAGAGATGCTCCAGTGCCTTCATCATCCTGGTGGCCCTCCCTTGGGCTCTCTCCAGGTCCCTCTGCTACTGGGGAGCCCAGAACTGGACCCAGAACTCCAGGTGTGGCCCCACAAGTACTGAGGAGAAGGGAAGGATCACCTCCCTTGACCTGCTGTCAATACTTTGCCTAATGCAGCCCAGGATACTGCAAGCTTCATTTGCAGCACATTGCTGCCTCATGTTCAGCTTGGTGCCCACCAGGACCACCTGGGCCTTTTCTGCACAGCTGCTTTGCAGCTGGGTGGCCCCCAGTAAGTCCTGGTGACTGTTTTTTTTTCCTCCCCAGGTGAAAGACTTTTCACTTCTCCTTGTTGAACTCTATGAGTTGTTGACAGCCCTTTTATCCAGCCTGTTGAGGTCCCTCTGGATGGCAGCATGGCCCTCTGCTATATCAGCTGCACCTCCCAGCCTTGTGTCATTTGTAAACTCGATGAGGGCATATTCTGCCCAGATTGATACATACCATTAATGAAGACATCAAACAGGACCGGAACCATTATTAATCCCCAGGGCACACTGATAGTGACAATATGACTTTGTGACCCTCTAGGCCTGAGCATCCAGCCAGTTTTCAGTCCAGCTCACCATCTGCTAATCCATCTTCATCAGCTTGTCTATGAGGATCTTATGGAAGTCTGTGTCAAAAGTCTTACTGACAATATCCACTGCTCTTCCCTCCTCTACCAGGACAGTAATTTCATCATAAATTTGAAGTTGGTCAAGCATGGCTTCCACTCCATGCTTCCTACACCTGATGATTTTCTTGTCCTTCTTGTTCCTGGAAATGCTTTCCAGGATTAGCTTCTCCATCACCTTCCCAGGGACTGCTGTGAGGCTGACTGGCCTGTGGTTCCCTAGGTCCTCTTTCTTACCCTGCTTGAAGATAGGAGTGTCGTTTTCTTTCCTCCAGTGCTTGGGTGCTTCTCCCAGTTGTCATGATCATTCAAAGATTATTGAGAGAGTCCTTGCCATATTAGCCAGCTCCCTTAGCACTCATAGGTGCATCCTATCAGGGCCCAATTGATGTACATATTTGCAATTTGATGAAGTATTCCCTGACTTGATCCTCTTCCACCAAGGAGGTATGTCTTCCTTGCTCTAGCCATTCCCTCTGGTCTCTGGCACCTGAGATGCCTGAAAGCCAGTCTTGCTGCTAAAGACTCAGGTGAAGGCTGCATTCAGTACCTCAGCCTCCTCTGTGGTCTACATAACCAGGTCCATTTTCTTACTCATCAATGAGCCCACATTTTCCCTAGTGTTCCTTTTGTCACCTGTGAACTCACAGAAGTCCTTCTTGTCATCTTTTACATTCCTGGCCAGATTCAGTTCCATTTGGGCTTTAGTTTTCCTAACTTCATCCCTGAATTCTCACACAATGACTCTGTCTTTTTCCCAGGCTGCCTGTCCTTGTTTCTAATCTCTCTATACTTTATTTTTGTGTCTGAGTATTGCCTGGAGCTCCTTGCTTATCCACAAAGGCCTCCTGGCATTTTTTGCTTGCCATTCTGCTCACTGGGATGGACCTCTCTTGAGTCTGGAGGAGGAGATCCTTGAATGTTAAACAGATTTCCTGGGCCCCTCTTCCCTCCCATGGGCTGTACCAAGCAGATCTTTGAAGAGACCAAAGTCATAAGGGTTGTAAAGCTTGCTTTTGCCTACCAGAGCCCTTCCCTCTGGATCCTGTGAAACCCCAGCTTGGTACCACAGAAATACAAGACAGCAGTTTCACAGACCATGCCAGATTTAAAACATAATGATCTGGCATACCTAATGTGATTAAGTGACTTGATTTAATGGGTTTTGAAAAGTGATTAAGTTGAGCCCAAATGGGATTTGAATCAGGTTTCATCTCTGAGGAAGGACTTTTTTTTTTTTTTTTTTTTTTTTTTTTTTTTTTTTCCTAATTGAATTCAAAACTCTTTCCTTCGCAGTCTTTGTGTCCTGAGGCAACAGGCTGTGGAAAGTGGCTTTCCATTTATCCTCATCCAGCTAAACCCCAAGCCCTACACTGCACCTGTCCTAGTGTTACTTAGACACCTCCAAGTGATGTGTTAAAACAAGATTAAGACTTATCATAACACATCTTTTTATAATACTCTTCCTATGTTAAGCAAGTATCTTTTCTTAACACTTTCTGAGTTGCTTGAGGATTTCTCACTTGGCTTTACATCAGCATTACTGGGAGAAGTCTGGCTCCAAACTTAAGAGCGGAAGGAGTGGAAACAACGCCATAGATGTTAAATTGCCAAAGAATTTAAGACTCGGAGTCTCTAGAAAATATTCAAATTCCATACACTAATTGTGTCATACTATCCAATTAGCAATCTCACTGTGATTCAAGTAATAATAAAAAGAATCATAGGAAGGCAACTGATGAGATTCCAGCACACAGGAACTAAAACAGTACAGTGCTGTCTCTCATGACAGCTGACCCCGGAGACATCTGAATTGTAAAAAAAATGGCTTATATAGTTTGGTAAAACTTAGATTCTACCACAACTTTTAGGAGTTATTGAAATGTTATTAATGTACTGGTATTGTACCATTGTCATTGACTTATGGAAAAAATCTATAAGGACTTCCATGGGTAATGGATGTTTTCTAACAGAAGACAGCTAAGACTGTGCAATGCTTTCCTTTGAAGGCCTCAGATGAAATCACCAGACAGAGCACGGAGCATCCCAGTTGTGCCCAACCCCATGGTGAGGTCTGCATAGAGCCTGTTAGGCACAAAGCGCCCCAGTCTCCTGCCTCCTCGCGCTGAATGAAGGACGGGACTGGTGGCTTACACCCCACGTTTCCGTACTGCTCTACGATTGCCTGTTTGCCATATTTTGAAACCCTCATACCTACATGATCTCAGAGCACCCTGACTGGCTTCCCACTCCCTTTATATCATTATGTGTGCATAACAACATATTTACAGATTTCTGTACTCATATAGTAGAAGGAGTGTAGAATATGCAAACTGAAGGACAGGCAGTTCCAGATGAATATCAGAGGGCATTTCTTTACTGTGAGTGTGACAGAGCACTGCAGCAGGTTGCCCAGAGAAGTTGTGAGGTGTCCTTCTCTAGAGATACTCAAACCCCGCCTGGATGCCATCCTGTGCAATGTGCTCTAGATGATCCTGCTCGGCAGGGGGTTGGACTAGATGATCTTCAGAGGTCCCTTCCAACCTCAGCCATTCTGTGATTCTGTCATTTTCATACGGAGAAACAGCAAGGGCATGGAGCTCCCCTCATCACAGCTGTGGGACACGTCCAGCTGCCTGTGAGCCCAGTCTGGTCCTGCAGCTGCAAAAACAGCGTAACATCAACAGACACAGGGAGCAGCCACCCTCAGTAGCCAAGGGCAGCCCTTGCTCCTGCAAAGGGCTCTCACCGTCGCAATGCCAAGTCCCACGTTAGTCCCACAGAAGCCAGGAGACACAACCATGGTCTGGTTATTTCTCTGTCCAAGCCTCCAGCTCTAGACAACAAAGAAACAACAGCCACTGCCTGTCCTGTCAGGGACAACCCCTGGCTCCCTGCCCAGGCCCAGCCCTCCCCAGCTCTGCCCTTCTCCCCCACCACAGCCCTTGCTCACCCACTCCTCGCCTCCAGCCTGGGCTGGCTGGCACCCATCACAGCCCTTTTTATACCCGTCCCATGGCGGCTGTGACATGGGCACCGCCAACGTTATGCTGCTGTGACATGGGCACCGCATCACAGGGTGGGTGCTCGGAGCTGATGGAAGGGCCAGCCCTCAGCTGCTGGTAAAAAAAGGGCTGCTGTTCTTCTGCCTTGTTCAAACATAGTGAGAAGGACAAAAAAAAAGAATTCTGGGGGAAAATGGCTGACACAGAGTCCACCGTCTCTTCCATCTTTGTGGGGACAGCCTCTCGTGGGGCTGTCACTAAAAGGCCTGTCACTGCCCTGTCCCATCTCACCCCACCTCCCCTTGGCCTCCTCGTGGTGGCAGGGACCAGGGAGAGGGAGGTGGAGCTCAGCATGAGGGTGCACATGAATAAACAGAGTGTCTGAACACCAGGGAGCTGTCCAGGTGTTTAACATGATCACCTCGTACCACTTTGGCTGTCTCAGGTCCTGATATCCTATGTGCATGCATGAAACTGGCAGATAGGATGCTGTGCCTGGGGTCAGCCAGGTGGGATGCACAAGGGCAGCTCACATTGCACTAGGTACTTAATGGCAATGCCCAAAAGTCCACCGTCTCTGTGGGCAAGTAGCTCATCCGGGCTGCACAGAGCGGATCTCAGCCATCAGGACCATGGTCTGCAGTGTCACTGCAGGTGCTGTGAGGAGCCCCCTCCCAACCCGGAGCTGCCGCACCAGAACAGGGCAGGGCTGAGGTAAATGTGCCCACAGCCTACATTCTGAGAGGCCGTTGTCAAAGTTTTATTATTATTATTATTATTATTTCCTGCCCACTTGTGAAGCAGTAATACACACAGAAGACTCTAAGGAGACTCAAGAAGACAAATGCCTGTTTCAGGGGACAGAATTCCTGTGACCACTTTCCACGTTCATCAAAGGAAGATGAATTTCTGTGTTTTGCAAAATTACAGCAATTCACAGGGTCATTATAAGGGAGCCTACTCTACCCCGTGACATATTTCATACCTGTAAAGAGAAAGGTAACTATTTGTTTCTAACTGAATAAAGCACATCCTGGAGAAGACTTATCTCAGGTCCAAGAGGTCAACCAAGGATTGTTTGATACATTTTTCATGATAATACAAGCTGAAACAGGATCTCAACAGGATTAGCATTTTGCTAGATTTAATACTGCTGCCTTCCTAAGATTAACTAAATAAAGAAATAAAAATGACAGCAGTCCTATTGCATTTACAAAACTTTATTCAGGAATTTTAAATTATCTACTATTTCCAAAATGAGAATCGCAGAATCACAGAATTATAGGGGTTGGAAGGGACCTCAGAAGATCAAGGGGTCCAAGCCCCCTGCCAAAGCAGGTTTCCTAGAGCAGGCTGCCCAGGTGGGCATCCAGATGGACGGAGACTCCATAACCTCCCTGGGCAGCCTGTTCCAGTGCTCTGTCACCCTCACTGTGAGAAGTTCTTTTGCATGTTGCTGTGGAACTTCCTGTGCTCTATCTTGTGGCCATTACCCCTTGTCCTGTCCCTACAAACCACTGAAAAGAGGTTGGCCAAATCCCTCTGTCTCCCACACCTCAGGTATTTATACACATTTATGAGATCCCCTCTCAGTCTTCTTTTCTCCAGGCTGAACAGACCCAGGTCTCTCAGCCTTTCTTCATAGGGAAGATGCTCCAGGCCCCGTATCATCTTTGTGGCCCTCCGCTGGACTCTTTCTAGGAGATCCCTGTCTTTTTTGTACCAGGGAGCCCAGAACTGGACACAGTACTCCAGGTGAGGCCTGACTAGGGCAGAGTAGAGGGGGGGGATCACCTCCCTTGACCTGCTGGCCATGCTCCTTTTAAAGTGAGATGCTTAAATGGTGTCAGAAGCACATACCTGCAGTGTGGCTTCTGGAGATGGAGTCTGTTTTGTTGACAAAAGCTGACTCATCATTTCTCCTTGAGTTTCTGGGATCAAGGCAGACACCCTTAGCTCACAGTATTTCCACTTCTGCCGTTTCTGAGATCTACCGCAGGGCTGAGGGCTTTCTATGTGACAGCATAGAACACAACTCACATTGCTCCTAAGCTGAATGCCAACCAGGCTAGTGTCAGAACAGGGTCATGGTCATCACATCAACACAGCACAATAACCACCTATACCCATGCGATTGTGCTGGACAGGGCCCCATTAGCATGGCCATGCTTCTAAACCCAAGCTGCCTTAATCAGGCAGTTGTGTTCACTGGGAAGCTTGAGGCCCTCCGATAATGTGGTGACAGAGTGCTTTGGAAGCGCACACAGCTGCTGTTTCCTGAAGGGATTCCAGGTGTATCTGTCCCCATCAAGGATCACTCTCCAGCCTGGAGTCCAGGAGGGATATCACACCTTGCCTTCCTACGTGCAGAACATCTCAGCCAGCAGAAGGAGGAGGCCGCACCTAAGCTGCCTGTTAAGAATGGTTCCTGGCCCACGCCAGACTTCGGGCCATGCCAGGGAATTGTTTGGGAGGCCGCTAATAGTCACAGGCCAAATCTGTACCTGGGAGCGTGCTGATGGTCTTACAGCATGGATGGATACACACATCAGCTCCCCTGCTCTAGGCCTGCCAGAGCAGGCAATGCTTTGTTTCTAGCGGAGACACGGCTAGTGTCTCCACTAGTTAACTCCACTAGTGTCTCCGCTAGTTAACTAGGATAGTTAACGTGGTTTTGAAGGAGCTGAATTTGGACTACATCATTTGGACTGTCAGCAGGACTTACTCTTCCAGTGTTGCAGATTGATCACGACTTTCTGTCAAGCTCTTGCAAAATAATGTGCAAATATACTGTAACCCAAACCATGACATAATCAGATCCTCATGCTATAAGAAACAACATGTTCCAGAAGTTCCTGGGAGGTTGGGCAGAAATGGAATAAAAGTGCAACTCTGTTTGTAAAACACAGAATTTCACATAAAGCAGCTGCGCATCTCGGCAGACGAAACCAAGAAATTCCTACAGATCAAATCTGTCTATAGGAGTGTTTCTGCAGACTAAGGTTGGCTGTGAACCATATCCCAAACAATTAATAATTCATACCACTTCATCATAGACTTGTCTGTGCAATTGCAGTATTTAAGCAGATGCTTTTGTGTTAGAAGACAGTGTGACTGTATCTTGTCTTTTCCTTTGTTTTCCAGCTGTACCCTGTGACGGTCCCAAACACTCTCTCCCACTTTAATTAGTCATACTTTGTTCCACTACCTGCAGCTGAAAATGCTTCCTCCTGCCTCTTGTAACCTGGAGGCCCAGGTCTTCCAAGACTGTAAGCCCTACAGAAAAGAACTACCGTAATATGCAGGAATATGTCATCCCAGGCCCAGAGCAATAGATACAGCTCTGAAGATGATAGCAAGAGAAAGATGGGTACAAAATGTGGGCATATGGTTAAGTCTGAGGCCTGAGGCCTTCTCTAAGAACTATTCAGCTCAACTCCCCTCCCACCTCCCCTGTTTTTCTAACTAAAATAATTGAAAATAAGCACTGTTGTATTGGATAGAAGTGCCAAGGTGCTGGCAACCAGGAGGCTGCAGGGGTGGCCTCTGTGAGGAGAGGTTGAGGCTGTCCCACGCCCGACCTGGCCAGTTCCAGCTAGCTCTGCAAAGGTCCAGAATATAGCAAGATGACAATGGTGCACACATTACCTCTGTGTTGACAGGTGTGTACTGTCTTTGGACTACTGTCAAGGAATGAAGAAAAGTAAAATCAAGGCTGCAGTGAAACGGGTTCACCAGAGGCAGAAGATACCACACTTTTCTGTATTTCATATGCTAAAAGACATGGAAGGCCTCCTGCTCAGCTCAGTTGAACCTGCAGCAGATGAGGTCATCTTTTTTCCTTTCTGTTTTGCTGCTAGGAGAGAAATGCAGCATGGGAAAGACTTACAGAAATAAGATATGTGGCATCCACTTTCTTTTTTTTTTTTTTTTTTTTCCCTTCCTGTACCCACTCACCTTAAACCCTGAAAACCCAATCTAATTGCAGAAATACTTAGCAGATTGCCAAGAGACTGCAGAACCACCCTGGTTCAGCGACACACAGACTAATGTTAAGATACTTTCTTCAGTATCAGTTTAAGTGTTTCACTGAATTGTGGCCTCAGAGATGACCAAGGTCATATCCAGCATTTTCAGGAAGTCAATCCACATGCCTTAAATAAATTGTGGCTTTGAATGATGGATATGGGACTTCCAACCTTATAATATTGCTTTGAGGTATCTCACAGTGAAAAAGGTGAAATTTTAGAGACTGCTGCATTTCATACTACCATTGTATGCATTTCTGAAAGCAAAAGTTTTATACATTTCATATAGCTTACGCTGAGTTTGAGTGCCCGTGCAGTTTTCATGCAGGAGTAAAAATAAAATCTGGTGGGGTTATTTATTTTTATCTTCAAAACTGTATTTTTAACATATGGTACCATAAATAAGAAGTGTTTCACAGGTATTTTATCAAAACCCACTAAAAATAATCACAAAGGAGTATTTTTCTGCTAAAACTTTTAAAAGGAGAAAAAATTATGAGTGGGCATATATTATTCTGGAAGCAAATCCTCTCCTAGTTCTTCATCAGCAAAGTCATCTTCCTCAGTTCTCTTTCTTGCTGCAGTTTTCGGTCTTTCGGCTTGTGGGCCAAGTGGATCCACGTAGGAGGCATCTAGGGTTTAAGCAAGCACATTTGAAACAGTTATCTGCAAGTAAATTTAGTTCTGCTTTAAACATATACAATCAAACATAAGACTCCTTTTTAACATGACACATCTGTAAAAGTGTCTTTGAAATGCAGACTAGAAAGATCATACGAACACTGAAGGCAAATACCACATTTAGGAAGTGAGGCACTGCACAAGGGCAAAGTTACCTGAGTTCTAATGTACAAGTTCTCTTTCATTTTTTTTTTTCTAATATTTTTTTCTTTATTTTAGTACAGATGCTAAGTGAGAATAAGACTTCAGAAAGGTGCTTGGAACAGGAAAGTGGCGATAAGCTAGTAAAGAAAGGGCATTCTAGGAAGTACCACATTCCACAAGGATTAGGGTTTTTAAATCCCTTATACCCCTTTGAAAACTCAGCTTTAAAGTTGCAGTAGACAATTATCAAAAGTAAATAAATATTTACATAGGTCACATTTCTTAATATTTATAATTACTTTAAAGTGAGTTCTAAAGAATGCAACTAAATCTGAGGGAAAATGCTTTCGTAAGTGTGTAATTACACTTGCCCTTCCAAGAACTTAGTTTTTCTAACTCCTCTCTCTTTGAGGGCCAGAAAAGTCAGAAGATGTAAGCTGCCCACTTGCCTATTTCTTTACTGCTGCTACTTTCATAAGGTTCACTTGTTCCAGGCAAAGCTTTTAGTTTGGCACTCAGTTTTTCCCCTTTGGTACCACCAGTATCTGGAAGAAAAAAAAAAAAAAATGACAAGTAACATGTTGTCATGTTCTGTGAAATCATGATACAAGAACAAGATAAATTAAGCCACTATCTGTCAAACAAGATTTGGATGAAACCATCTTTTTACGGTGGATACAGTACTCATTTGTAATAGTAGTTACTACAACACAATGGATTCTGTGTGCATGCATGTGTGTGTTCTAATGTCTTTTTTTCTCCTAATATATAGCTTTATTTATTTTGGAGTAAACAAACTATTTCTGCTTCAAATGCTGACATTTCAGTTGCTTATAAATTACTGTCACATTTTGGAGCTAAAATAACCATGATAAATATAAGCACTGTCACAGTGCATTTTGACATTTCATATGCCTGTGTGCTTACTAATATATTAGCCTGATCCACCTGTTGAATGCTGTCAAGGTTAAATACAACATTAACTTTGCTTTAAATTAGAAGAGTATATTTGGCATGTGTTGTCTGCATGGCAGGCAGGCACAGTTCACGTATACAGACCATCTCGGCCCTGCATCCTGCTGTAAACACTGTGCTGGCAGCTCAGCTTGCAGTGGGGCCCCTAGGAATGTGTCAGCTCTGAGGGCTGCCTCGTGCCCAGACAACGTCAGATTAACATTCTCTTGCCACAGCAGTATTCCAGACACTTTAAATATTCTGTTCACCTCTGAATCTTGTTTTCACATTCATGGCAAGCTTTCAATCTCACTTGCTACAACAGATATTTATTCAAATTTTTTTTTCCTCCCAGGCGAAAATGTTTCATGTTTGGCTTGGTGTATTTACAAGGCAGGACGTGCCATGCAGCCAAATACAAACACACAGCACAAAACAATGTGGTTATTAAAACTCCATCTGTAAGGAAGAGAAATGGGTTTAATTCAGCAAATGTTAATTACAAAGTCTGCACTTGGCAACACATTTCCATTGTCTGTCTTACTACAAATGTTCTTTTTATGAATTTATTACTATTAAAAAAAATATTCTTCCACAAAGTGGACAAACCTTCATTTCTCTATAAAAACTACTGCAGACTGACGTTTAATCAGGCCTAAATTGGAAGAAAATGTTTCTGCTCTGAAAAAGATCTAATGCATACAGCCCAATACATATATGTCAAATGGTTAATACATTTACACGAGACAGATTATGGTTGAAATTTCAAAGCACAGGAAGTCAACTTTAACATCCATTGACCTCCTTTTGCTCAATTCTCTACGACAGGTGCCATGGAAGAAGTTAACTGCCTGGCAAAGGATTTGAATAAACTGAATAAACCAAGGGATTTGATTGCAAGGGGATCAATCAAAGGGCTGTGAAATTAAAAAGGCCCTCCTATTGATTTCAGTGGGCTTTGAAACAGGCCTGCACAACCAGAGGTTAGTGCTGAGCTTCAAAGATGATGTGGATGAAAACACGTTGAGTACAGCTAGAGGGCAATACAAAAATGGTTTACAGGGAGAGGAATAGAGTAGGAATACATACAGAGCCTTGTGAAAGGGAAAACAAGCAATTTACAAAATGAAGAAAACTGGAAGTAGTGAAGACACAAAGATAGGAAAGATACAGCAGAAAACACAAGAGGGGAAGACTGAACGCATTGAAGGAACTGTATTAATGAGAATCAGAATCAGGTTGGAAAAGACCTTCAAGATCAAGTCCAACCACCAACCAACCTGCAAAGTCCCATCACTAAACCACGTCCCTTAGTGCCATATCTACACATCTCTTAAATAGCTCCAGGGATGGGGACTCTACCACTTTCCTGGGCAGCCTGTTCCACTGCTTGGCCACCCTCTCCATGAAGAAGTTCTTCCTAATGTCCAATCCAGAACTTAGGAATGTCCATTACCCCCCTGGCATGACTTGAGACCATTTCCTTTCATTCTATCAATTGTCACCTGAGAAGAGACCACCACCCTCCTTGCTACAACCTCATTTTAGGTAGATGTAGAAAGTGATGAGGTATCCCCTCAACTTCCTCTTCTCCAGGATAAACAGCCCTAATTCCTTCTGCTACTCCTCACAAGTCTTGTTTTCTAGTCTCTTCACCAGCTTCGTTGCTCTTCTCTGCACACACTCAAGCAACTCAATATCATTCTGGTTGTGAGGGGCTCAAAACTGAACACAATATTCAAGGTGTGGTCTCACCAGTGCCACGTACAAAGGGACAATTGGTTGGTTCCAAAAAGGAAGAACTTGGTGTAGTGAAAATAAGAGATCAAGAAGATGGCATATCTAAGGTTTTCAACTATGAAGGAGGTGAAACAAAGTTTCGGAGATACTACCTGATGAAGCTGAAGGATTTGGTATTAACCAAATGAAGAAGAAAGGATGGTCGACAAAACAAAATGACTGAGATAAACCTCATACGCACAAGTTACCTGAACATCTTACTGCCCTAAACTGAACAATTTTAAACAACCTTTCTCAGTCATTCTATTCTAGTTACATTTTATTAGGACTATACCCAAGACAGGAATGAAGCTCTAAGACCAAAACTGTAAGACAAATTTTCTCCTGTTTTCTCTCTCTCATCTACTACTAGATGTACAACCCTTGAAGTGCCTCACCAGCTTCCCCCCTGCATAACTTTGAATTTCCCTGAACACTTATTGCTATGATTGAGTTGCCCCAGATGGCCATCCTGAGCAGCGAGATGCCTGCAGGATGTTCAGCATGCAACCCCTGTGCCTAAGTTCCCCTTCCAGTTTATGAATCAGTACCGTCAACAGGATTCTGAGCGCTGTTACGGTGAGCAAATCTAAATGTAGGCACAAATGTAGCTTTTTAGGATGCAGTTGCCCAAACACGTTATTTACTGTCAGGTTAGTGAACTGAATTAGCCCACTAACACAACAGAAACTTTTTTTCAAGTTTATCAGCAAATTAACGCGGCTCACCTTACCTCTGGTGTGACCATTACAGCAAGCATGGAAGGAAGGTTAAGATCTCCTTTGGTAGCAGCCCACAGCTGGTTTGAATTAAGCTAACGCATAAAACAACATTAAGTCTCCAAGGACTGCACTAAGAAAGTGGAAGAAGTGTATCTTTCTTTTCAAAGTACAGCTGGAAGAGAATAAGAGGTGGTTGACACCTTCTACCTGACATGTAGACGTCAGACAGCAGCTCAGGACATGAGGGATCTGGCTTCAATACCTTCCTTCACCTCAGGGAGGTCAATCCCACAGCTCCCATCTTTCACAAAGTGTCCTAGCTGGTGAGCCATTTGGGGTATGGCCTTTCTCAAAGCTCTGCCACGGAATACAGGCTTTGGCTGCCAACATGGTAGCTATGCAAAATTCTGCTGACCATACAACTTTATCTGCCAGAAGTTTAAACCTCATCTTGAAATTACTTTTTATAGTTCTGTTTGTAGATAAATCATCTGTATGTTTTTATTCAGTATACATACATAACTTTGCCAAAGTTAAGGAACACTGGCTTGCAATGCAGAGCTCAGGATTTTGGTATCCTACACCAAACAGAACTTCAAGGGAAGGAGTTGTTTTTAAAGCAGTTCATCACAAACATGAATATTTGTGAGATGTGAAGGGTGAGTTTTACAGTTTCTACCCCTGCCTCCCTTGGGATGTGAAACTAACTTTCACTGAAGTAATATACAGGAAATAAACAGAGCTAACACTGGGACAAAGGATAATGATAAATACTCTGGATCAAGGGCTTTTTTTTGGGGGGGGGTTACTAATAGTACAGCTTTCAGTGTTAACATCTGTCTGATTGCATTTGCCATCAAAGGACTACAGGTAAACATTTCTCAAACTGCAAACAATTTGTATCTGTATTACTTGAGTAACTGCACAAACCAATGTTCCTAATTAAATAAAGCTTTTGAATAAAGGAAAAATCAGTGCTGAACTACATTGCTTTCTTTCTCCAAGAAAACCTTCACTGCAATGAATACATGCTCCTATTTATTATGCTTTTATTTAAAAGCTATGTTATTACTGTAGGTTGTGTGGAAGCCAGTCCCTGTGTACCCACTCTGGGTTGATAACGTGGATGCATGCACATAAACTGACTGCAGGAATATGGCTTCAGATATTGGTTGAAAAAGCAAGATTAATTGATTAAGCAGAGCTTGGCAATATATTTTAAAAGATATATTTACTCTATAAAATGTTTATACTTGAGACTTGGATTGTCACACTGACATCATCTTCTCCTCACATTCTGCGTGCAATAGCATCAACTGGAAGCTATGCATATACAGACACAAATCATATATTCCGCGTGCTGATATCTGTTACGGTGCATTCCTCCTCTCATCTGGTTAGGAAGTCATGCCCATAATGTTGTATTTAGGATATTTAATAAAATCATGCATTAAATCTATAATATGTTCTGTTCATTCAGATGTGTTCAACCTCCATACAAAACCTAATTTGAATTAATTCCTCCCCATACAATTAAAAACAAAATACAAACCAACATCAAAAGCATCGAAGTATAAAACATGTTTTTTAAAAAATGGTTAATTTTACATGGCAGAATAATGAATAAAGCACCATATTGCAAAAGTAACCCTGTCTTGGAATAATCCTATTTTAAGCACTGACATGTCTAGCCAAAAAAAGATTTCAAATTTGTGTGTTTCTGTACTTCCAACTTAGGAAGATACCCATGTGTGTAACAATACAACCCATAAAATCCATGTTAGTTATCTTTTAAAGGAACCTCACAAGTTGCAATTACAGTGATGAGATAAATGCATCAGGAATTCTTCCAGTAGTATCACAAAGGACATAAATTAGAATCTTTAGTACCAGTTTACTCATCAGGAAAGATCAAAAGGTTTGTTCGGTAGTCTACCTCTGTAAAACGTTCAAGTAAAAAACTGCATAGTGGGGAAATAATTTTTAAGACTGCAGTTGTTTCATTAAACCCAGAATGTGTTTAAATGCAGCTCTTTGTACCTCTCCTGTTTGGGATGAAGGTACCTTCTTTGGGGAAGAGAGGGCTTTGTTTTGATTTAATTTGAACAGTAAGTTCCGTGTAGCAGACAGAATATCATCTTAAAACTGAGGAAAGAGGTGAGAAGCAGGTGCAATTTTTAGCTCCACTGCAGTTCATTTTGCTTTCAAATTTTGTTGAATGCAGGTTGTTTCTGGTGTGAGTTAAGCTAACTCCTTACGTGAGTTCAGATGCAACAAACAGATTAAGATATTCTCACCATTCAGATATTTTTTCCTTTCCATTTATAAAAAATAAAACCTAAAACACTTAAAAAAATAAAAATCACAGTACACACAGCAGATGGAACCACCCCACAACAATTTGTAATTAATGAGGCATGAATAAACACACAAAACATAGTAAATATAAGTGATCCTGCAGTTCTTGCTGCAGAGTAACAGGAGAATCTCCTGCCTCAACCATAGGGAAGATTATTTAGGATGCTTACTGCCTTAACACTCAGAAAGTGCTTGCATATTATTTGAAGAGATACCTATAGCGTGCTATAGGGTGCTTGAACACGGGATGTTTGTTTGGGATGGACAAACCCGTTTCACCTCTAATATCATCACAGCTGAAATGAAAAAGGGAAAAGAAATTCCTCTTGTGCATGTTCCTTCCCAAATTCATCTGGACAGGCTTAGGTAGCAAGGAGAATGCAAAATGCTCAGCCTTTCATCTTCTGAATCCTACATTTCTTCTTTGGGCTTCTGTCCGAGACTGCACGACTCCTCATACACACAACTCCCCTCTCATCTGGTACAAACCTCCCCATTCAGAGAGCAGGGCAAATGCAGAGACCAAGTAAACACTGCTACGGTAATGTGTGCCATAAGGTCATGCTTTCACTTATCTATGAAAGGCCTTATGGTCTTGAACAGCAAAAATCTCTTACAGTAGTAAAACCCACAACGTCCTAACTTCCAAGTTCTGGATGTTAGTATCACATCTTGGCAAAATATGAAACAGTGAGCATGAAAACAAGCCATTATTGAAAAGGAAATCTTTGACAACTGCTGAAACTCTGATGTGCTGTTAAAAAAAAAAAAAAACTTTTTCTCTCTTTTTTTTTTTTTTTCCTTAAATCAACAAGAAAAAAATTAAGGGAGTATATCAATGCCATCTCCTTCCAACATGAATCAAAAAGATCAAAAATCATCAATCTGATATTCAGGCAGAGAAGAAACATTTATATGAAAACTGGACAAATGTGTTCAATTTTGGGTAGGCCTTTTAGATGTAATACAAGAGTGGACTTTAACTGACGCTCATAGATAAGTTTTCTTGGTTGCCCTTTTTCCATTCTGTCTACCATCTATGCATCCTTCAAATTATTGTTTGGTGCATCTCATGTTTCTTCTGTTTGAATTTATATTGGCAAAGTAATAGGGGTACAAACACTAAAAAGTAAGGTTTTAAGTACAAACCTTGTCGATTTCTCTTTCCTCTTAGCTTCCTCTTTGGAACCAATTTTAAATAATACTTCCTAAACAAAGAAGCCTGAAGTATTAACACACCTACTACAAATAATATAGAGACAAAATACTTGAGGGGAAAAAATCTCCTCAGGATGCCAGTAAGTATGGAGACACTGAGCTGGTAAGAGGAAAGAAATAAAACCTGCATCATACTTAAAATATTTGGAATGCATACACACTTCATTTAGCTAGTAAGTACTTTCATTTAGCTAGTAAGTACTAAACTAAGGATGATTCCATGCTTCACTGGGTTCAGTAATGACGGCAAATCCCTCATACAATGAAGGAAAACGATCCCTTTTGGTCTTGGCAACAGCACTGGAAGAGATGAAATTCAAAATGCTTATGTTTCTTGTCTTATATTGAAGTCATTAATATTTCCAAAGTGTATTAAGATCTTAAAATAAAGTAACCATTGTTTATATTTCATGCGTGTCTCCATACAGGCTGTATATAGAAATTTCTTACACTGTAAAACACATCCATAACCCAGGTGAACAACGCTAAACTTCAGACAAAATAATGTTTGGATCTTCATGTTTCTTTCAGTCTTCCTCAAGAAAAGGCAGACAAACTACAACATAATCCTTAACGTTTGTTGCTGCAAGTGTGTGGCTTCTTCACTGATAAGGACGACTGACTCCGCAAAGTCAACATTGCTAGTTAGAAAATGAGTAATGCCTTTGATGCCTTACATAAATATATCTACATTCAACACAAGTTTTAATTAAGAATCCCCTCCAAAAGTTAACTCCAGGCTCAATACAGGACCTTCTTTGTACCTCTGCTTGTTTGCTGAGTCATTTGCAGAAAGGTTGGATCTTTGGCACTGACTTTGTATACTAGCAGCTTCCCAAACACACTCTTACACAGACTTGTTCCCAAACTATTTTTTTCCATTCTTTCATGAATTTGACACAGTATCTTGAGCAACAATCTATGAGTTATTGACAGGAAAGATTCTAGATCAGTTCTGACCTTGCTTATCCTCTCATCCTCTTTGTTTGCATCTGCTCTTCTCCAATTATTCTGATTATGGGAGGGTGGAAAGTACTCCCTTGGAATTAGTAGAGTTTGCAGCCAAAGTTCCTGAAGTACTCAAGTTGTTTTTTTGTTAAGGGGGAGATTACTATTTTTTAAAAAATATAACTTTCCAGATATATTTCTGTTTTTAAAGATAGTATTGACAAAGTGGTCGTTTGTGGGATTAAGGTTGTCTCAGCATTTATCCAGCTTGGTTGTTATTTATATTCTCTATTGCTAAATTACTGACTCTCTTACTCTCTACACTTTTTTTCCACTGAGAAGGGTAGATATAATAAGAAAAAATAGTTGTAAGAAAATAAACCCTTTGCGCCATTTGTGTGGATGCCTGACGCAATGTTTTGCACAGCATGAAATACCCTTGCCTACTCTTCGTTTCTATTTATTGTAAGCCAAAGTAGATTTCTACTTTATGATAAAAATCTGTCCAGATCCTCTCTCACACTGCTGTTTTGCTGGCACCTCTAGCTGATTGTCTCATCATAGAGCTTATGTTACAAAGGAGAGTCCAGAAACATTTCCATCTCTCTCTGTTACCAAAATAAGGAACTTCACCCCAGGAACCGTTTTGACCTGAGGCCCTGAACAGGTATAATTCAATCTTAGCCGAACAATGGTTTTTTCTACTTAACAATAAATGATTTAAAAGTTTTCTTAGTGAAACTACTGAGCTAAAAAAAGGAATGAGGTCTCCCTTAAGAATCCAGTACTCAGTCTTAACTCCTAGATAAATCAGGAGAGCAGTCTTCCTAAATGCAAAATAATTCTAAGGTCATTTTAAGATGATTTCCATGACCCTACACAATTGGATCAATGTAGTCAAACGTGTGTTATATTGGTGGAGAAATAAGATCACCAGCTAAGAAAAAAAATAATCCATAAATTGTTTCTCTGTAAAAGGAAGGGAAGAAAAGCAAGAATTTCTAAGGGAGATCTTTTATGATACCCACCAATGTAAGATTAAAGCAAAAGCAGCATACAAAGAAACCTTTTCCTATTTGAGTCAAAAAGGATTTTTTTCTAGCTGGCCAAAGTAGCCTGAAGTCTGGTAGTTTCCTTAGAACGGCAGTGGGGAACAGTTAGGTTTAACAGTACTAATGTTTCATGAATTTAATAACGGGAGGGAAAAATCATTAGTTCTGCAGTATGCAGACTGCCTAGTGCAGAAAAGGCTAAGCAGGCAAGCTTCCAGACTTACCTTGCTAGAGTTTTACATTTACGAAACTCAGCATTGTGAATCTATAGGAGCACAGAAACATAATAGTCAGAGTGAGCTTTTCTTTGTGGATGCTGCTAGGACTTCAAATCTGCCATTCTGGGAAAATGGGAGGAAGGAGCTCAAAGGTAGTACAGGTGTCTGCTTATTACAGGGTTCTTCGCACAAAATAGCCTCTTGAACTTGTAACAAACACTGCAAAAGACTAGACGATGGGCATAAGAATCCCTTTTCTCCATGCTAAATAAAGATACAGTGAACTTCTGTAGTTCATGGCTTATCCATTCTGTTTCATTATAGTAAATGACTCCTTATAGTAACTATTCCAGATTTCATCCCAAGTTAATGGAATAAAAACGTTCAAGTCCACAATATTGAAAACAAGTAGAAATTTAGCTTTAGGGATACACTGAGATCTGTACATAAAACACCAACCTTAGACCAAATCCATGCTTTAATACTGGTTGAGGTTTTGTACAATAAGATAATCAGAAAATCTGAAAAATTTGTGAAGTGCTTGCTTATTACTCACTGCGTATTTATGTGCATTTAGAAATGTAAGGAGCTTTTACAAACACGTTAAGAAAAACTATTTTCTTTAGAATCCTGTCAAGTCTGATATTTAAGCAGAGGCATTAACTACTTACCACCACCACTATTTCCTTCTTTGCGGCTACGTGCACTGCCATCTCTGCCAGACTTAATACGCTGGAGAACAGTGAAACAGGTTTGAAAAGAACAGAACAAAAAAACATTTAGTAATATGCTTTAGAAATAATAATTGAAAACTCAACCTCGCTTATTACTAAACAAGAATATTAAACTAGGCTTACTATACTGTAACTAATAAACCTTGTTTTTTCAAAGCACAAAATTAACCTCAAAGTCAGTGTTAAAATCAACGTTTACATAAAACTAGAGTCCTATAAAATTCAATCAGGATATCTCAATAAATTATTTTATTTCAGATAAAATTTATACAAGGAATGTGCATAAAATAGTTCAGATGAACCTTTGTAAAGTACAGCTGAAAAAACAGGCCACATAGCCCTCCTTGCATGAGTTCAAAGTAGCCTCTGCCTATTAACGTCTTGTAAAACCTACAAGCGTTTTATTATTGTAAAGATTCAAGGGGGGGGGGGAAGTAGGGAAATCTATAAAAAGAACTATTCACTCCATAGATCTTACGTTTTGAATACTTGGCACAGGACTGTACTTTACAGCAAAATTTAATTTGCTGTTGAGTGTTAAACGTAAGATAAAGGTGAAGGCAAATACTTTAAAAACTATGCTTAAAAAGGCAGCCCTCTTGCACTGAGGAAGGTACCACAAACATCTTCCAGCTGTGTTTTTTTTAGGGTTATTTGAAAACTTTAACAGTTTATCAAAGCAATACCTCTGTATCACATGGCAGAACTGGCTTCTCCTGGCTAAACATCAAATTTCTCATGCATATATCATGTCAGTTACAAGAAGGTACATCTCAGTAAGGGACTTTTTTATGGACAGGTACAAATACTTGGCCTTTAAAAACACCTGGCTGTTAATAAAGTAATCTCTGTATCTTTTGAATTCAGGATCTGCTTAAAATGCGTGCACACTACCTAGCTATTTATTACTGTAGCTTCTTCACTCAGTTTTCACCAGAAAAATATCATAGAGTCTGGCAAAGCTGGAATGACACGGAAGTGAAAAAACTTCCAAGCTTCTTGCCAAAATGAAAAGGAAGAACCCTTAAATCAAAATTCACAGGACTCAGACAGGAAAGCAGCATGCCTAGCATGAAACCAGGAATGGTGTTGGAACTGCCCAGTCTGGGACCAGAATTCTCATACTTTTTATTTATTTTGGTAAACCCTCAAGTCTGTAATATGTTCTTTGAATTTTGGACTAGGTATCCTGTTCACCGTCCTGTGAAGCAGCATGCCCTTCAGGAAGAATGTCCAGACTATCCAAATGCTGAATGATCCCTCAGTCTGTCAGAAGAAGTTCAGCTTTTGTCTGTCAGAAGGAAGTGGTCCCTATAGGACAGTACCCTCATGGCATTTACATCATTGGACTTTACTCCCAAAATGTTACAGAAGTCCTAAAGCTTAAGCATATGAATAATTCCTGTCAGGTTCCAAGTGAGTAGCTTATAAGTCATCCATACTAAAAGCAGACACTTAAAATAGGCCAGCGATTTCCACCCTAAAAATGCCTATTTCTCTCCTATGACTGCAAAAGAAATTTAAGGATGATGAGACCAGATGCGGATGCCTGAAGGTAAATGCAGTAAATCCCCCCCAGTGTTCGCACCTATCATCATTGCTTCACAGCACACCCAATCAGCCCCCCCTTTTCAGTCATTAAGCTCACTTAACGGAAATAAATGGTAATGTGTGTATACATCAACACCAAGAAGCTAGTGTGAATTTTTACACTAATACTTGCCTTTTATTAAACTGAAACATGAAAAAGCAATATTAATGTATTAAAAAAAATAACATGAAGGTTATAGCAAAAATCCAATGCTGAGAGAGACAGGGAGAAAAACTTCTACAGTGAATGAACCCCACAGATGTTCCCAGATTCTTGGCTGGAAGCATTTAACAACTTGCCCATATTTGAGAATTGAGTGAAATAAGTACTCCAGAATATTTATTTTGGTATAAAATCCATGTGGATGTATTTATTCTGGCAAAATGATGCCAAAACAGCAAATTTTGATAATTTTCTACACAGAGACAAAGTCTGTGTGCAGACTTTGAAATGCACGTATAGTGCACTGGCATTTATCTTGTTCTCTTTACCGAGTGCAATCAAGAAACCACAGGTTAGTCTAAAACTGGGAGCAGGAATTGAGTTGTATCTGGTTTTGTTAACTGAAACCAATGTTCCTTTTGGAAACTGAGGTGGTGAAATATTAAATTTGATAATTTTAGAGCTTGAAAATATAGCTTATGACTCTATGCCCATGAACGACAAAGAATTTCCCAGTACAAAAATACCTAGTAATTCCTAAAGCCAGATGGTGGACATAAAAATAAAACATGCACACCCATACACGCATGCACACCAACACAGAATAAAACTACAAACAAACAAACAAACAAACAAACAAAACAGGGGATGGAAAGCCAGATGTAATACCAGTAGGAAAAAGGAACTGGAGCACTACTGTATGCAAGATAGTGTTGCTGAGATTCTGTCTTGTGCTACCAGGCATCTATACTGAAATCCAGAGATCTCTATCATTCAGGTACTAAAGTCCCTTAAAAAAAAATGTAGTCGGAATGAAAAACAAAAACAAAACAAAACAAAAAAAAACAACAGCACAAGAAACAAACATTTTAAGCATAATACATGCGCTAATGAAATCTCTGTTCTTAAATAATTAGGCAATCTAATCTTTCATATTTGCTTGTAGTTTTTTCCCACCAGATAGTACAGAAACCTGTTCAGGAAATCTCAGGTTTCCAACATGAAATAAACATGAGGGAATTTTACAAAATTTATTTATTTTTACAAATTCAAATATCACTTTTCTTAAGAGAAAAATGTATTTTTCTTAGGGTTCTCAACTCTAAGAGAGTATTCAAGAATTAAATATTAAGTATTAATATTTTAAGTAGTATTTTTTAAGTATTAAGTAGTATTTTTATTTTTATTAAGTAGTTTTTTTTAAGTATTAAGTATTTAAGTATTACTGTATGGTAAGTAATTAAAATACTCAGTGCAAAAAATGCTGGAACTATATATCAGAAACTAGATTACCTCCTCATTTCCAGGGAGCTCTGTATTTCTCACCAACTAACATAATGCAGTTTTCAGCTCGTTTCATCTCTGAGCTTTCCCGAGTGAAGTACTGAGGTACTAGATATTGCAAGGAACTATGACTGTCACTAGTATTGAGCTGATACTACCTAAAAACTAAGAAAAGCCTATTTAACACAGTTTAGAGAGGCCTCCTTTAATTGTTTTGTAGAATAGGAACATTGTATCTGGCTATCTGCTTTGTTTACTGATATGGGGGAGACTTGAATGATTATTAGCACTACTACATTTCTAGACGGCTTTCTTTTCTTTTTTTTTTTTTTTTTTTTTTTAAGTGCTCAAGTTTTACATTTACAGAAAATCCAAACCAATATACTTCAACTAGCCCACAAAGCGAGGCTGTAGCATACATTTGGAATTGTTTGATCAGCATTCCCCTTTATGAGCTCTTTTCACTTTTGAAATGCCCCAGTCTACATGTGCATACTTAGACTGTCTGGAATTGAAGTAAAATTGAAGTAACTAAGGATGTATTTACACATTATCTGACATTGAAAGGGAATCAGTGAGTCTTACTAGTTAAATTAGGTAAGACTTAACGTGTCCTAAAGGAACTATTAAGACTAATGGAGCTTTCAGACAATTCACTGGACAGGAAGAGCAAGCTTGAATACTCTACAGCTCAGTAATACAGACAATGCTTCCAAATAAGAACCTGTTTTTAATTTTAAAATCTTACTTTATCACAAGAATAACAAGAAAATTATGAACACACACCCACAACGCTCTGAATACAACACAAGTTGTGATTTCACACCTTTCACAGCCTTAAGTTTTTCCATAGATTTTTTTTTTTCAGTTTAAAATTTGCCACTGACATGAATGATTTACTTCATACCTATGTAATTTATGTAATTTAATGTTGCAGTTTTGTATACAGCAAAAAGGAGTTCTACTACATGAACAAATTCTTATGCTCCCCCCATCCCTCTATAGCTGCATTATTACTTGGCTGGTAAATATACTTCGCACAGTCTGGCAAATAAGTAGGAAAGACGACATTCCAGAGAGGCTGAATTATGTGGGTGGCTCCAGCATTCCCATCCCATACACATAACCCATCTTTCACTGGTATTTAAAATCACAGAAAATCCAGTGCTCAAAAAATTCAGGCAGATTTAATGCTGATGCACAATTCAAATGAATGCACTAATTCAAAACTAAAAAACCCCAAATGCAAAACATGAGCCTCTCCAAAACAGGAGAAATTAAATAAATTTAAATAAAAGTTATTTTAAAGCATAAAAAATACCGTTTTGGCTTTGTGCAGTGAAACTATTATTGCAGAAAGAAACAGGCTTACCTGCTCTCTTATTTCTTTTAATTTTTCCACTTTTTTGAGCTTTGTCATATATTCTTGGACTTCTTTCAGTCCCATATCTGTGCAGAGACGAACTAAGAATCGGAGGCCTAATTGAAAAGCAAAACATTGTCAGAAAAAAGGCTTACAAGGAGGTCACACTACAAGTGCACTCTACCAGAACTGGCCATACTGAATGGCAGCAGGGAACATTGCCAACAGCTGGGAATACAAGGTGACTCTGGTCCAATAGCACTATGCAAGTTACGATATTATGCAAACGTTCAACACTTTCTGTGATGCAATGTCTATGTCCACACCAAGTGCAAATACCATTTGTATATGAAGATGCAAGACATACTGAATACTTCTGGCTCAGAATGCCTGACAAATATTTTGGAAACTGGAAAGCATAATAACAGTACTAATTTATTACTGAGGAGACACTACCAATAGCATTTTGTTGGAAACAATTTTACAAAGGCCAAATGAATCCAAATGCTTGTTGTTGTTGTTGTTTTCCTGTTCTCTAGGTGATTTTTCTAGATAAATATTAATTCTACAGAATAAAAAATGCAGACTTGAAGATCAAATACAACTGTAGGATGGAACCAAGAGGACCCCAAGAAACAGTCATCATCAGACTCCCAAAACATTGTTGCTATTCCTGTGTGTTTGTCAACATCCCTTTGAAAGAACTGCCTCTGAAGCAGAAACAAGCATGACGCAATCCACTTCCCTCCTGATACTTTCACAAATGTATTTTTTTTATTTTTGTGCAAAGTTAGGTTTCTGCTGCTTTAGTGAGCTGCACCTGTTCACTAAGGGATCAGATAAGTATTGGAACCGGCATAAGGAAGAGGGTTGGGTGCATATGGCCAGGAAGGGAAGAGTGAAGAACCATTGTTTCAGCAGCAGAAAAATGTTCTATCAGTTAAATTTATTGTCCAACTGCTGCCTCAGTTTCTTGATTTGTAGAAACTACATTCAGAAAAATAGTGGCATTTCTAACAGGTTTACTAAATACTCCACTCCTCTGAAATATAAGTGACCAATATGAACACAGTATTTTGCTTATAACTTTGAGAAGTCATAGTATTGAATTTCTCTTGTACAACAGAGCTCTGATTCCTCTTTTTCAAAAAAAGTACATTTGTTAAAGCAGAATGACACAGTTTTATTTTAACATACAATAAACACTCTTCCAACATAAAATTTAAAATTGTAGGCTTATTGGTGACAACATTGTACTTTGGAATTAGTAAAACATAAGGCAGCATGGGATGCAAGTGGATATTCAAAACAACCAGCCTTTATTTTCTACAGGGCTTTTTTATTTAGACTACAGGTGTGATTGGTTCAGCAAAATGTCTTTTCAATGTTTCTTCAAAGTTACGTTTCCCTTAGTGCAGTTTGAAATTCTCTAAGGATTTTCTAGAGGCCAACTACTTGACCAACTATACTTAAAAACCCAGCCACAAAATCACATCCTCTACCTTCTTTATGAAGGCTTTGGCAAAAACAATATAATTTTCTCATATCTGGAAACTTGCAGTGTGAGTTTCAACTAGTAGGGACTAGAAGTGAAAATTCATGTATTTTTAATCTCTCTTCTGATAAAAGAAGTTACATAGAATCTAGCAAGTATGCAAGAGAATGAGCTCAACTGCTCAGCTACAGTTAAAGTTTATTTTCATCTTTCTCCTGCTTTACCCTAATATTCCTTAAAGCACACTTCACTGGTGTTACAGAAAAAATGGGGCAATAACATGAATTTAAAAAAAAAAAAGTTAATGAAAATATTTTTATATTAAAATACTTACATCATATAGATTACTACTCAATGAAACAACTTACATTCGACATTCTCTGGGAATTTTCTGTGAATGACTTTGTATTTCTCTAGAGCTTTCTGGTAATTGCCTGCAAACAAAACAAACATCTCCTACCCACATATCCAAAATATAAAAATAGTATCTGAAGAGGAATTGATACAATTTGATATCACTTCATCTTGCCAGTTTGAGTACATGATTTAATATTATAAAAGCAAATTTGATCAAAACAAACTTAACGTTCTTTAATTACCTGATAGTAAAAATTAAAAGCATTTGAAAATAACCCAAATTATTCTGTGAAAAACAGATTTTCCTGATTTTTGACCTTTTTAATACCTGCCTGTGCAACCTCATCTTCCTACGACACATCTACTAGATAAGACATTAAACATATGGTGGCTTATCCGAGGCTGCAAATATAGGGATTGGTCAAACAGAAATGTGTAACTGCTGACCTCTGCCTGTATTTCCTTCAATCAGAATACTCATTTGTCTCTCTCTCTTTTTTGCCCAAACAGCAGTTTTCATAAATCTGGTAGCAAAATAATTACATTTTAAGACTTCTGCCTCCAATTTGGCTCAGGTTGATTATTATGCAAAGGACTGACAGAGCCTGATTATCTAAAAATTCATATCCATAACATAACTGACAAAAAAGTTTGTTCAGATATCACCGTTTTTATTTTCCTAATGTGAAATAGAGATCAATCTGACTTTCCATGTGTTAACATGATAATCTGGGAATTTTGCCAGTGAATCATAAATGATCTAAAAAAACAGCCAAAAACGTGTTTCTTTCCTGGGAAATAAGTTAATCTGCCTCTTTTTGGATGGTGCTGACTTAATTCTTAGTTCTTAATTCGCTAACTTCCCCAGGTCCTGTTCCTTCTTTCACTGTTGAACTAAATATCAGAGTGAGAAAATGCATTTGTTTATTATGAAATCGAGTCCTGCAGAGTTCTAAAGAAGAAAAAGGGAGAATGACAAAATGGGTCAACAAGAAATAAGAGTATTATTTACATGATTAAGTGATGAAAAAAAACAGAAAGATTAGTAGTCTCTTTCTATTTTGCCTGTTGACATACTAAATTCACAGTAAGAAAACACTTCACATTAAGACTGCTTTCTGTTTGTGTAACACAAATACTACTATAAATCTAAAAAGTATATCTACTGTTGAAAATGAATGGTCATTAAACAACTTTAAAACCTCCTATGTTAGATCAGATGGTACTACTAATTACATTAAAAAAAAAAATCTAGCAGATGATTTATGCTGCTTTATCTTCTTTAATTATTTAACAGCATAAAGAGTATTTTATGCGTATGTCAGTACAGGCATACTTCTCAGAGTTAAAAGAGAAGTCACACTTTATTGCATATAAGCAAAACATTTCTAACAAAATAATATATAACAACTTTTAAACAAAGTTTAGACCAGTATTGACATCAGACAGAAAGATCAAAAGGAAAAAAAATCAAAACATCAAACAAAACAAAACAAACCTTCAACTAATTACAAAAAAATGTTACAGAACTTACCACTTCTTCGATAGCAACTGGCAACCATCAGCTGCCACTTCACTTGTGTAGGTCTGTACATAAATAAAATAAAATTATGCACGTCGACAAACATTGAATAGGCAAAACATTCTGCACAGTGTTTGTAAAGACCTCCCCACTTAGAGCTCTGAACTCTGGCTCCTCCACTATGCCATCACCTAGAAGCCCTAGCTGCTGACTTTTTGTCTCCATTTTAACATGTAACGGCGATACTTATGGTCAGAGAAAATATGAAACATTTGCTCATATACAACAAAACTGTTGGACTTCTTCCTCACTCTTCTCAAGATAACATGTAAATTCGTAAAATTTCATGTCAATTGTGTGAAGGTACTCTAAAAGCTGAAGCACTTTTCACATGAGTTACAGTTCAGCATAACCAAAACACACTGTACACTAGCATTTACAGAACAGTCTTTGTATTTATTTTCTTTACTCCCTGCAGTCACAGCCTAGGCCTGTTTTTATCTGTAGCTAATCTGCTTCTTTGCCTGATAGTCACCGATCTTGGAAAAGACGGCTGCTTCACATTTTTCAGTTTCAGCTAGATATGTCTCCTGCAAACAATAACTAGTAGGTAGCTTCACAACTACTTTACTAATGATAGATTTATGTATGCTGGTAAAAAAACTGTCTAATGTGTCATCTTAGACTGAAATTTTAGATGTTAATTATTGAGATTAAAACTCCAAATATAGTAAATAATGTTAAACTAAAAAATGCTGGTCATGGCTAAAATAAAGTTATAATTTTAACATGTAATTTTATTTACAGTTAATAGTGATACTTATTCAACAACCTATATCTCAACATTCATATTTATCAATTAGCATATCTAGACTATTTTTAATAACAAACACCCAAATATCTATGTTGTGTTATGAACTAATAACAATATAATCCCACAGAGAAATAATTTCTCTGTATTACAGGTAGATTACAGTTACAGATAATAATGAAGAATTTCATATGCCAATTATTCGTAAGTACTTTACAGTCCAAATACTTCATGCAAGGACTGACTGCAGCTTGAAGCCTAAAATATTTAGATCTTTGCCAAAACAAGAGTATAAAATAATTCTTTTTAGTTTCAGCTGTCTTTTTCCAGTTTCTAAGAGGGCTGTGAGCTCCAGCATGTGTGATCTAATAGCTCGACTAACATACAAATTTTTAAGGTGGGCAGTATTTATACTGAAAGGAGTACTAGCAAACCTCTCAGTAAGTGTTCAGTAAGTGTTGTGTGCAACAGAATTAAAAATGGAGACAAGAACATATCAGAAACTGCTAGGCATCTCCTGGCAGTAAATGACTAGCTGGTGAAAAACCAACTGAGGCCTACACCAGGCTTGGATGCCAATGTATGCTCACCAACAAGACCCCATATTTTGATGGAACTTTTTTCATCTCTTCTAGGGTATGTGGTGTCTTAAACTATCAACTACTGAAATATTTGTTACTGTATGCTACCAATCTTTTCTTTGCAATTTGTACAGATTTGTTTGTAAGACCAACGGGTTGCAGAATTGAAGAAAAATGCATAATGAAATATTTTACAGCTGCTACATCCATAATTTCAAATATTTATATCCTCTAATTACAATATGAAGTTATATTATTTTAAATGTTTCATTATTTTAAATGTAAATAATAGATTTACAATAGAGTCATTTTGATCATACCCTGCGCAGATAAAGATTTGAAAACATTTTCATGAGGTAAGAAGGAGTCTAAAGCACAATACTAGCATGAAGAAAACAGTCTCTGCAGTATTTGCACACTGTCAATTGTGCTAAGCAAGACAGGCATGGTGAAAGGCCACATCGATGCATTGTGTAGCTTCCTCAAGGTGTGATTCAGATTGAATGCTAAAGATCAGGAATATAATCTTAATCTAGTTTGTTCATTTAAAAGCAGTTTACGTGATACCTCATTTATGAGTAATGCATTGCTGCTACTGGCGTGATGGAAAGCTAGTGAGTTTGGTGTATTGTTTTATTTACTTTTTAAAGAAGTTTTCTGAGATTTTGTGCTTTCATTATTGTTGTCACTCAAAACAATATGATTGTGTATTACAAAAAGTAACTATGAATTTCAACCAGGTTCTGTATTTTCCGTGTACCATAAAAAGTTCAAAGTGTAAGTTCAGTGACCAATATGAGAACAGACACAACTTCAGTTAACTCTATGTTTAAAGTATATTTATGTATACACTTTCCTAATTTTTAATGTCATGAACTGTCTCGTATATTTTTTTCATCTATATGTCTTTCTTAATAATTATTACCTTAATTTGAGTGAAATCTGTTTTCCCATCTATTTTTATTGCAACCTTTAAATCCCTATTTAAACCTAGACTCTTCTCTTCTATAGTAATTAATGTCATTTCTAACTGAAGCCCCTTCTAAACCAGAATTAATATTTCATACTGAACATCTATTTGCATATAATCTTTCATTGTTCATATGCTGTCTTGTTCGTGTATGTCATTCACATTCACAGAATATGAAGAATATCAAATATTAGAGCATCACAAGGCAAGTAGTAATGAGTTTTCCTTAGTCTTATTTTCTGTAGGTTTCTCAAAATACACAAGAAAAATTTAGAATCACAGAATCATTAAGGTTGGAAAGGATCTCCAAGATCATCTGGTCCAACCACCCCCCTACCACCAATGTTACCCACTAAACCATGCCCCTAAGCACCACATTCAACCTTTCCTTGAACACCCCCAGGGACGGTGACTCCACCACCTCACTGGGCAACCCGTCGAATGCCTCAACACTCTTTCTGAGAAGAAATCTCTCCTTATTTCCATCCTAAACCTCCCCTGGCACAACCTGAGGCCATTCCCCCTAGTCCTATCATTGGCTATCTGCGAGAAGAGGCCAACCCCCAGCTCCCCACATCTTCCTTTCAGGTAGTTGTAGAGAGCAATATGGCCTCCCCTGAGCCTCCTCTTCTCCAGACTAAGCAACCCCAGTTTCCTCAGCTGCTCCTCACAGAACTTGTGCTCCAGGCCCTTCACCAGCTTCAGAGCCTTTCTCTGGACATGCTCCAAGGCCTCGATGTCCTTCTTGTAGTGGGGGGCCCAAAGCTGAACACAGTACTCAGGGTGCGGCCTCACCAGAGCAGAGTACAGTGGGAAAATTCACACTTGTTGAAGTAAATTTTGTTTGTATGAATTTCAGTTGGTCTATTACCATAAAATTCCTCATGAACATGGGGAGAAATCTTTGTTTCCACACAAAAAGACCAAATGCATGTCTTTTTGGAATTCCATTTGAACTGTGGTTTGCAGATTTAAATTAGACTGCATTTTTGTTAAGTATTTGTCTCATAAGCTCCCTTTTCTGATCTAGAATAGAATGCTTAGCCTACAGACTTACTTTCTTAAGTACATCAAATTCTGCTAAAGGACAATTTCAGTAATTAAGTTTAACTTACTATATCTCAAATACCTACGTCAAGATCATTTTGATACATCAGCCTGCTTCCACTGACTGTGGTAATTCTGCATGGAACATATTTGCTTACTTCTACATTTTGTTTGTAGTATCGTTCTTTTTATGGTAGTAGAATTTATATGAGAAGGGAAAATGCAGCAGGAACTGCTAAAAGATACGTTTATCTAAACCACCAAATCCTCACTGTGTGATTAAAAAACAAAAACAAACAAACAAAAAACAAACAACAACAACAACAAAATAGAAAGGAAACAGTTCATATAAACCTATAGAGAAGGAAGTCTTGGGGGCTTAGCAGAGCTGTTCCCCACTTCATAGCTGTGTTTAATGGTAGAGGATAGAGAAAAGAGGTTCAAATATCTAATACTCTCTTGGGCCCAATGGAGGATCTTACTTAACACTGAAACTGCACAGTAAGAACAATTCCATCCTGTAAATGAACAGAAGGTTGAGAAAATGAAATAATAATCCAAATATAATTAACTCTGATATTTGCTTACTGTATTAGGCTAATTTATCTCTAGGCATGATTACGCAGGTCCAATCACAAAATATTTGAGTAGGCATAAAATAATAATTACTTACAGGATAAGTGCTGCTCTTTCAAAGTACTCAATGGCTTTTTCACAAAACTGGGTGTCAATGTAATAGGCTCCAAGCCATTCAATGACCTCAATGTTTGAAGGGAAATACCGGTACGACTGACAAAATAGGAAAGGTGAAAGAAACACAATTTTAGTGATAAACATCTTTATGTTACCTCTGGAATATCTTACTCAAGTGTTTAATTCCCCAGATGCCAAAAATATGCAATATGTGAATAGAAGCAGTGTACTATACAAACTAATCCTAAGAAGAAAAAAAAAAAGCAAGCATGCCAGGTTTTCTAATTACAGAATGCTTTTTAGAAGTTACCTGAGATGAGTCTGTCACATTTTCCATCTAGCCTTATTTGAAATACTATTTTAAACAGTTTGCAACAGCTAAAATGTTTACTTAGATCAGCTCTATATGTGAATAAGTTACCTAAAATGTTAAACTATGGTAACTAACACATGTACAGTTTCACACTCAAATCAGTCTTCTGAAAAACTAACCTAAAAGCATTATTTTCTATTAAATATATAGGTATGTAAATAACATTTTTGGATTCTTAGAAATCCCCATTGAAATAGGCACCAAAATTATAATCACGCATAACCCATTAGTACTCAGAACCGTGACACAGACTTTGGTCATCCATTCTTTACACACAAAAAAAAAACTCTTGGCTTGCAAAGAAGCTTCCTTTCTCCTGTTTCTAAAACAAAAGGATCTCTAGAAACCACAGCCAGTACCATAGACAGCCTGAAAGGAGAGAGGACACCTATCTTTAGGCAACTGTGTGTATATTATGTGTAACTGTACCATTAATGTATCTATAAATATATACCCATAAACACAAACACATATATGTATAACCATATCCATTACACAGACATACCTTCCAATTAATGCTGCCAAGTTATGCACCTTTTAAAATCACATTTGTTATATCCATTTTTGACAATATGTCTCAGACCAAATTTATATTGAAATTGTTAGGGGCCAATCTAAATAATGACTACAAGAAAAATGGAAGGTGGAGACCAAATACCAGGTGGAAACACAGACTAAGTTTCTTTGGGATCTGACTACAAAAATTAGATTTTGCCAACTCTCTTCCCACCTCAAAATCTCATTCTTTCTTATTTTGGATGATAATTTGAATAGTTTAAAAAGAATTAATTGTTAATTTGATATAGGAACCTGTGACAACATTTTTTTTTACTTATGAGAAAGATTTTTATTATGCATTGGTAAAATAACAAAAAGCAAGTACCTCATAGTAATAATGAAAAGCTTGAGATTTATCACCTTCATTATCATATAATTTCCCTAGCTTTGAAAGGACATGAGGGTCAGTTGGTACTACACTGATCAGCTGCATGAGCCACTCTATGGCTTGATTGGGATCTTCCATCATTTCATATCTGAGTTTTTTTCCGTCAAGGACTAATGATGATGATATTCTATTTTGATCTACTCAGATTTCCTACTGCTTTATATAATGTAACCCACATGCTGGACAGATAAACCAGTCACTGTAGTAGGGACATATATTGTTAACTTTTACACATTGTTTTCATGATTTTTTTAGCATCGGAAAGTATTTTTGTGAAAAAAAAAAAAAAAAAGTAATTCATAGAATGGTTTGGGTTGGAAAGGACCTTAAAGATCATCTAATTCAAATCCCCTGCCATGGGCAGGGACACCTCACACTAGATCAGGTTGCTCCAAGCCCCATCCAGCCTGGCCTTGAACACCTCCAGGGATGGGGCATCCACAGCTTCTCTGGGCAACCTGTGCCAGGGCCTCACCACCCTCACAGTGAAGAATTTCTCCCTTTAGAGGCTTTATTTGCTCTGTCACTTTAAAAAACACTTTGGGCTTGGTTATCTTCGATGTCAGTCACTAATTTTACTTAGATTTCCTCATTTATAAGAGTGAAGAGTGAGAAGCAGGAAATTTATTTGCAGTCTTCACCATTTGGTTTATTTTTCATACTACATCATTTTGACCTAAATAACGGATTATGTAAAACTGCTACATTCAATAACAGACTCTTGCTTTGGATTTAATTATTCCTACAGCGTACTCTCCCTTCCTTAGTCACCCCTAAGCTGCACAGCAGCTCAGATCTGCAGCAGTGCAAGTTAGAGCTACTTCCCAACAGGTTTTTTCATTTTTTGCTGCACCTTACACATCATGGTAGAAGCTTGTGAGCATTGGTAGACAGCAGTTTTACATAGCAGTGAAGCATAAAATCTCTCACCCAGACAGAATTGGGAACTGTATGGCCATTTATTCTGTCGTGAAATGGGCAAGGCAATGAATAGAAACCACAGCCCTTTCGTATTTCTGGAGGTTGCTTATTTTACTGAGTAAAATATATTTTTATTACCTTCATTATCCTTAAAAGTATAGTACAGGAATTGGAATCTGTTCTGCCTTGGGGATGATTTTATTATGGTTTGCACATCCTCAGAAACATTGTTAAAGGAATTCATACTGTAGAATATCACTGGTGATGTGCTAAGCCAAAACACACCCCACCCCATGCTTGACTTTCCAATCTATTCTGTTTTTGCAGCAGTGGGAGACAATTACTTTCTTACACATACACTCACCTGAAAACAGCCTTCCCAACAGAACTTCACTTTCATTAGTTATTTTTTCGTTCAGGTTTTACTCAACTGTGCTTACATTTGTGACATTAGTTTCACAATAAAATCAGCAGCATTTAAATATTCCAGAGCACACTTTAATACTGAGTGTAAATGCTTAACTATTCCCTGACACGCTGATTAATGCAATGCAAACAGCATTAACGTATTTTTCCACTTGCTTCATCAGAAATGTCAAAGAAGGTTGTAAGTTTTGTCCTTGTTTTTACAAACATGAGAGAACCAATCTATGCACGATCATCCTAGTTATACTGGACACTACAGTAATTTTTTTAGTCTCTTTGTTGTGACTAGAACATGCATTTCAGATTAAATGAGGTTACTAAAGCCAGCACCACACCATCATCTACTAAAACCACCATTCCTTATGATAAGGCAGAAAAAAGATACATGTTTGCTATTTGGTAAAGGACTTGGGCACTATTTCGAAGGATTGCATGGAGTTTCAGAAAACAATCCAAAGCTTCGTCTATTCTGTTTAACTTCTTGTATGTTAAACCTAAAAAATAAAGGTTACAATATAAATGCAGTGATATAAAAATGTATTCAGCACATTAATTGACACAGTAACGAAGAAAAATAAAATAGGCACATGAAACTCAGCAGAAGTGTAACTACCTTGACATCAATGGACTCTGCTTGAGTCATCCTTGTAATTCCTTCTAGCTAGCATGACTTAAAATGATAAAGGCAAGGAGCAGGAATCTAATCAAAGATCAAGAACATTCTCTCTTTCTGAACAAGATGAATGAGGGCAAGGGATGGTTTTCAGGAGTGGAATGACTGTGATGGTTCAATAATGCCAGCGCTGGTAGGTTTTAGTAGGTAGTAATATGTACAGTAATTTTTTATATTCAAAATTACTTATCAGTATCAAGTAACAATTGCAGATGATTAACTTTTTTTTTTTTGTAAAAGAGATAGGAAGTTAATATCCTGCTATAACATAAATTACTGAATAAAAATAATAATAATTAGTATATGTATAAACAAGAAAACTTTGAGAGCCAGATTTTCAGAAACGCTAGAACCACCTTTAGATAAAAGCTAAATCACAAAAGTACCTTTGGCTTACCAAGATTATAAAGTGCTTCAGTGCAAGAAGAATCATTCCTGAGAGCTTCCTTATAAAACTCAGCTGCTTTTTCATAGTCTCCGTTTGCAAAAACAGTATTTCCTTTGTTAGTTAGAGCTGCTGGATTGTATCTATCAGAATTTACAGCTAAATCTGCATAGTTAGATGCTTGTGCCAATTCATTCTCCTATATGAACAAAACAAACATTGTATTAGTCATTTGTCAGACAATCTCCTTGCAGTTCTGGCTTCTTATGGTTACTATAGTGGAATTTCAAAAGATTAAGGATAAAAAATTAATACATTCTTTAGTCCTAAAATATTCCGTATGTATTTTTATAGCCCAGATCATCTCTTTCCATTTTCAGAGAAGTTAACACTTCAGACTTGTTTTGACATTCTGTTCCATTCAGTCTGGAAGTTTTCTTAGCTGCAACAAAGAAGTATTTGTTTAAAAACAACAACAAAAACCTCTCAAACACTACAGATTTCATATGCAAACACTCCTGACTAACCTGCATACTTCACATGTTCTTGAAGTTCACTCATGGTTTTCAGGAGCTAAGTTTTAAATGCAAGTGGTGAACTTCAACACAAGTCACACTCCAGGCACGCTTCTGTGGCGTGGGCATCCATCTCACTCCCTCCCAGCAGCAGACAAGGGACATGCCCCAGACCATAGCCACAAAAGCATGTTCCAGAACATCTCTTATGATAGGCAGTTTCTTGTTTACACAGATTATTTAGACAAACACAAAAATTGCTACAAAGATAACAGAAATTGCTACATCAACTTTGGTTCTTCTTAACAGGCTTTGTTGAAGCAAACACTTACCAAATAATAAAGGAATGAAAGGTTTGTTGCAGCTGCGCTCTTTACTCTGCTATCCTTTTTTTCAAACATTTTTAAAGTCTCCAGTGCCTAGAAGTAGTTCAGAAACAAGTTACTTCCCATTCAAGCAAACTTATGCCAAATTCTTTCAGAAAGCACTGACAAATCACAGTAATAAACATCTAAAATTACCACCTCATATAACCACATACATGATAATTACTACAACTTGTAACACATGATTACAAACGCATATACACACAAATATATGTATGATATTAATCTTGGTCACCCAACTTGAATAGCATCAGCTATATACTACTTTTTATTTAGAATTTACATTAGATATATGTACCTTGAAATACAGATACCTGATAACAATTCTATACATAGAAAGCACAAGTTTATATTATTTGTTTTAACATAGCCAACGGATTTAAATTCTCACACCTACTTTTCCAGTTCTCTAAGTGAACACGAAAGGACTGAGACTAAAACTCTTATTTAAGAAGATAAAAAATACATCCTATGTAAAAACATGCAAGAAAGTGTAGGATTTGATTTCAACATGCAGTTATTTTGTGAAATATGAAGAAAACACCTAAGTTTAGAAATTATTCAATTATGTGAAGACTGAGGACAGAAGATAGAGAAATATTTTACCAAAAAAAAAAAAATATCAAACTTTGAAATGAAGAAGTTCATGGACAAAAGTAAACAAAAGGTAAATTTAATAAACTATCAAATAAACTTTAATATTAGGGCAGGTTTTTTTTCAATGACTATATAATAACATTTGTAACTGCAGACTAAACTGTTAAGAAAATCTGTTTTCTTTACAGTAAATACTTATATTAATTACACAAACAGAATATTACAGTGGGCCCAGTTCTGTTGCCTATTACAACACAGATGTGGCTACTTCAATTTAGCTGTCAACATTAGCAACTCAAGTTTCCTTCTTCCTTTACATGAAACCTATAAGCCACTGTTTATATACCAAAATGAATGCATCACACCATATGTGGCATGCCAAAACAAAGCAGAAGAAAACAAGTGTTAACTGACTGTCATCCATCCTGGTTTTAGTTACTTCACATGAAATACACAACAGTCCTAATGATGTGTAAAGTGACAAAGTATACAGAGCCAGTTGCAGTTAATGGATTTAGTCAACTACAATCAACCCCAAAACTATTAACTACTAAAGATCGTAATATTCTCCGAACAACAGAAAGCTCTCAGAAGAAAACAAAGCAATTTCAACCAAAGAGAACATTTCAAAAGTTTAACCGTACAGTTTGTGTTATCTGATATGTGAGACTTCAGCTATGACAATTTCAATCTTTTATATTTATTTGTGACTTTCTGCAAAAAGGGAATGGTCCAAAGTATTTACGGATATAGCACTGTATCTGAGATACCCTACTCCTAAGCACAGACTTGCTTCTTTGAGTAAAAGCCATGCGTTTCTTACAATGGAATCTTTTTGTGGGAAAGTAAGAGCTATACAGTTGAAAATCATTTTCTGAAAAGGCATTTCCCATTTTATCTGCTATGTTTACCTTTGCTGTTACTGCTAAATGGCACTTTTGACTGTAAAGACTATAGTGGCTAAAGTAATCTATTTTTCATTTATAATGAAAAGTTCATGTGACTCTGAACTCTATTCACTTTCTGCTAACCATGCTGCAGGTCTCTCAAACCATTTCAGCAATTAGGAGCCTTATGATGGAAATCAATAGCAATAATCCTTTTGTCCTTGCAAAGTGGAAATTTTTATCATCAGCTAAATGAAATTTCTCAATAATTTTGTAATTTTATAATTTTAAAATAGTATTAATTTTGATGAGCACATTAAGCCCATTAGAGTTGCAGCAGAAATACACTTCCGTTTTTTGGAAACTTAATAAAACCTTCAGCCTAAAACTAAATACTTCAAGAAGTTTCCATTCCTGTTCTTCAGCCAAAGGTGTGTTGAGCAGGTGGTGAGTTAGTAAGTATATGAACAAAAGACAGACTGGATGAATGTAACTGGCAGCTGCAGTTATATTAGGAAAAAAAAATAAAAAAAAGACTCCGTGCAAGTACCATTCCGTAGTTCCACTCTACTATCAAGTAGTTCCAGTGTAGGTTATAGGTCTTCTACCACATAATCTAGGCAAAAAGTGCACCTTCCCCATTTACTCCACACCTCCAACGCCCTTCCCTCTCCCTGCACTGAAGTACTCCACAGGAACATCATCAACAAACTCTGTATCTCCTTTTATCTCTGAGAAACAATTTTTATAAACTATTATGGATACTAACTGAAGACTGCGAATAAAATACCATCAAAACAGTGAATTCTTGAGATCATATTACTCTCTACCTACCTGTACATCTCTCTCTCCAAAAATGATCAAAAAAGCTAAAGCCAAAATTTTCCAAACTCTCCTAGTACTTTTTAAAAATATATCCATATAAGAAAAGCTATCTGCCAGACGTGCAGTATAAGAAAAGGATAGCTTTCTTGCTATTATCTACAGGGAAGGAAAAGAGGACAGGGTGGACAGGAGCAGCTCAAGAATCCAGAAGAGCTTAAATACAGAGAAAGGAAGGTGGGCTTAAGTTAAGCACGTAGCCCTGTGTGCATCCTTCCAAGCTATGGGATGACAGAGGCATTCAGCTTCTGCAATAATTTTGCTGTATATGATCTCTCTATATTTCTTGCCACTTATACATCCCAGGGGATGCTGTATTCCTGCTCGTTTATTCAACATTATCATCATTGACTGTACCAAACAGTACATGTTAGAAGGAAATTGAGCAAATCTTGTCAGATTTCTTGTTGTTCAGATAAAGTTGTTTTCCAGCTGGTATCGTTTCAAAACGAGCCTTTTTCACATGATGAAAATTTGGCATTATAAGTTGTACTGAAACCTATTAAAAATTTCTTTAAAAGCAAAAAATGCATTTGACTTAAAATAAAACAATATAAGGCACATGAACTTAGACAATAACAAAAACTTACACCTGGTAAATTGCAGTATTAATTTACACACCTTCATTGGCAATTTATATTTGCATATAAAAGGAAAGCTGTAACTCATAGCCTGCTGTGCATATTAACAAGAGATTGGGGATAATTTCTACCATGAGAGTGATTCAACATGAATTTCATTGGCAAAGATTTGTCTATACTAGCTACTGGATGGCGAGCTGTGGAAAGGGACCTTACCTACATAAAGACGTACACATAATTTCTACTTACATGCCCAAAAGTTACTTCACAGGTATATTTAAAAATCTAACAAAGCAATGAATAGGACGTGTGTAACAATATCTATGATACACACTAAAATCACAATGATTTTAATAGCTTCATCTTCTGAACTTCTGCCAGTTAAGTTTTGAGCAATGAGCTATGCTTTTACTTGAAAGCACCGATACTGTGTCTTTTCTATGACCTTCCTCACTTGCTATTGTATACTCTAGCTTAAACCTTTAGAGTATCTTTTCAGTAATGGTGATTCATACAAGTTCTTTATGATCTCTAGGCAGACAATCTTTTTGAGAGATGTAGAACTTTCCAAACTCCCGAGCAGACACTTAATTTAATGCCAGTTTGTATTTCAATAGCAGGATAGGAAGGCTGACCAAAGTTTAAGGTGACTTTATAATATTTCAGTATATCAATATTATAATGCTCTGCTACACAGGTAGAAGTGAGAAAAGCGTAACATCAACAGTAATGAAACATGAAATGCATCTGCAAATATTTTGGTATTAAAGTCAACCTAACAGTGAAAGATTCAGATCATACTAATGAAAATAACTTCCTGGCTGATTAGCAAACTGCTCTTTAGGCTCCAATTCACTGTACTGACTACATTTCCTTTAACTGCAAGGTGAGCTTGGATTACCCAGTGAAGATAACAAAATGTAGGTGTCTTAATTTTGAAATGAACTGTATTTACTGTGACTTCTATGGCAGAAATTTTATTTAGATGAAACTCATCTCTTGCCAGTGTGCTTTTATAAAGTTATTTTACTGAGCAGTTTAAACATAATTATTGTGCTTGCGTAGATCATTCTTATCCTTGCTGAAAAATATGCAGTGGCTACCCAAGATGTCTTGACAATACAATATGTAAAAAAATAACAATGTGAAAAGTTGCTATACCTGGTTAAAATCCTGTTGCCTCAAATAAGTAGTGGCTTTATTTATTTCCAGGTCATTGGCTAGCTCTACGTAGTGGGAAGCTTTCACTACTTCAACACACCTGCAAGAGAAATAAGTCTGATAAACAAAATGCATCTGTGCAAATGCCACTTTGTTACATACTTTTGCTGCCAACTGGCTTTCCAAATGTCCTTAGCTATTCCTTCTTTACAAAGGCAAACAGCACTTTGACTAAAAACATTTATGAACACATTTTGTTCCCATAATCAACCTCAATAACTCAGCTCTCATTATATTTAGGCTGCTGACTGAAAAAAAATGTTATTTTCCATCACTGAGTGAACTTTGCAATACTGATGTCAAATATTGACCTAAACAGATGCTGGATAAATTAACTCAGTGCTTGGTCTTGGATTCCATTCTTTGAAATGGAATCTTGGTTCCATTTTGTTTTTAGAATAATGTTTTTTGTGTCAGAATTATTACAGAAAAATAGCACAGAGCTCAGGACACATATTTGACCTGCACTAACATACATTCTGCGAAAACACTTATTTTGTGTATGTTATCTTTAATTAATATATCTGTGAGTATTTTCACAGAAATATGGAGGAAAACAGGGACAGTATGCAAAATAAAAGCATAGAAATAACTCCTAAAGTAACACTCAGCCTTTATATATCACACTGTTGTTCTGGGGGAAACTCCCTTCTTTGGACAGATTCTATCAGCTCACTTTTCAAACCTGATCTATCTCCTGTTGCATATGATACTACCAAACCCATAAAGCAGCTTTGTGAACAGATGGTAGACTCTGTTCCTGAGCAACATCATAATAAAGTCATAATCATAACCTCCTTTCTGCTCATCCCCCAGTTACTTTTGGCTTAGGGTCTTCTGCAAAGTGAAGGGAAAACAGAATGGAGGAGACAGTTCAGATGTTCATTCACAGACACCATCTTCACAGACATCATCTGGTGTATTTTAAAACTACCTAATCACTTGAGGCAAGACCTTTTTTTATTCAATGTATATACTGGTCTCTCTGTATATACTGGTCTGTTTGGAACTAAGCACACAATGTTCAACTTTCTGTGATACTTTAATCCCTCCCACTTTCCCTAAGTGGTGGTAAGCCCTTTTATTTCAGTAGTTAGCTAATTTGCCAACAACAGTTTAATTTAACAAACTGCCTGCTGCTAGAATTGGGTTGGCACATGGATTATCTCTGTACAAAGTATAGAAGTGCCTTTTGGCATTGGAGGAAAAATTATACTGAAAGAAAAGCAATTTCTGCACAGGTCTGTAATATCAGAAAGGCCCCAGAACAGCTTTCAACTGTTCCTGTTACTTCTAACCATAAAGAGATCTATCACCCACCTGTTCCTTATGGTGACAGAACAGTCCCAAGATTATGTCACACTTTAAGAACTCTCAGTAAGAAGTTATGACATAGAAAGAATATTTGTCCCCACTTTATTTTTGTAAAGAAAATTAATCTGATTAAAAGCACATTTAATATTCAGAGGAATCATGGCAAACTGTAGTACTTGGAAAACCAAACTCAAAATGCTCGTTAAACTAACATTCACAACTTCTTTACATGGCTTGAATACTTCAGTCTAGGAGAGTGAAGAGTAAATCTGTCCTGATATATGCAAAACAATCCCACACATTTCACCATTTAGTTGTTTAAATAACAGATATGAAAGAGAACATTTTACTTCATTAAAAGTATTTTGTGGATAGCACCAAGGAAACTGAGTATCTGACAAACTGAAATAAATGAAACTTACTTGGTTTTCATGAAGAAAAACCAAAATACAGAACAAACAAATCAGACTTACTCAGCATCTGCTAAGAAGCTATAAAGCAACACAATTATTTTCACAAGACATATTGTTCTGATAAATCAAAATGGGAAAAGCAGGGAAATGATGGGATTATAATGATTATTAAATCATCAAACACCACCTTGTGGGCTATGGCAGACTAAACATGTCTTCAACATGAGAGATTATTTCATACTATCAACTGCTTCATTAATAAATTACAAATACAGGATCTGCACATTTTGAAAATATTCTTAAATGGCAAAAAAAAAAAAAAAAAGTAAAGGCAGGAAAGTTCCATTTTCGTATCAAACTTCCTTTACTTCCCTACCCTATTTTTTCAAACATTAAGAAAATCAAGCACTGAACATATCTGTTAGTAATGCTGTGGTCACAGATTCATTTGTGTACATTACCTTCCAATCAGGTTATAAAAATACTTAAAATAGTTAAAATATCAAAATAGGTCCTTATAATAGAAAATTTTAGAAGTTAATATAGCTCAACAAGTTATACTAATATTTTTTATGCTGTCATTATAGAAAGCGTCTTTTTAAAAGAGTATTCTGTAAGTTGTAAATTGAAAAATAAACTGTATATAAAATTCAGAACACTGAACTGTATCACCAGCCCATCACTGTATGTACTTGTATATATGTCAAAGAAACAGTAGATTAAGTTTACATTTAGAATCACAGAACGCTTTGGGTTGGAAGGGACCTTATAGATCATCCATTTCCAACCCCTCTGCCACAGGCAGAGACCCCTTTATTTATAAACATTAAGTTTACAAATTAAACACAGCTAAACATTTCTGGTAAGATTTAGATTTCAGTGTTTTATATAATGACTTTGTGAAGTAACGAGAACTTCTTAGGCACCCCAAGTCTTCATTATGCTATCTGCAACCTTACCATAAGGAATTGTGATTGTCTTCTGTACAGCGTTTGCAGGTCAAGACTTCTAATACGTTCTTGAATTGTCAAATTTATTTTCAAATGTAATTGAATTTTACAAAGCTCCCTTTGTGCTAATAAACAACAGTTCAAAAGGTATAATTAATAGTCGAGTTTCAGTAATGTAATGAAATTCCTTTTTAATGTAGAATATCTTCTAATGCTTCTTTTTTTTTTTTTTCCCCTCCAGTGGATCATGGAAGCAAACTGAAAACATCCTGGACCCTCTGCTTGAGATGAGCAACAAACTGTATTTTCCAGGCCCTTTAAGTTTCTGAACCCAGTCTAATAGCCAGCACCTGAGGCTGGCATATGGGTTAGACAAAAAGAAACCCTGCTTAATTCCTACCAGTCATAGCCAACAGCAAAAGATGTTTCAATTACTGGTGCAATCAGTTTAGCAGCTGTCATGATGTATTCTTCTGCCATGGATTTCCTAAGGAAAAAGAAAAAAACAAAGAACAACACATAAACATGTCACTATTTCAAAACCATGTATGCAAAATATAACCAAATCTTGTTCTTGTCTTTTCCTGCACTCAGGACAATCTGAGAACAAAATCTAACCAGTCCTGTGCTAACACCACAGCCTTGTATCTTCACAATGCTCTCAGTTTTTCCTGTTTTCCTTTCACTGCACACTGTAGTTATATTTAAAAACAAACAAATGAACAAAAAATACAAAACAAAACAAAAGCTGCAAGTTTATGCTGTGTAAACCATAGCACATCAGATAGATGTTTTATTTCCCCTTCTGCATTAAACCCCTATTTTATATATATATATTTTTTTTACAACTGTAGGACACTAAACTCAGTGATCCAATTGGTTCTTCCAAACATGTTCTTAAAAATTATGAGGACACTTTTATATCAATAGCTGTGGACACACAAGAAGATTGGTAATACTTTGAGGAACTAAAATCCATGGCATCAGTCAAGAAAGAACAAACTCCACTATTACCTCTCACGTTCTATTTGTCTTAAACTGTCATTTTTAATGGCTTCAATCAGTAGATTGGTATGTGGATCATCCTGGATGGGGACAAAACAACTGTAAGTAATTATGCCAGTATACATGCATTTTAATTATTTTATAGACAATTTGACTGTAAACATAAATAGATTACATAGTCTCCAACGTCAGTTATTTACTTTTCACATTTCAAAAAGCTGACCCCAATTTAAAGTAGCATTAATTCTAACTACAAAATCTGAAGTTTGACATCACAACTACTTCCATCCCATGTCAGTGCTCAGCCATGACTCACATTATGGTTGTTAATAGGTGTAGTGAGGAGCCTGCACATCACAGTGAGAATACTCCCGTGCTTCAAGATAAGAACATGTTCAAGCATTGGATGAAATGCAGTGGTATTCAGTAGATGATGAGTTGTGGTACCTTGTCATTACAATAACTCAGTCTTGGGGTTTCTCTCACACTCATTCCTGTAAGCTCTGAAAGAGCTATATACAGGTGTGCTGTGTAGCCACCCCTTCCTCATTTGCTAGGGACAGATCAGAGATTCGCACGAAATAAAGACCAGAGGAAAATTCATCATTTTTTCTCTGACCTCCTCATAACACAATACAGAATTTGGAATGTCTGTTAAAACCATTGCATGCCTATCCTTAGAAAGGACATCCACAGTCTAGAGCTTTTTCTTCTACAGCCTTCAGCTGATTCTTCAAGTCCTTAACAATCACTACCGTCACATAATTTTTAATATGAGAAATTACATCACATGATATGAGAAATTATATAATTGAAAAAAAATAGAGATATATGAAAATATAAGAAATTATACATAAATCAGCAAATATATACAAATAAAAAATACAATGTTTCATATAGTACATTTTAATTTGCTTATGCTAAGCCACTATGAAACAACAGCTGTACTTAGCTGCAAATGGTTGGAAGACTAATTATACCTTTGATCGTTAGGACTGAAAATAGAAGCTTTGCAACACGAAAAAAAATAAGAGAGTTGCTAAGGGAATATGAAGGGCTTGCCTCAATCTTTCTATAGAAAACCTTTCTAAGAGGACTCTAAACCTAATAATTACTTTTTCCTGTCTAACATCATGAGCAGCTGGTTTCATCCTAACAAGGAAGTCCAGTTTCCAACAAATTCTAAGCTAAATTAAGCATCTATAAACTTCACTAAAATCTTCCTTCTTTAAAATACGCTACCATATTACAAGTTTTATTATTACTCATTTGAGATTACTTGCATTAATTCACTCATTGCTTTGCTCCTTTTATTTTAGCTTATAAATCATTTACTATAATGTTAGACAACTAAATGAGGCAAAACAATGAATGAACTATGTAAGTCAGCCAGATGAATCTCAACAAAATCTTTAAGAAAACAACTGTGTGGTATGGATATTATGTAAACCCTATCTTCTGAAAAAAAAAAAAAAAAAGATTTGAATATTCTCAACATATTTTACATTTCTGAGCAGTACTGTCACACTTAATTTATTCTACTAAAAATGTTATTTTAAATCTGTAAATACACATCAATTTACATATTCAGTATCATCAAAACATTCAACATCTCTTTCTCCTGAATTAGCATATGAAAACACAGCTTATTTTGTTCAAACTTACATTTGTTGAAATGTATTTGTCATCATAATCCACTTCCAAGGGAACTGCAATCAGTTTTTGGAATGCTTTTTTCATTTGTTCACCGTCTCCAATAGCAAAATAACACAGGATCAAGTTGAATCCTGCCTTCAGATTGGGGGACATGCTCATTATATGTTCAAAGGAAGAAATGGCATCGACGTATCGGCCAGTTTTAATAAATGCAACTCCAATATTTTGCATTATATTAATCCTAAATAATGAAATCAGAATTAGATTACATTTTAAACTACGACATTGTACTCAAAACTTTCATTTCAGAACCCTAATAGCATAAACTCACCTCATCTCTTTGTGGACACTAGGAATCTGGTCTAGAGCCATACGGTAGAATTTGATAGCTTTGGAATAGTTCCGTTGTTTTAAATATATATTTCCCATATTGACCTTCAGTCTACCTATCATAAGAAGTGAATGAGTTACAGTCTTTTAAAGCACATTTAGAGCATTTTAAAAAATTGTTTCAAAGGGAGAGCAGAACAACTTTTTAATAAATTTGTCTTCATTATAGGGTACCAGTCGTCCTTTAAAGAACCCCTGCAAGGAACAGCCTCCTGGTACCTTTCACCTAGAAGGAGTTAAAGTAGTAGTGAAGCCTAAAAAAGAGCTACCAACTTAAGATGTATATCTGATTTTGATTGTGAATTGAGGAATGAGGTAGTATTTTTTTTATAGTGCTTTTTATAGAAGGCAGCTGTAAATAAGCATCTCTGAGAAAAAGAGAGTGGAGCCTGCAGGAGTTCTAAAAAGATGTGCAAAATACTGAAGGAAGATTTTAGAAGGGCAAGTTGAGTCAAAAGAGAAAAAAAAAAACAGTATTAGAACAGACAATGTAGTGTGTTCCATGAGAAAATCATGTATTTGACTTTATGCTTAGCTCATGGAAAGAAAAGATTTCATGAACATAATCACACTAAATTACAGCAAGTCAGACAGTGTGTATCTGCCATTCACCCTGGCATATATGAGAACTGAGATCTCTGTGGGCCAACACCAGGCAGATGAAGTCCTGATTTAGAATGCTTGGCTACCAATTTTAATTCATTTTGGAATGCAGCCTACCTCCATTGCTGAACATCTTATTCTTCACTATAACTTGGTAAGTATTCAGTGCTTCAGCATACATTTCATTAGCAGCATACTGACTAGCCAGATTGAAAAGGACCTATCAAAAAATGGAATTATAGGTACAAGAAAATAAAGTTCTTCTCTCATCAGTAATAAATCTGAGTTCACAGCAGACAGTTTCACATTATTTTACCTAAAAAGCATTGATTTCATTTTTTTTTTTTTTTTACTTAAATAACAACGAACAAAAATCATGCTACATAAAGACAGCATTATAATGCAAGGTTATAAGAAGCATTTGTTTAAGACAATACTCAGAAACTACGTAATTTATGACTAACAACATGTGGAAAACTGTCCTACTATCAGTGGTCTCTCAGTTTATGAAGAGAGAATAACTGTTGTTTCAAAACAGAAGTTCCGTTGGGGTCTGGTAAAATACTTAAACATTTTTCTCCCCAGCTTTACTCTGAACTTCAGTGTAAAATTAACGACCGAGTCTGCCTAACTTGATGTGTTCATTGTTTATCATTCTCTCTACAGCAATACCTGGAGTATAACCTTAAATTTCTCCCAGATATTTTTATTTATGTTGTATCTTTTTTTTTTTTTAAAAAAAAAAAAAATCTACTACTAATTTGAAAACCAGAAAGTAAATCTAGATACCTGCTTAAAAGTCTGAATATTAATATACCCTTTTTCACATAATATAAAGATATATTCCCTGACACTTTATGGTTCAAGATAAAGGCAGGGTCTGTCTGATCTCTCCTGTTTTCTTCTTTTTATTTTTGAAGCATGGGGTTTACATTTGTTATATTTTGATATTTTAATATGCATGTTTTTTGTGTGAATAGGTAGCTGGAATTAACATTCATGGGTGTGATTCTTCAATTAACGTTGACTATATGGTTCCTGTGGTACCTGAGAGGGAATAGACTTGCAAAGAAATACATTTGATAATATATATGGATCTTTGCAATCCAATATTAAGTTTTTAACTTTAAAAAGTCATTCACTTTATCGTTATAAACTTTTTTTTTTCTTTTTAAATTTAGACTGTACCTGATCTGAACACGCAGGGAAGTGGTGAAGTCCCCGTCCCACCACCCCGGAGGTATTTCAGAGATGTGTGGACATGGCACTAAGGGGCATGGTTTAGTGATGGGACTTGGTAGGTCAGGTTTATGGTTGGACTTGATGACCTTGAAGGACTTTTCACCGCTGAACTATGATTACAATAAACTCACTTAGCAAACACTGAAACGTCATTAGTAGGTTAGCTACCAACATGCTTCAGTCACTGAAGATTTCTAAGCACTTACTGAGTAAGTGAGATCTAAGTTGATGTTTTCTGGAGTAGAAGTTTGTTCACGTTGTCTCACCAATACTCTTTCCTTTCTTCCAGCTTCCTTTGCTTTTTCCAGAGCCTTAAATAAATGACACACAAAAATACATTCAAAACAAGTACAAAAATATACTTGTGTACATTTTCTTCAGATGCACAGACCGCATACAGTGCCTGAAAAGTAGCGCTGTAACCCACAGAAAGGTGTTGATTGGCTATAAGCAGACATACAGTTGTCGAAGTCAACTTAGCTGTAATACTTTTAGAGAAGTACGGTTACACTGTATGTATATATATACACACATATATATATATGCCATAATCACAACTGTTGGAACGTATTAATCATAGAAACTGCATGTAAATTAATCATGAAATGATTAAAGAACTGGAGCACCTCTCCTAAGTGGAAAGGCTGAGACAACTGGGACTATTCAGCTTGGAGAAGAGAAGGGCTTGGGGGGATATCATCCGTGTCCCTAAATCCCTGAAGGGAGGGTGCAAAGAGGACGGAGCCATGCTCTGCTCAGTGGTGCCCAGTGCCAAGACAGGAGGCCATGGGCACAGCCGGGCACCCAGGAGGCTCCCTCTGAGCACCAGGCAGCACTTCTGTGCTGGGCGGGTGACGGAGCCCTGGCACAGGCTGCCCAGAGAGGCTGTGGGGTCTCCTCCTTGGGGATCTCCAAAAGCCGCCTGGATGTGGTTCTGGGCAGCCTGCTCCGGGTGTCCCTGCTTGAGCAGAGTTGGCACCAGGGGCCTCCAGGGGTTCCTGCCTGAATCATCCTGTGATTCTATGATTCTGAACAAAGATGATTTATCAAGAGTAGGACTGTGCGTTTCTTAACAGGTCCAAACTGCAGCTAAGATCACCTGCACATTAAGACTGCTGAGGTAAAATCATGAAAATGATCATGAACCTACCACATTTCACAGAATCTAAAGAGACCTTTGAAATGGTCTGAATTAGAAAATGGATGTAAAATATTCCTCTGTGTCAGACAAAAATGCTAAACTTATTAAAAATGCTAACTTATCCAAACAGCTTGAACTCATTAATTACATCCATAATAAATGTAAATAAAACATCTGTTATATAGCCCGTAACAACTGGTATGACATGGCTTTAGTACCTTCTATAATGGGACAAATACATTCAAGCTACCTACTGGAAAATGTTCCATAGTAACCTTCAATCATATCTAGGATCTATTTCAGAAAATGGCAGTTAGCCTGAGCCAAAACTGTGACAGTAAGTGTGCTAACACCACCCAAGCTCAGGTATAGGTTGATTCACAACTACAGGCATTGTGCACAACAAACAGTGCCATTTTCCAGAGCTGTAGCAAAGCTCAGACCATTGCAGACAATTTGCCATCTTTGTCATGGAGCACTTAGTCTTCTCAGACTTCTTGTTCTCCTCTGTCCTTTCAGGAGCAGGGAACAATATTGAAAGGAATGGGCAGACCCAGCTGATCAGTACGCAGCTCCAAGGCTGGTGTCACTAGCAGAATTTAGATTTTCTCGATCATGGGATGGTTTAAACAACAACAAGCTTGCTGGCACCTGATGGGATGCACTTTCCTCAGAGGCAGAAAAGGACTTTTGTTCAGGAGTTAGCAGGGCTGAATGACAGATTTAAACTAGATTTGCAAGAGGAAAGGGATAAAACCAAGCTCACCAGGGATAAGCTATGGGACAACATGACAAAACTGAGGGACTGCATGCTAGTGAGATCCTTCAGCCTGCTCCATGAGGTTCTGGGTACAATGAGGCACATTTGAAATGTTTCTACACCAATACACATAGTGTGAGGAGAAAGCAAGAGGAGCTAGAAGCCTTGGCTCAGTCCCAGAGCTACGACATCATTGGCATAAGCGAGACCTGGTGGGAAGAGTCCTGCAACTGGTGTGTTACAATGGACAGTTACAGGCTCTGCAGAAGGGCCAGGCAGAGCAGGCGAGGGGAGGTAGTGGTGCTGCATGTGATGGAGGGGTTGGACTGCATGGAGCTTGCAGCTGGCAGACACAGCCGAGAGCCCCTGGGTAAGGACTAAGGGACAAGCAAATAAAGGGGATGTCACTGTGGGAGTCTACTACAGACCACCCATCCAGGGTGATGACACCAGCGAATTAGTCTTTAAGGAACTAAGAGAGAGCTCTTGATCGGCCGCTCTTGTCCTTTTGGGTGACTTCAACTTGCCAGATATATCACACAGCTGATACGTCAGGTCCAGGAGATTCCTAAAACACCTTCATGGTAACCTTAGTACAGGAACTAAGGGAGCTGACTAGGATCCTAGATTTGTTGCTTGTAATCAGAGAGTGTCTTGTGAGTGAAGTGGTGATTGATGGCCATCTTGGCCATGGTGACCATGAAGTAGTTGAGTTTAAAATCTTTAGTGACAGGAAGAAAACTGTCACCAAAACTTCAACCCTGGGTATGGGGAGAGCAGACTTTAGGCTGCTTGGGGAACTAGTTAGTAAGGTCTCCCGGTACCCCAGTAGTTTAGGAGCTAGAGTTGGCTAACCCAAAGGATATGGAAAAATGTAAGCCTTGTCCTAAGAAGTAAGAGTTAGAAGTTATTTTGATACACAGGAACCCAACCAAGGTTGGTGTACTTTATTGGCACTGTCCTGTGAAGAATACTGGTGTTTGCAATTTAGGGTGTTCTTATTGTGGAAGGTCCCCTTGTCTGAAGAAGGGAAGAGAAGATGAAATAATTAATCTTGCTGTTAATCCCTTATGGTGCAACAAAAGCAATATAGTAAGTGTCTTCCACGTGCTATAGCACCAAACAATCCCTGATAAAGAAGGCTACTGTGGAGGTGGCTTGCATGCAATTGACCCTGGTGCTAAGGATCAGTTCTGGATGAAAATGACAGTATCCAAAAGGCCTGGCTAATACTAAGAAAACAGAATGCCACTCAGACAAGATCCATACGTATCTGGGGATCAATATTTGCAAAGATGGTGTTTACATGCCTGATATGGAGGAAGGGTCTGCCATTTCCATAGAGTCCATATGTTAAACTGGACATACCTGTGCCAGTTATGATTAATAGATTAGACCTATTTGAAGAGGCCAGTGGAGATATGGGGAAGGGAGTCTTTACAATGCTGAAGTCCTAACAAATATATACACAACAATAAAAGTCCTATCTTTACTGGGGGGCAACACAAGCTAACACTGTATCGGAAGAGTTATAAAATTAGAATTAAGATTATTTTAATAATTTGAAGCGTTTGAACCCGAAATTAATTTGAAACATCTAGCTATGCAACCTGTGCTTCAAATAATACCAAAAGAGAAATGAAATCCAAAAAGAATACCAATTTCAAGTCTCCACAGCTGTTGGCAATGCAACTTTCTTCAACCAGTTCATTCACTTTTTTTTCTAACTGCCTAATCTTCTCTTCTGAGCTAAAAAACAAAACAATGAAAGGATTGATTACCACCAGTAATGTAATGGCAAACACTAGGTTTTTATGCAGGATACTCTCAATAAAACAACACAGTGCTATATCAGGTCACAGCTAGCCAGTTTTCCCATCAAAGAAAATATAATGTGAAACTATGCCCAGAGAGAATCCTCCACAGGTATCACATTCATACACACAAAGACCTAAGGAAACACAAATCCTCTTAGGAGAACAAGACTGACATGCAAATTTCATGCACCCAATTTGTTGAGGTGAAACGAGAGAACAAGTAGATGAACTAGTGAAACTTCCAAATCAAACATCTAGTGAAACAAAATATTGTATTAAAAGCAATTAAGTAAAACTCATTTGTATAGAAAACTTCAGAGCATAGCTTGCATATGCAGATTTTGGTTAAAAGTTCTTATTCAACTGTATTTTTTCCTCATTTAAATAACCAAACATTAGTAGGATTCCCTACTCCTACATACCTATATTTAAGGAATTTAAGCTCAAGGAATTTAAGCTCTCAGACTGCTCACCAATATTCACATCAGACCACAAGACTTTCACAAGCTCATTTCTACCTCAGGTATTAAGTTCAGACAGCGAACAGGGAGAAATCCCCAGATCCTCACACAGAGCTCCATGCATCATGGTGTTCCTTGCCTGTAGTGCATTATTTCACAGTCCTCAACAAACCTGTTCAGTTTTGAGTATTTGTGTGGCAACAGCTATATCCAGGCTGCTGGGCTACAGTCAGAGCCAGAAATCTCTGATATCAGACCGTCCCTAAAATCAGGGACTACTCTGGGGAATCAGCTAACCATGTATATAAATGTTTGTGGCACCACACAAAGTTAAGTGTTTGGCCCCTCAGCGATTTTTAATTGCCTGGATGTTTCTAAGCTCTACTATCAGCTGCTTTTTGTTGCTGTTAATGCTTTGAAGTCATTTAGAACAAACCTGTCTGGATTTTTCATTTCCAAAGGTGGAGCAGGACCTCTTGCTTGGCCAAGAGGATCAAATAAAGAACCTGCAAAATTAACACAGTACTTAAACTTGTAAAATAACTTCTTCATCTGGCAGATACTGATTTCTACAAACCATACCTCTCATAGCTGCCTTAGTGTAACCTGCAGCATGCACTGCTGTCATAGGTCGAGAAACCCCATCCTTAAATAAAAAAAAAAGAAATAATAAATGAGCTTTCCTAAAAAGCAGATTGTGGACAGTATGTGAATCAGTTACACATTACAAAACCTTTAAATACAACAAACAATATTTACCACCTCATAAATTGAATATTTTAAAACTGTTTTTATTGACCTGTGTATTTCTCAAATATTATACATCATAACTGTCCACAAAGAAGAGGAACAAACACTATATGGAAACTATAACTAATACAAATGTGCACTGAAAATTGTACACATTCACAATACTTAATTTCAAACATTTTTATTTTTAGAAAAATCTTAAGAATTGTTGGTCTTAAGATCTGTAATGTGCTCTCGATTACTGTCTGTCACAGTGTTTCAGAAAGCAGTTTTTTTTTCTTATTATTACTAATTTTATATGATTTTTAGACTTTGCTAGTAATCAGAATGTTTGATTTGATTTAAACCAAGAGAGACAAAAACAAACCAGAAATTTTCTGTAACTTACAGATTTTGTAACTTACAGATTTGTAACTTACTTGTCAATTCCTCCCCAAAATGTCTGACCCCACCTCCCATTGCCATCTTACTAAACTAAAAAAGGTCAGGCCTCTGAGTGCAACCCATAAACCTTAACGGTTTTGACCACCAGAGACCTCCACCCACACACCCTACCCATGGGTCCAGGAGCTTTATTTAAGTTCAGTCCTAGGCTCTCACCTCTCCCCTGGTCCGTGCTGAGGAGTACTGCTTTCTACATTAGCTGCAACTCTGCCTGGCTATCGCATTCCTTTAATCCAGATTTTATCCAGCAGAGCGACTTTCTGGATTAATCTCAGCCTTGCCACTATGGACGTGCTCACTGGTCACTGCTCCTAATCATGGCCTACGCATCCAATTTCTGGCTTGCCCTTGAACCTGCTCCATCTCCATTACATTGCCTTATTTTCTGGACTTTCAGTTGGACATGGCCACCATTTCTATGTGGAACCGACTTGGCTTGCTTGGGTACTGGGGACCGTCTGGTGGGGCCCCTGTGCTGCTGTCCATGTGATTTCTTCCTGGGATCCTAGCTTCGCTTGGCTTGCCTTCCCTTAGGGAGTAGCCCCATTCCCACTGTTCCCTGATAATTCCTAATCCCACATCTGGGCTGATAGAAAATGGCTGCATTATAAATATATTAAAAATTAAGTCAATAAGTTTAAGGATGGTGGTGTGGAAAGTCATTGGTGTGTTGCAGTAAATTCATTCTACAGTACAAATACATAAGAAAAATGTAAAAAACAGAATCTTTTTTTCTTCCTATTTTAAAGAAAAGTTATTAACTGCATGTCAGGAAGTGTTAAAACAATTACAGTGATATTGCCTCCACCTATGTGCTCAGATAACATGCTCAGCAAAAACATGACACTTGCTGATAGCAGTAGTACTTTAAAAAAATACAAATATAAAATATTTTGTATTCTTATTTCAACTAACTCTTAAATATTTGTATCAAATCCAAACATGTAGCAGATATAACTGCTGTGAGACAATCTAAACATAAATACTAAAAACTTTTACCTGTATAGCTCCTGTCATTGGTCTTCCCATAGATGAAGTTAAAGTTGCCTTTGACTACAAAAAGAAGGAACTTGTCTGAAACTAGTATTCACAAGGCATTAGAAGCTTATAAAAGCTATGCATAATCTTTCTACAATTTAGTTTTAAGAGCTTATTAAACTCAGAATTTCTTAGCAAAAGTCCCATTTACATTATTCATGTGTAATATATCCGTGCCTGGTAGACTTGAAGATGTGGAGCACTTCAGTTAGCACAAATGTATAATACTGTTTATATGTATTGGGATATTTCTGCCAGGCCTTTAAAAGACGTAAATTCCATGGAAATTTCTAAGGCAGCAATATTTTCCATTATTAAATTGTTGAAATTAATTTCATTTATTAAAAATTATGCATTTCAAAATCCATTACAAGTAATTTACACAAAATACTGCAGTAAGGTTCTGAGTATGGCTGACAGAAGATTATAAACTGTATTTTGGACAGCCTCCAAATATCATTTTCACTGCAGAGTTTTTTTGGCACTTAACTACAAATTTTGGGGAGAGATTCTGTCATACTTTCATGCAGATTTATTTTACAATAAACACAGATATTCTTTGAAACTGCCAGCGGATATCTTTTCCATTAGCTGACATGCCACATATTGTCCCTTCAGTATTACTGTTACAAGTGTAAAGGAGTAAATGTAATAAACATTAGTAAATAGTAAAGGTTGCTACACATGCAATACAAATAGACAAAAATAAAAGGCCTTCAGGCCATGAGAAAATATTCCTGATTTCTACCCCTAAGTCTTACTGTTTTACCTACTACACATCACATATCATGATTGTTTTTTTTCCTCCTGCTTAAGGCTGTATTTACATTAACAAGGATTGTGGAGCAGGAGAAGCAAATTTGCAGAGTGAAACAGTCAGTACTGTGGACTGGACAGTGCTTTTGGGGTTTCTAGCTCTAGGGTGGTCCAGTGAACTGATCCATTACTGGTTGGAGCACACTTCTACTTCTAGATCTACTTCTAGAGTGTGTCACTTGATTTAGCTTAATTCAAAAGAGCATAGTTTGCACACTCCAAGACCTGTCTGTGCACTTACAAAATTAATAAATAAATGTCTAACTGGAGACAAAAACTTAGACAAGAGCTTTTTGCAAGGAATTAAATGATAAACTTAATTTTTTGCATTTTTTGGGTAAATATCTCACTTTCATTACATACACAGTAGAACAAAAACCTACCCCAAATGCAGTACCCAAAGGTCTCGAAGCTGATGTACCAGGAATTTTGGCTGTCACCTGGAAGGGAGAAAGAAAGCAATGAACAACCGTGTGTTAATTAGTATTTTTACAGTGACCTTGTAGAAATTATGCTTCAATTGTTACACAACTTGTAGAAACAAATTATTTTGGCAAATAAGTAATGCTAATCAGACAGTTCCGGCTCTGTCATAAAAAATATGACTATAGTCATAAAATAGATACCTCAGAAGTGCAGGTACCAAACTTGTATTTAGTTTTGAAAATTGACAGGGGTTATGTCATAGCTAAATGAAACTAAGAATTGATGTAATTTACATGAATATGGAGGAATATACATGGTTTTCTAGATTACACTTTCTAGTATGTATCTCAACCTTACGATAATGCCAGGGCCAGTAATTGTCTGCATAGAATATTAAAGTCCTTTGATAATATTTAGTTTTGTTCTTTAATAACCCTTTATTTCATTTCATCAAACATCAGCACCAAAATTCCTTGTTTGCTGTCTTCCAGCTTAACTCCAAAACTTAATGAAATTAGTACTCTGCTAATTTTTTTACTTAATTTTCTATTAATATTTAAAACACACCGTCATGTTACTAGTAGACAAAAAGATAAGGGACAAACTTTGCTTGGGTATCAGAGCTAAAATTAGAACTAGGGCTCTAGAGTGGAGTACCTGGAGTATGCATTTGGCTCTTGGGGCCCCAGCACAAGACATGGACCTGTTAAATCATGTCCTGAGGATGGCCATGAGGATGAGAAGGGCGAGGGCTGGAGCACCACTCCTGTGAGGACAGGCTGAGGGAGCTGGGGTTGTTCAGCCTGGAGAAGAGAAGGCTCCGGGGAGACCTTACAGTGGCCTGCCAGTACCTAAAGGGGGCTACAGGAAAGCTGGGGAGGGACTCTTTGTCAGGGGGTGCAGTGATAGGAGAAGGGCTTTAAACTAAAATAAGTTAGGTTTAGATTAGACATAAGGAAGAAATTCTTCACTCAGAGGGTGGTGAAGCCCTGGCACAGGTTGCCCAGAGAAGCTGTGGATGCCCCATCCCTGGAGGTGTTCAAGGCCAGGCTGGATGAGGCTTTGGGCAACCTGGTCTGATGGGAGGTGTCCCCGCCCATGGCAGGGGTTTAGAATTGGATGATCTTTAAGTTCCCTTCCAACCCAAACCATTTTGTGATTCTATGATATATTTTAATATGTACTTACAGGGGGTCTTCTCCCATGACTTGTTCTTGCTGCCTGTTGAAAACCTATATCATTTTCTAAATCCTAGAAAGGATAAAAGAACTTATTTAAACCTCAACATCCAGAGCCACAATCCCAGAACATTTTGACTACTGCAACAGACAGGTAAAAAATGATTCTTCTTCCAAAAACACCTGATAACTGAATGACAAGTTTTACTGACAATAATTAATGATTTTAGTTGGTCTATCTTTCTTGGTACTTTAGGTTAAGAAATTTTGATTATATCCAGAAAAATGTAACCCCGATGATGCAGAACTTAAGTGATGAAATGTAACTTTTTTTTTTCCTGTCTGAAAACTTACTCTTAGTTGTTTTTCTGAATTTTAACTGACATTAGTGTCTGTCATGCCCATGCATTAAGATATCTCATGTCACTGAGGTTACGCTAAAACTCCCATAGACTTCACCATAGGGATTTCATGCAGAATGCCAGGGAAGTCTGGCAACACTAGTCCTGCTTTATGCAGCGCTGTGGGGTTTGGATCAAAATACACCCCTGTTCCCTCTTACTGCTCCAATTCCACTACACCAGCAGTTCCCAGAAAGTGGTCTGCAGGGTTACTTGATCATCCCAGATGCTCAACTGGTTGCACAGAGAGCTGCAGGGTGGGGAACTCTACTCATTTCTCATCTCCCTCAGCTGCAGCACAGTAAGAGACCAACAAGTGGTAAGCTACCTCTTTTATCAGGCAACTTGCTGCCGCACACCACACTGAATATGAGTATAGACTTCAGATAATCAGAATTTAATAAATTGTAATCATTACAGTGTATCAGACCTGCTACAAAAGTGTTTTGATGGAGAAGGTAATTATCAGAAATAACTATTCCAAAAGATCCTGGTGAAACTTTATATTTCTTGTTAAATACAGAATATTTCACTTTAAAGCAGCAGTGTCCTTGAACATTTCTGTACCCAAGTTTTTCACATCTTTCACTTAAAAATGAATCCTATGTAAAGGAAGGATGGGAAAGAGCAAGCATTTTTACCTCTGTGTCAAAAGTGGGATTATAATCATTGTATCCAGAATAAAGATCATCTTCATCTTCCTCAGGAGCCAGGTGCACATTTTGCATCATTTTTCTGTGAAATACTAAATATAACAAATATGGCATAAAAGATACATATATAAGTCTTATATATAACAGTGATGCCACCGCTTCCCTGGGCAACCCGTCCCAATGCCTGACTGCTCTTGCTGAGAAGAAATGTCTCCTCATTTCCAACCTGAACCTCCTCTGGTGCAACCTGAGGCCATTCCCTCTAGTCCTATCACTAGTTACCTGTGAGAAGAGGCTGACCCCCAGCTCCCCACGAGTTACTTTCAGGCAGTTATAGAGAGCAATAAGGTCTCCCCTGAGCCTCCTCTTCTCCAGACCAAACACCCCCAGTGCCCTCAGCCGCTCCTCACAGGACTTGTGTTCCAGGCCCTTCACCAGCTTCGCAGCCCTTCTCTGGACACGCTCCAGGGCCTCGATGTCCTTCTTGTAGTGAGGGGCCCAAAGCTGAACACAGCACTCGAGGTGCGGCTTCTCCGGAGCAGAGTGCAGGAGGACGAGCACCTCCCTACTCCTGCTAGCTGCACTATTCCCGATACAAGCCAGGATTGCCCACCTCCTGCTGCGGGCAGCCCGGTCCCGGTCCCGGTCCCGGTCCCCAGGCCCGGCCCCGGCCCGCGTTGCCCGGGTGACGGGTCCAGCCGCGATCCCCTGATGCCCCGCGCCCGGTTGCTAGGAGAACCACGAGCGGGGCGCACGCGCACAGGCGCCGCCGAAGCCTTTGCCCCCTCCTGGGCGTTTCTCCCGTGAGGGCAGGTTCCCGCCGCAAATGGCGGCGCGGGAGGAGGGCGGGGCTAGAAGGGTCGGCAGGGCGTGGGCTGCGTCCTGAGGGTTAAAATTCAACGCTTTCCGTAAATTTCATAGCAGTAAAATTCTGTCTTCCATGGTGCATAAGTGATCATCTTTTAGATTGGAAATTAGTGCTTTGAACTCCATTGGACAGACTTTTAAAGCGGATTAGTGTTGATCCCTGAGCTAGAGATAAATGTGAAGTAAATTTATTTCCTGTGGGGGATAGCAGGCTCATCAGACTGTCTACCTTTAGTCCATGGGATAATGATAACATAAATAGAATTAAGATTTGTTATCGGCTGGACATGCTTTGCTGTGCCTTGAAATAAAGAGTCATGAGTGCCAGATTTGCCCACAACAAATCATTGCACTCTGTGAACTGAAATGATCCAGGGTTCAGTGGGAAATAGAATAGACCAGAGACCTCTGAACTTGCCTACAGTATTTTGAGAGAGAAAAAGCTTTCGGAGGCCAATTGTAAGCTGCTCCTGCTGCCTAACACTGAAAGCTATAGATGACACATAAGAAAGCTATAAAGCCACTACACAGCATGTGGTCAGCCAGGCTACCTTTTCTATGGTCAAGGTTTGTGAGCATTACACAATGTCTGTGCTTTCTGCTGGTCCCCTTCTTTCAGCCTCAAAGTCCTTTCAAAAAAGATAAGGCACAGAGGATACAAGTGAAAGGTCTTTCTATTCTAGCTCCCTGCAAGGGAAACAAAGATAACATAAAGAAGTATTAACACATTATCGCTTCTTGTATTAACTCGTTCACGTTCCATGCATGAACCACTTTCACACAGAAACTTTAGACTTGAGACCTTTGGACATGAGAGTCTTTATACTTACAATTTCTGAAATACAAGTATTTTGCAGAGTAACAGACTCCAGGTGGAAAAAAAAAAAAAAAATTCAGGTGAATTACTTGGTACAAACTATGAACTTCAGGATAAAAAATACAGATACACTACTATCCTCCCTTTTCAGCCTGTGACCCCTCATGTAAAATTAAGCCTATGGTTTTTAGATTTTCTGTCTGTCCTCAGACGCACTCAGACTGAGCAGCAGGTACATGCTGTAGCAGAAGCCCTAGTTCTGCTACCCAGCTCATCCATCTCAGGGACCTGTGCATACCAGTGCTCAGTACATTGCGGTGTTTTCAGCTCAGTTCTTTAGGGCACTGGAGAAAAGAAACTCCATGCTAAGGAGTCAGGGCACTTACCTTGTAAATAAAACTGTCAGGACACAACTGGAATCTGACTGTGTTCACACGAAACTGCCTTACCCTCCAAAACCAGCTGTTGGAAGATGTTCCTGGCCTCTATACCCAGACCATACAGGGAATTGTATGGGAAAATGCTAATTAGCTAACACTGTAATGGGCTAGGTTAACAGCAGGGAAAGTTGACTCCAGCACCTGGTCCAGCACTGTGCATTGCCCACATTGATAGAGCATGCTCTGGGGACAGGAGCTCGGGAGCACTCCCTGGCCCAGCTCCTTAGATCCCTTGATCCACACACTTCTTAAGAACTCACAACTTGAGGGTCTTAACAGGCTTTATTTATGCTTCTAAAAGCTGGAACTTTTTTATTTTTGGTAAGTATAAGTAAACTTTAATGCATAAAGATTTAACACAAAACCTCCGTCTCAAGATCTGCTGTGGTAACGCTGCTGTGGTAACACTAGGCCTTACTCATGGGATGTGATTATCAGACATGTTCTTCCAATTTTGCACATTGCGGTGAAACCCAAGCGATACAACTGTCTTTACTGTGTTAGGCTAAGTCATGAGGATGACCTGGATGGTGCAGCAGTCCCCCAAAAACATAACAAGCAGCCCAAGCAACATTGTATGCTGTGAACTCCTGATCATTTTAAGTTATCAGCACTGTCACTAAATGAAGCTGTCCAACTCTTTTTCCACCTTCTGATTTTCATTCCTGTCCCAGATCTGTATCTAACTTGCATTGCATTAGCTGTTTGTGCAATTAAAGTAAAATGAAGATCTGATTTTGTTGTTGTTCAGTTAATTTTCAAGACACTTTGTTCCGGGTCTCATTCATTCAGTGAAACCTTTATGGCAGGTTAAGGAGACTACAAAGACATCATCTTAAATGATTAATTTCCTTGCAGTTCAATACATACATGGTGCATCTGTCTTTTTGCAGCACTGACGTTGCAAGTAAAGATTCAGACAAACTGTTCCAGCAGCTACTAACTTGGGTTCAGGGGTTACTGGCCTCTGTCTTCATGTTGTAATCATTGGTGGCGTGTGCCCTACCCTTGCTCTGTCAGTTTAACTGTTTGTCTGATCTACCCTTAAGCTGTTTTTTTTTTTTTAAACATTCTGAATTGAAGAAGTATTTCTACCATTAAAATCTTCTGAAAGTGAGTAATTTTCTAGCATTGAATTCTGGTCTGACCAAATGTTCAGAAGTTTTCTACTACCATGTAGAGACACTTCAACTTAACTGCCACACACAGTAAAGCTGCCATTAACCACTCCTCTCAAAACTTCATGGATCTTGTCAGCATACCTGTAAAAATTATTGAAGGGAAAGAAAATATGGAATGTGTTTAAAATTAAAGCATTTCTAATACTTAATCTTTTATTTTTTTTCTTTAGTTGATAATTTAAGAGTTGAGTAGTAATTGAACTTAATGGTAACTAAATTTAATGTACTGAGAATTAAAAATAAAAAATAAAGCCTCAGATCAAGCTCTTCCTATGCTTGGAAATTCAAATTTCACTATTTTGCTGAGTGAATTATGTTACAGCCTTGATTCTCATTTATCTCATCAACATAAACAGGTATATATTGCATATTACTTTCCTCTTCTATCAAACATATGAACAGTACAGGTGTTAGAGCCTTTATACATTAGATCATTATTCCCAAGCTGTTAAAAAACCTCTATAGTACTTTTTAACGTGAAGTTCTTCCAGTAAAGGTTTCCAAGCTTAAAAAAGAAGTCTTTTGTCTCTTGTAGGAGACTTAAACTTTATATTTGTAAACTCTAAATTGCTGTGCATAGAAGTATATAAATTATATTAGGAGAAAGGTTAAAAAATTAACTTTATGGAGCTACTCTTGGTACAATGATAAGTGCAAGGATCAGAATGTTTTCAGGTTTAGGCTCTCAATGAGGAATTAATTAGGTAAAAAATTATTAACAGCTATTCAAATATAGTTCAAAAAGGGGGGAATAGGGGGAGAGAGAAGATAATATTAAATTGATACTTCGGGCAGAATTATAATGAATTAATCTGCTTATTAGAGAAAGTAAATTTAGGTTTAATTTGAAAACAAACACAGTCAATGGAAGAAACTCATAATAATCCATGTTATGAGTAATACCTATGTTGTAGTTTGGGCTTAAAGGACATTTATAACAAGGAAATTGTCTTGTTGATGGGTATTTCTACTATTAAAAGATACAATTCTACCTACCTTTGCTAAATCATACCTTTGCACTTTTTTTTTTTTTACTATGAACTTTCCAATTCCTGCAGATTGTTCAAGAATCAAGTTCTAGCACTACTGGTAACATTCACATCAGACCACTTGCTCTGTGAATGACCAACTTAGTTGACAGCATAAACTACTAGCAATAATTATAGTTTTTATTGAAGTATAATTTTAAAATAATCACTAATTACAATGTACAAGCCATTAGTTAAAACTCTACATAATAGGAATAAAGTTACTAAATTATTATTTGAGCTTATTGTGTTTCCTGAATCATTAGTATCATAGTAGCAACATAACATAGCTAACTACAAAATAAATGTTCACCAGAACAATCCAAATGTACAAGTAACATATTAAACCAATCTAATACCTAATGAGGGTGAACTATGCCTCTGTTTTCATCCTACACGAAAAGTTCAGGCTAGAATACTCTATTTTTGTGGCATGTGATTCCCTTATTTTCTGCATGGGGACTCACACTTCCATCGCCCACACATTCCAACCCCTACTGGTCCCAGCAACCATTGGAGACTCCCATGTTGTTTATTCCAAGACTCTCTTATAGTGCCTGCTCCTCCCCTACAGTAATCCCACCTCCTCTCTGCAGCCAATAGTGGTTTTCACCTCCTCCCAGGGGGCTGCAGAGGAGCATGCTTAACAGAGCCTAGAAACATGGAGGAGTCAACTTTGCAACTCCCAAGATGAAAAGTCAGGCCTGCTCCTACTGCTGTTGGACTTCGAAAAAGAATACAGAGGCTGGTGAGTGTATATTGCCTCCATATAGGCCTCTTCTGCTGCTAATGTAAGCTCTACTTCTCAGTCCCTAATGGAGTCCAGAGCTTTCCACCATATTATTGGTAAAAGGTTTTGATAAAGCTATCAAAAAGGTTTTGATCTTCAGCCTCTGGGCTGAAGATATCTTCTGGCCTTTCCATGTGGACTGCAGGAGTTGGAGGAGAATCACTGCTTCTTCCTCTCAGAGATTCCAAGTACTGGGCCTAAAAGCTCTTATTTTACACAAAAAAATAAACTTTGTTTTTTCTTTTTAACCATATTGTCTTCCCGTGACCTATGCTTCTTACAATTTAATTCTCTGTATTCTTCTTTCATCTTGCAAACCTCTCTCCTCTTCATGTGCTGACAGTTTGGGCTCACTGGTGCGTTTGGCCGTTGGAAACAATGGGGCATGTGGCTGTTGTCATGCCCTAATAAAATAACTAATGAAGAGTTATGTAGCATTGTTACTACTATATTGAAGGTAATAAAATAGTTCAGATTTCATTACCACAGACCTCTTGTTTGGTTCACCAGCAGAACTTAAAGGCCCTGTAACTACTGTTATCACAACAGAGATCAGTTCATAGGTAGTTCCTGTAGTAACCCCTCCTGAATTGTTTAACTGAGCTCTTCATTTTGCTGTATCAATTTGCCTGGCTAACTGCTTTTGTCTCTAAAAGTCTAGTAGTTCTTACGACAACTCCAGGTATAAATGTACAGCTAAGTATATCAAGGAATACTGAAATAACCAGTGGCTACTTCCAAATAAGAGTGATGGTGAACTTGTTCTGAAAGCCATGGTTCGCAAGTCCAAAATACATCAGTTTTATGTTATGGGAACTTATTTTTTTCTTTGAAGTAAAAACTTGAGCCCACAAAACATACATTGTTTCAGTTATACTTTGTCTAAACAAAGTTCTTTGTAACACCTGCCAAGTCATGCCATTTCAAATTAGTCTTCAAAGGAGCAAAACTGGTATTGGCTATAATCATAAAACAATGCTTTCAGGACCAGCCTTAGCAAACTGTGAGCCACAAACTGCCAAGGCCAGTTTTCCTGCACAGTCATCTTACTTTATTCCATCTTCTTGTGGCCCAGGTGTCTCTGCTTTGCTCCTCCTCCATCTCCTAACTGCTGGCAGCTCTCAGGTCACACGTGCAGCAGTTAGGTCCTGAGGTCATGGAGATACTGGTGTGGTTTTCCACCTGCTGTCCTATGACTAGTCCTCAGGAAAGCTTTAGGAATTTATACTTCTGAGATCTCTGTCTCTGTGCTAAATATGATTGGATTTAGTGAAGTGCTAGTGAAGGTGGTGGATGTACAAAATTGTTATTTTATTTTATTTTATTTTATTTTATTTTAATTTTCCCTTGGAAACTAGAAGAAATTATAGCCAAATAATGTTTCACTGGGATTTTTCATCAGTAATGATGAAACACTTATTCTGGAAATAAAAGAATTAATTTTCAACTTAGTTTTCAGTATGCCAGCAACACACAGGCATTTTTCTGCTGTGTTAAGAGTACAGTAATATAACCATAGAATCACAGAATGGCTCGGGTTGGAAGGGACCTTAAAGATCATTTAACTCTAACCCCCCTGCCATGGGCAGGGACACCTCCCACTAGATCAGGTTGGCCAAGGCCCCATCCAGCCTGGCCTTGAACACCTCCAGGGATGGGGCATCCACAGCTTCTCTGGGCAACCTGTGCCAGGGCTTCACCACCCTTACAGCAAAGAATTTCCTCCTAATGTCTTTTCCAAATCTATCCTCCTTTAGTTTAAGACCATTCCCCCTTGGCCTATCATTATCTACCTGAGTAGAGTCCTTCTCCATTTTTTTTTATAAGACTCCTTTAAGTAATGAAAGGCTGCAATGAGGTTTCCCCAGAGCCTTCTCTTCTCCAGGCTGAACATCCCCAGCTCTTTCAGCCTTTCTTCACAGGAGAGGTGCTCCAGCCCTCTCACCATATTTGTAGCCCTCCTTTGGACTCACTCTAACAGCCCCACGTCCTTCTTGTGCTGGGGGACCCAAACCTGGACGCAGTGCTCCAGGTGGGGCCTCACCAGGGCAGAGCAGAGGACAGTCACCTCCGTCCACTGGCTGCCCACCCCTCTGTTGGTGCAGCCCAGGACGCAGTTGGCCTTCTGGGCTGCAGGCTATCACTGCTGGCTCATGTCGAATCTTTCGTCCACCAGAAGCCCCAAGTCCTTCTCCACAGGGCTGCTCTCAGTGAGTTCTTCTCCCAGTCTGTGCTCCTGTCTGGGATCGCCCCAGTCCAGGTGCAGCACCTTGCACTTGGACTTGTTGAACCTCATACATTTCACGTGGGCCCGCTTCTCCAGCCAGTCCAGGTCCATTTGGATGGCCTCTCTTCCTTCTATGGTAGCAACCCCACCACTCAGCTTGGTGTCATCTGCAAACTTGCTGAGGGTGCACTCAATCCCATCATCTATGTCGTTGATGAAAATAGGAAAAAGTGCCAGTCCCAAGACAGACCCCTGAGAGACACTGCTCGTCACCGGTCTCTACCTGAACATAGAGCCATTGACCAGCACTCTCTGGGTGTGGTCGCTACTCTCTGGGTGCTTTGTTATCTTTGCTAACAAATAGGCATTTAAAATCTTAACTTCTCTTTCTTTTCAGGAATATCCAGCATGATTACAGAGCGACATGCAGGTGAGTAGGAACTATATAGAATTTGAAAAAATGAGTTACACAGCATTCCAGCAGAACAGCAGATACTATAGAGCTGTCAAGATCATTAAAAAATTATGTTAACATTTTAATGTTACATTTTTTTCACAATATAAAAAAGTTTTTGTGCAAAAATCAAGGAAAGTCAACAAAAATATGTTATTTATTAGGATTCAAGAGGAAAGTATTTAAATAGCATCAACTTACATTTTATTATATAATAAATATTTCATTATAATAAAATATTTGTTATAATAAAGTAACTGATATAATAAATTTTATAATAAATTTTATTATAATTTTAATTATAATATTATAAAATTTCCTAATGCAAAAAAAAATAGTTTGGACTTCGAACTTCATTTTGGAATTAATTTGTGCCCTCATCAGGGAACTGAGAGCTGTGGGCTTTGACACGCATTCTCGTACTTTCTGTGGCCCAAGTGTCATGGGACGGGGGCTTTGCTTCTTCAGAGAAGGCTGCAAATCCCATGGCCCCGATCCCTGTTTCAGTTTCATCGGGAGCTCACGTTGAACCTGAACACCTGATTGTGGCCAGAAGGGTCTATGCTTTTGGACAGTAGGGTCAAACTTGGGCCTCAACTTAAAGGCCAGATTTCGGCAGTGGCTGGGTACACTCCCGTCGAGGTGGGACGGGCAGACTGCACCCGGCAAAGCCTGCCCTGAGCCTGGAAGGGGCTGCCCTCCCCTGCTGCCTCCTGGCACGGCGTGCGGCCGAGCACACAGGGCCCGACCCTTCCCGGGGGACCAGAGTACGGCGCCCCGTTTTCGGAGAGGACAAGCCTCCGTGTAGGGCCGGCACGGCTGCGACAGGGGACGAAGCGAGCCCCGGCTGAGAGCCACCGGGGGCGGTCTCCCTCCCGTCGTGGGAGCGAGGCGAGGCCGGCCCGGCCCGGCCCGAGAGGCGCGGCCAACGTTAGCCGGAGCCAATGGGGGCGGCCGCGACATGGCGGCCGCCGTGGGTGGGGAGCGGGCGCCTTAAAGGCGGCGGCGGTGGCGGTGTGGCGGCTGCTGCTCCGCTGCGTCCCCCGCCGGCATGGAGTCCCCGCAGGTTGCCGTGATCGGCAGGTGAGGCCTCTCGTTCCCCGCCCGCACCGGGGGGACTCCGGGACCCGCCTGGAAGGGGCAGCCGGGTGGCGGCGGGGCAGCGCCTCTCCCGGCCGGCCGGGCTCTCGGTGCCCTCTCGGCCCGGTGCTGTGCCGCCTTGGTGCGGCTGGAAGCCCGCAGGAGGCTGGGGACAAGTTTAAGTGTTGCTGCCATGGGTGGTGACCAGCCCTCGGTTTGCCAGCAGGGTGGTCATCGGTTGGGCATGCAGCGGTGGGTTTGGCTGTGGAGGCATCGCTTTGTCCTCTTAAGTTAAAATTCGTTTATTTGAGCAATAATCTGGTTAGGCGACGCTGGCAGCGAGGCTGCTCGAGGTCGGAGGCACGTGTCTGGCTGCTGTCACGCGCCGGCGGCGAAACCCTCTGTTCCCGGTGGCACAAAGAAGTGTCCGGAGAGCTGGGCTCTTTGCCACCTGCCCAAGGAGGGAACCTGCCACCCATAGCAGCCAAAGCCAAGAGAGCAGGTCTGGATCCCTGGGCCCAGCACTGGGCCCAAAATGACAGTGTCTGCCTGTCCTAAGGGAACGTCTTGGGGTCAAGTGCATCAGCACCCTGCTGGGATGTTGCTGTCATGCACTACTGCGCCATCGCACAAGTCTGACACCTACCACTGACTTCGTACGCTTGATAGTGCCGAAGAAAACAAATCGCACAGTCCCAAAAATCAATATCAAAATAGAAGAAATAATTTATTTGGTCAAATGTTGATTTTCAAAGAAAGCTAATTTGAAAGTGCAGTTTGAGAGGGATGAGGTTGTTTTTAAAGATACTTATGGCTCAAATTTGCTTGTTTAGGATTCAGATGATCCAAATGCTTGTAGTTTAGAAGTATTTGCTATTTGGGAAGTTACCATAGCTAACAATGACCCATGTGTTACTCTTCCATAAGTGCTTGTTCTGTAGTTTGCCTGAGAACTGCTGAGGTCTGGGCTTGCTGCAGCGAAGATGTTTGCTTTTTCTTTTAAATGATGTATTTTAAGTAGATGGTAAGTTCTCATTTAACAACACTAAATACACAGTTTCACCCCCAACCCCACCCCCAGTTATTTCCACTGATTCCTGCTGTTTCCTGAAACTTCCTGTTTTCTTCCATTTTTATTCTTCTTTAACTAAAGGCTGAACACGTTCCTGTTTTCTCTTCCTTTTCTTATCTGGCCTGCTGCTTTATCTCTGAATTTTTACCCCCCCGTATCATCATTTACTGATGACCTACTTGCCTTTCGTTTTTCCAGTTGACAGACGTTGCTTAAGTCTAATGTTACAAGGACAGCAATCTCAGAAATGTCAGGAAATGCATGTGAAAATCAACACTAGTAATAATGGTCATGGATATAGAGTTCTGCTCTTGTTGCTGTTAGGATTATTTGTGATGTTACTTAATCTTGCTGTACTGTGTCTCAGTATTTTAAACTTATGTTTAAAGAGGCTAGTGCCTGCTAATAAAGCTAGTTAAGTTAAAAACCTGCATTGTTTTGATAGACATGATGAAACTATCAGTTACTGTACATTTCCTTTATGCATTTCTTAATAATGGGCTACAAGTAATACGGCTTTACCACAAGATGTGGGCAGACTGCTAATGCAGGCCTCCAGCATGGTAGGATGTTTCATCTAAAAGCAAGGGTGATGCTATATGTGGTAGGTGGAAAAGTAGTATAAAAACCACGTGTTTTTTTTTTTTTTTTTTTTTTTTCCTCCTGGTTTTCGCACACTTGCAGCATTTCCTGAATTGTAGAGGATCCATGATTGCAGTAGCTGGGCCATAGGTTTCTCTGATTATCTCTGAAGCAGGATCTTGAACTCCTGGACAAATGGGTTGCTCTCCATATTCAGACTTTGAATTAAACAAATGAATTTCAAAAAAATGACAAAAACAAACCTTCTGTAATGTGATTCCTTGCATCAGTTCCAGGTTAGGATTACAGCTGATACAACTGTTAATACTTGAATCCAGTGTCCCAGAGTAGCAGTTCCTACTCTTTAGAATTATGCTATCCTTTTTCTCTTTTTTTTCCTTTCTTATCTTTCTCCCAGCACTCAGAGAAGCTGCTACACAACTAGCAAAGGATATTGCTTTGCTACAGAGGGAGGTTGGTTTCTTATCAACGTGTAACTGATTTTTGAATTGAATACTGTAGAATCTGGACTGTTTTAGTTCTTGCACTGGTTGTTGTTGGACCTTCTCCACCCCACCCCGGATAAGTGCTACTTTATTAATTGGTTAAAACTTACTTCCTTTTCAGCGGGCTCATTGGTTGCAGCTGGGCCATGGTGTTTGCTGCCGGAGGCTTCAAAGTGAAACTTTATGACATTGCACAACAACAACTGACAAGTGCACTGGAAAACATACGGTAGGTCACCTGACTTGAAATGACTGACATTGCAATGAATCTGTGGGATTTCTGTCATTATGAATGAATAGCTTCATCTTACTATTCAAGACAGCGTATATTATAAGCATTAAAGAACGCTTTAACTTAAAAGTACAACTCCTGTTAAGATCAGAACTGTGCCTCTAAATCTCTCAATGACACTTCTGAAGGGCACTTCAATAATTAAATAATGGTTTAAGACATTAAATTTAAATCCAAGTTCTTGAAACCATATCTTTCATGATTAGGTTATCTATAGACTGGCTTGAAATACACGAGCATAAGAGTTTATGCATAGAAAGACAACAAAGACTTCTTCAGAACTCAAAGAGGCTAATACTGATTGCTAAAGAGACCTACTATAATTACCACTTCTTTATAACTATATATATATATTTTAAAATTCTAGCATCCTAGAAGATGAGGTGGCTAGTTCTGTTAAAGATGCAACTACTGTTTCTGTTAAAGATGCAACTACTACTAAAGGCGCAACAACAATTACAATAGTGGCTTGGAAGCACCCTTAGAAGTTGCAAATTTGAGAACTTGAACATGAGAACAGTCAAAATGCTTCAGACAGTAGTCCCCTAGCCCTCTTCTGTTAACCCTGTGGCACTGCAGCTGAAGACCCCCGCTTTGGAAACATGCAGAGCTGCAAATTCAAATCCTGCCTGTCTTCCCTCCCTCCCCTGACCTGCAGTGCCTAGAAGTTGCTTATCTACTGAGTGACTCTTAAGTGTATTTCACTTAACCTTGCCTTGAACCTGTGTAAATCTTTTTGCAGCCTCCTTGCCAAGGGACTTTGTGTTCTGCGGGTTTACTGCTCTCTGCGTGAAGAGCTGTTCTTCTGGTTTGTTTTGAACCTGACTCCTCAGGTGCTTTGTTTGGCCCCTAGTTCTTAGGTTAGAAAGGACAGTGGCTGGTTGGTTCTATTCAACCTCTTTTTGCCAGTCCTAGAAGTGTAGCTTGTGTGTATGTGAGAGTGTATGTTGACACAGTGGTTCTGCGTACAACCGTATATTGCTGTATCAGCATTTAATGCTGAAGTTCAGGTTGCTTCCTGATAAGCATCCAGCTAAGTGCTTCAGCCCTCCCCTCTTGCTGCCTTGTAATGTAACATGTTAGCTGCTGTGCAGCAGCCAGTCTGGGGATTAAGTTGTACCTAAAAAGGGGTTGTGGTGTGTTGCTTTCGGTAACTAGGCTTACAGCAAGGAATAGTGACTTCAGGAGTCCCTATACACTAGTCCTGTTGTAGGAATTTAGATGTGAAACAGTATGTTTTGTCTAATGAGATATATATTTTTTTTAAGCAAAAATTTGGTAGTCAAGGATGGGGGAAAAATCTGTCTCTTACAGTTTTGTGTTTTTTTTGGTGGTGATATTTTTTTCATTTCCTCAGAACTCTCAAGATAGACATTATGTTTGACTAACACCTCTGTTACTACACCTATATGATGGCACTTTCATTTTTTGCAGAGTTGCTGTCATAGCAGTAGCCACAATGAGCCTCTGGATTTCTGGAGAAGGAAGGAGACTTGCGGTCTGCCTTAGTAAAGCTAGCACTCACCCCATTTTTTTTCTTTGTCTGATAGTAGAAGGATAACTGCAATCTTGCAAAGATTTCAGCTTGGAAAAGAAAAATGAATTATTGTGTGTAGTAGTATAGAGAGGCATTTGGGTGTGTCAGTGTACTGTCCTATGCCTGCACATGCTGTTCTGTGGGAGTTCAAGGCAGGTTTGGCTTTCACATAAGGTGTTTAACTCAACTTATTAACTTATGTATCTTGGCTGTTGTAACATCTTAGTTAAAAAGTCTAGTTTAAGTAAAACATAGCTTTTTTGCGACGAGAACACAAGCTATGCAGTTCCATCAACCATTATTTTAATGATTATACCTATCAAAATACAGTCAAACCTTTTTTTTTTTTTTTTCCCATACATACATAGCATACAATCTGTGGTAAGACCATTTGGATCACTGATATGATACTTGTGTAAGTGCTGGAGCTGAAGTATGTAATGAAGGCTTGTGGAAGAGAGCAGCAGGGGCTGCCTATGGAAGTTGTATGACAGAGCCAGCTGGTGGTTGCTCCTCTGGACTTGCTGGGGTGTGCTTTCCATTCTCTCCACATTGCTAATAAGTTAGGAAAGTTCTTAGATTTAGTTGTGAGTGTGTTTTTGTTTGGTTAGTTGTTTTTTGTTGGCGTTTTTAGCTTCAGAATTGGAAAGAGTTTTGTTCCATTTTAGTTTAAAGTCTATGACTTAGTTCTATGTACTTTGCATATTAAAGAAAAACCAGAGTATGCCGAGGACTTCTTAGTTTTGCTTTTCTAAACCAAGGAAAAGTGGATTTGAGTAGCACACAGTAGTCACTTCTACAGTTAACTATTATATGATTGACTTTTAGTACGTTGACTTGTAACTCATTCTGGATTTATATAATCTGTATTTCCCTGGGGCACTTCAGGATTCATTAACCTAATGAATCCAACTCTCACAATATGGTAGGTGGGAAGCAGTTGTGTGCAGACTTGCCAGAGGTGTGGCATGGAGGCTGGGAGGGACTTGCATTGAGGATGGGAACCTGCAGGTATCTGTAGAAAGTCTGAAATGTGCTCTGTCACATTTTTCAGAACAACTGGTCAAAAATGAGTCTAAACTGTGAAATTTGCATCTACTGACACAAACGGAAATACGTGTCAGGTTGCCACAATGTCAGTTGACCAAATATGGAAAGGGAATGAGAGCGTGTGGCCTAGCTTGGTGCAGTGGATTTCCTACCTACCTGTTGATACACACTTGGTAGTCAGTGCCCTGACACAAAAAATGACTGCACACTGGATTGAACTGGGTGTACCATTAGCATTATTAACTAGTGTCTGCTCTAACGGAACAACCTCTTCCGGAGAAGAAAACAAACTATTGAACAGCTTTATGCCCTGCTTGACCTCCTGAAAGACCCTGTGCTAACCTGCCTTGGAAAATGTAACTTCTCATATCCAGTATGCTTTCTTCAGAGTCCGTGTAATTCTGGTTTGAATGCAAGATTGTTGAACTTTAAAATAATGAGAATTAGAAAAACAAGTAGTACCCTGTTCCTGGAAGTATTCCTAAAACTTACTGTGTGGAAATGCTTTGGTGCATGTCCCCCCAAAACACTTGACTGTTGTAATGTGTCAACTTTTTTCAAATAGTTACCATGCTACTGTTCCAAACGTAATTATGCAGCTGATAAAGATTGGTAAAACACAGAATACTGTAATAAGATAATGAGGCTGTAGAATGAATGCTATATGGAAAATGAGACAGGATGTTTGAGACCAGTCTAATAGTTCCCCAGAGACAGTTCTAAAACAGTAGTTTCCTCTAGCCACCCTTTCCACTGGGGAAGAAAAGAGTTTCTGAGCTCTTCTAAGTAACTGGGAGGCAGGGCAGGATGGTAACGCTACTTCTCAGAAGTTCTGCATTCAGAAATGCCTTAGCTATCTCCTGAGACTTAATGGTGGTGATAGTGTGAAGAGGTTCTTTGGGGCTTGTCTACTTGGTCTTGTGAGGGTGGTGATGTACTCATTCTGTCCATGCCCTGAGCTCTTGCTAAGCCACTAATGCTTGGAAACGGTAGAGCCAAGTCCTTTTAGGCATGGTGTCTGTCTCCATTCTCTTTCAGTCTTTTCCCCAGCTCTAATAGTAGGATATTTTCAAGATGCAAAAAGGACTTTCAAAATGTTTGTTTCCTATTCCTCAGCTGATGAGACAGGACATAAAAATTGGAAGACCTAAATACATTTCCTTGTTCTGTGCTTGATAAAAGCTTCCATCTGTAGCAGTGTAACGTTTCTTGATGTAGAGAGTAGACCTGGCATTTTCTCCTTGAGTGTCCTTGAGCAAGTCAGTTGAAACAGTCTCCAAAGAGAAATGCTGTCTTTCTCCTCATTCCTGTGTGGCAGGCAATCCCCCTTGGCAGCTCGAAAATAGGCTTTAAATAAGACTGACTTTTGCAATGACAAAGGCTGTGCTTTGAGAACAGTTACGGTGTTGATGCTTGTCTGGTATGCAGAAGTAACAGGTTATCTGAAAAGGTGATGAAACTTCCATTCATGAAGGCTTTCAAGGTTTGGCTGCACAAAGCCAAGGTTAACCTCACCTGGTCTAAGCAGTCGTTCTGCTACAGGTACAAGCCGGACTTGAGACTTCCTGAGGCCTCTGCATGCATGTGTGTGCATGTGAACCTTTAGGAGGTCTCAGAAGTCAGATGGGCTTGCATGCGTTGCCGTGCTTTTATGCTGTGCACCAGCTGCTCTGGAGTCCTTTGCTTTCTGACTCTTCAAAACTGTGCCAGAGGAAGATGAGCAACTGTCCTTCTTTAATGTACAGACATTTCTGTGGAGAAAGTGCATCTGACAGCTCTGGATCTCATATCTGGGCCAGCTTGTCCTGCGGTTCTGAGTAGGAAGCTTGTAATGTGTAAGTTGTATGCTTATATTCAGTTTGGGGAAAGCAGGAAGAGGGGATTTGGTTGTGAATACTTTCAAATGGCCACTTGCAACTCAGTATTAGCAGCTTACTATTTGGCCATTGTGTGTGTAGACAGTAAGCTGGTCCTAGTGTCAGGGGCATTTGTTGGCAAGCTTGATCTGTTGTGTCTCAGGCTAGATCTGTGGGTTCTGTGGGGTTTTGGTTTTTCCTGGAGGTCTTTAAAAGATGTATAGATGTAGAGCTTAATGATATGGTTTAGTGGAGGACTTGTTAGTGTTAGGTCAGGGGTTGGACTAGGTGATCTTGGAGGTCTCTTCCAACCTAGATGATTCTGTGATTCTTTGCATTCCAGCTATTCCCTCACTTATCAGACAGCAGTAGATAGCAGCCTGGTGCCATGACTGGTTACTGGCTCTGGTCTTTGGGCAAAGGTAGCTGGCTGAAGTTGTGAAGAAGCATTTTTGGTATTGCTTCTTCTTCCCCTCCCCTCCCCTTGCTGATCTGGTCAGTGTGTTGTGATTCAGTAGTCATTAGCTATAGATTCCTTACCTTATCCTGAAGTAAATAACAGTTCAGTTCCCAGAACAGTGTTGAGATGGGCAGTCTGGTTCAACAGAGAAGTTCTGGAGCTTGTTGAGGGGTGGGATCTAGAAGGAAGCAGTATTTTCTTACAGATGTGATTTCACCATTCTCTGAAGACCTTATGTGTACTGAGACAAATTCTTCAAGCTGTTGCTTCATGTGCACTGTGACACAACTGCAGAGTGAAGTCCTGTGGTGTGTCCTCCAGCAAAGGCCATGGCCTTTGAGTCTGTGATTGTACTCAGGGATGATCACCCTGAACATGAGGCTGCTCTGAATAAAAACTCACCCAGTAGAGGTCAGTGGTGCACTGCTGTATGCATAAACCTGTCAGTTGTGTGCCTTAATATATGGTAAGTATGGGGAAGCTCTCTTCCATCGCTCACACTTCTGCAGCAGTCTAGTACCCCAGAGGAATGTAAGTAGGGTTTACCATTTGGAAGGCTTAGAATTCATTTGTGGAATAACCAAACTGTCAATAAATGTATTAATGAAGGGGACAAAAAAAAATCCCATAGGGAAAGGGGAAGCCAAAATTGAAGTAATGCATTAATTGCATTTCATGTTCTGTGCTCTAAGTAAAACTTAAATTGCAAGCTTGGTGATGTTAACAGAAAGGACTTTCTGCAGGAGGAAGAAGGGGTGAGGGAGGAATGATCTAGCCTCAAATTCTGAAGAATGAAGGCAGCAGCTTTGTGGGTTAGTTAAGAAATCATATTTTCTGTTCACAGTGAAGTGTGTAATGGCTTATGGCAGGGGCAGGCATGGGTGGATGGTCATCGCTGGCAGAGGTAAAAAAAAAAAAAAGGAACTGAACAGGAGACAAGTGCTGCAAACTTCTACAAGAGTTTGTGGAAGATGAATGCAAACAGCATCTCTGTTGCTAGCTGTTTTGAATCCCTCAGTTACCAATCATGGTATGGAGTTTCAGAGGACCAGGGGGAATGAGGAAGTGTAATATTGCACAAAGTGGACAGGAGCTTCGCCTCCTTCATAGCAGGGCAAAATTCTGTTGTGTTCTCTTCAAACTTCACTTTAAAAAACAAACAAACAAAAAAACCTATGGGCTGTGGCAAGAAGATGCTGGATTCAGGCAACTGTGCCTGTTAAACAGACTTCTGACAAATGAATATTTGATGCCTTCTGAATTAATTGGTCCCCTACCATTTCACTTCACAAGGAAGGCATCAGGAGCCAGAAGTGTGGATAGTTTAGTTTAGATGCACCTGTCCCTTTACACATGAAGTGCTGGCATCTTTAGTGTGCCAGAAGCCTTAGGAAGTCAGTTAGAGTTTCTGCCTAGCCACCCGTGGTGTACCCTGGCAGCTTGCAAAAAGGGAGCTGAAATGTCCTGGTCCCTGCAGATTGCCACGCAGATTACTAAAGAGGCAGAAGGCTGTGCTTTCCAGCTGTCCCCTTGCTGTTTGTCAAGGAGCTGAGTGGGGAACTTGCTGAGAAACTCGATGTATTTCCTGCTGATTTCTGTGGCACTAACCACAATATAAATCCATATGAGAATAAACCCATATTTGAGAAAAGAGGCAGAAAGCTGATAGAAGTCTGCATCAGTGTTGTACTGCACACACAGACTGATAGAAACGTTAATTTTGGCCCAAAATCCAAGGGACTCCGGAGAAGCAAATTTGACAAACCTGAGCAGTGCCTGAAAAGTGCATAAGTCCTGGCTTCATTTTCTAGCTAAGAATGAACCTTTTCAAAGGTGTTGTCCAATGTAAACAGAATGCAATGCCTAGCTGTTTACTGAGGTGTGCTCTGCCTAAAACAGTTTTAAAAAATTGTCAATGATCAGCTGTTACAAAAATAAAGTATCAGAACTTGCACCACAGAAAAGATTATCTGGAGTTAAGTATTGAAGGATTTCCTTGAAGAGGAGAAAGCTAATGCTTGTAGGAGTTAGCTGTGTGTGTTTTGTAGCTTGTTTTTCTTGTGTGTGTTTGAAAGTTGAAATATGTGCTTATTCTGCACACATTAAAGTACGGGTGCCTATTCTGTTTTGGAAGGTACTGTGTTAACCTTTACCAACTTCATATAAAATTTCAGTTGACGTCTTGCCTACTCCCAAATTATAGGAAATACTTTGATTGAAGGTGCAAAGTCCATGGAGATTAGAAGGTATTTGCCTCTTCTGGCTCTTGTGCTAAACCAGGAGCAGAACTGTTCTATACATTTGTGACTGCTGCAGCGTGCTCCTTACCCAGATTTCAGTGGTAAGGTGTTGCAGCTCTGGGGTGGTGTTGGAGAGATACGTTAGGAATCTGGATTGTTTGCTGGGAAACAAATACTCTCCTTTACACTACCTTCAGTGGGAGGGAGGGCGTCAAAGTAATGTGCAGGGCAGCAGGTGGTTATGACCTCTTAATTAAGCCATGATGAAACTACTAGAGTTTATGCTTGTTGTATTTTCTTGGACACAATCCAACTACACAGTTGCTGAAGTAAAATTCTGATTCTCTGGAAGCTGATGGTAGATTTAGTGAGCCATTTCCAGCTGAAGATCTGAAGGCCCATTGAACCTCTCAGGTTTGACTTCCTTCTGTGTAGCTCAGTAGGAACTGGGTTGTCTTTAAATAAATCTCTGAAAACTTTTATCTATGGTAGCTTCAGAATACTTTGGTCTAAGTGGCTCATTCTACATATTTCTCCATGAGCAAAAATAGCTGCTTCTCTCGTAAGATGAGAAAGACTGCATATTTAGGTGCCTGAAAAAGATCAGGCAAATGTACCCAAAACACTTTGTTCTCCCTTCTCTAAAAGAGAGCTGAAGGTGATTGCCTCAGATGTACATGCTGACAGGGTTGGTGAGATGAATCCCCCTCAGTCTCTTTAAGAAATCTGGAAGAGGAAGCTTAGTGTTAGATCTGTGGGCTCAACACTTGTTGACAGGGAAGAGCTCTAAATAAAGGGATGGCCTGACGAAGTGTGGATGTGTTATCCCACACTGCTCAGCCACCAGCCTGAAAAGCCTACGTAGAGAAGAAGATAGAGGCAGGGCGACTCACATCCCTCTGTATTTTCCCTTAAGTTGAAGTGCTGCTTGGTAAAGTATTGAGGGACTCAGGGGGCCCCATCTCTTCTGAGGTCTCTAGATGCAAAAACAAATCTAGTGGTACTGTTAGGGTATGAGGGGGGGCTGGGCAGGCTTACTAAGGACTGGTTTGTGGCTGGGTACAGAGTTCATCTTGGTCTGTATAAATATCTTCTACACATTTAACATGTACTGTCCCAGAAAGCCCCTTGTGAAGACTGTCATGTCTGCTGCAGTCATTTAGAAAAAGCATGGTAGATCCCTGGTTGTTTCTATATTCAGCAATGTGATTTGTGTAACACAAAAAATTGCCCCACCTTTTTCTTTCCAGGCTGTACAGCTTCTCTGTTTGCTGTGGCTTTTCCACCCTCCAGTTGGGTGCCAAGTGCAATTTACTTGCTGTCTAAGGAGGCATTCAAAAAGAAGCCAAAGTTTCGGAACTTGTTTGGTAGGGAGAACAAAGGATTATTTTTTTTCTCCCACTGCTAATCATTAGCTCAATTTCCTCCTCTTCAGGATGAGCAATTTTTGCTGAATAATAAACAAAGGTTTTAGAGGAGTTCTGCCTTCAGGTAACCAACAGATTTAACTGTAATAATGGCTACACCAAATAGCTTCAAGTTGATTGTGATGAGGTGCTTTAATCCCACTTAATTTCTTGAAAATTACACCTCTCAATTACTTATACAATTTTGAGGCTTGCTCTTGATTTTTGAGGGTTTTCAGACACTTGCTCCGTAGTCGTTATCTGTGCTAGGGGGATGTATCTTTTTAGGAATGACTCTTGGCAGTATGGGATGTATTTATTTACTTTTAATACAGTTAAACTGATCCTACAGAGGTGTCAACAAGAGCTGTTTTTTGTAATACTAGAGGAACTAAATTAAAGGTGTCTCTATTCCCATTAAATATAAGTAGAAAAACTCTTGCTGATTCTGCACTAGTGAAAACAGGTTTGGTGGTGGTGACAAATTTGGGACTAGGAATAAATCTTGCAGCTGTCCATGTTTGAAGGGAAGAAAAACCTTAGCAGAGAGAAATGACTGAAACTAACCTTTATATTTTTGAGTATAAATACATGCTGTGGCATGGCAAATAGTGTTCGTATTACTGGGTTGTTAAAAAGCTTTTATTTAAAAAACAGAAAAGTAAGGGTGGCTTTAAAATGATCAAGTACTTATGCGTGTCTTGTTTCTATCAGGAAACAAATGAAAGAGCTGGAGGAGTCAGGATTCCTGAAAGGATCTCTGAGTGCAGAGAAGCAGTTGGCTCTCATCAGCGTCTGCACAGACCTGAAGGCAGCAGTAGAGGGTGCTACTTTCATTCAGGTAAGCAAAGATTTAACAACTAGCAAATAGTTTGAGAGATGATGAAAAACTACTGTGCAGTAGGTGGGCGGTAGAGTTCAACACCCTGACCCTGTGAGGATGGTTGTGCTTGTTATGATTAAAATTCTTTCCAACCTAGTATTCCAGCAGGGGAGATCATGCCTCTTTGCAGGTTTTCCTACTCAAGAGTCCTTGCAAGTTTCTTCTGGGTTATGTTGGAAGAGACTGACAGCTGGCTAAGCTGAGAGAGAATTGCTGACCTCCATTTGCAACAAAGACCATACCTGTTAGAAGAAAGAATCTGGGGCAGGAGATTTTCAGAGGAGAGCTTATCTATTTAGGCAACATTGCTCATGCTAGAACTAGGACTAAAAAAGTATTTCTTCTCCAGGTGTCTAGGTAAGGGAGGGAATATGGCTATGCCCAGGGCTGACTTGTGACTGTGGTGGAAAGCAAGCCTCTTCTTGCTTGTGCCCTCAGGCAAAAACAGGTTAGGCACTGTGTAGTGCACAACTTAACTCTGCCAAAATCACTTGTCATGGATGCCACAAAGAGTGCTGCACAAAGAGGGAGAACTGTAGCCAAAACCAACTATCCACAGAGTGTTAGGGTATTGCAATTAAGGTTAGACAGGGCTGGATCTGTGCTGCTAATAAAATTTGGCTGGGGAACAAGCTAAGTTACTGGACCTGATTAGTCTGTGCTGCATAACTACTCATATGCTCGCTGATGTGGGTGGGCATAGTTAAGGAAATAGGTGCATTTGCGACCATTTCTGAAGTAAAGTCTGAATGAGTCTGCACAGGACTCAACATGCTATACCCTATGGGGTTGCCCAGTACTATTCAAGGGTTGTGCCATTAACTTTCCCATCACATGTGTTGCACCTAAGAGTTTACAATTTACAGTGTTTAAGGTTGTAAATCCTACAGCCTGCTTAGCTGCAGCACATCCTCAATAGTTAGAACTAGAAGAGGACAGACGTCCAGACCCTTTCCTCCTCAGAAGTAGCCAGTTGAGTGGGGAAGAATGGGAGGCAGAGCAAAGCCTCACAGAGGAGTCAAGATGTGAATGCACTTGCAGATTCCTACAGTCGTGTACTATTTTGTGTTCGCTTCCTTTTCACAAGGTCACGAAACTATATGGTGTTAGCTCAGTATCTTACTTCCTCATTAGTAATGAGCTTAGAGTTTGTCAGTTCATATTGTTTTCACGTATGTATCACATCTACAGAGTTTAATCTGCAAGTTTATTGTCTATTCACTCAGTCTTACAAAGTCCTTCTGCAGATGTTTGCAGTAGTAATAACAAGGATCAACTTAATTCTGAGTTAACTTGCAGGTCATTTCATCTCTGTGAAACAGCAAAGGTCAGCATCTTTTACTGAGTAAGAGCTGACTGTTCTTACCTGATGCTTACCATCTTTACCAGTTACTGTCCATGAAAGGACTTTTTTTTTTTTCTCCCCTCACGTAGCTGGTTAACTTCCTTGAAAGCCTATATATGTCAAATGACTGTCAAATAACTTTGCTACAAGACTTCTGGACATCCTTACTGACTGCATCAGCTGCGTGACTCCAGTGCCTGTTGCCTCATTTAGAGAATTCAACCAGATTTGTGAAGCAGTGCTTCTCTTTGAAAAAGTTGCTTTGACTCTTCCATGTTTATTTAAAGCTAATTCAGTGCTACCCTTTTCTCTTAACTTCTTTAATAGAGACATAAAGCTTACAGGTTCAGTGTTGAAATCTTCCCTTAGTTCCCTTAAAACTGGCATCATGCTTGCTACTCTCCTGCTCTTTGGTATCCAAATGCATACATTCTGTTGATTCAAGCAAGCAGTTGTGTATCACTTGATGTTTTAGGTACTGCAAACACATCAAAACTAGATGCTGAGTCCCCATACCTTGTTTTTTTTGATCCCCTGTCCCTTTGTTCTAAGATTTCTTCCACTTCCCACTTGAGACAGACTCTGGAAGTTTTCAAGAGCAGAGCTTCAGCGTCTGCAAGGAGTAGAAAGGAGAAACAGAAGTAAAAAGAAAAAAAAATGTTCTGTATGAGTTATCAAGATGTTACTTCTGTAGTTAGGTACCTTCTTGGCTCTATACATTACTCTTCTTCATGCATTTTGAAGAAGGAGAAAACTTTTTTCTGCGCATTTTTTGTCTTTGGCAAATTAACAGTTCTTCACTGGCATGATCATTTGAGCACCTGGTCATCACAGCTTTATGAAGTCTGACTTCTTGGTTCTAGTAGACTGCTAGTTCTGCCTGTTTTCTCTTGCTCTTTCAAGCATTTCTGGCCACCTAGTATGTCAATATGGTATGTCTGTTCATTCCATGACACCTGTAAGTATCTGGTCCTCTTTTACTGGCAAGTGTGCATGTCCTTTCAAGCATCCTCACTTGTATTTTACTATCTTCTGAAGCTGAGTGTAGCTGTGATAGAGTTACTACCACCTAGAGATTTTGAATGTTTGCTTTTGTTCCTGCTAGAGAGGCTCTTCAGCTGTAAGAGTTTTGAGCAAGGTCCTGCATGCTACTTCAGATTAAATCAGGGGCTGCATTTTTCTGTCTCCTTCATATTCTTCTTGATCAGCTGATCAGTGAAGCAGGCGTTGGGCAGGTGTTGCAAAATCAGAGTAATTCTGTGTTGGAAGGGACCTGTGGAAGTCACCTGGTCCAACCTGCTGGTCAACGCAGGGCCAACTTACATGAGCTTGCTCAGGGTTTGTCCAGTTGAGTTTTGCATATCTCTAAGGATGAAGACTTCCAGTCTCTTCAGGTAACTTCTTACAGTATTCGATTCACCTCACTCTGAAACTTCTTTCTTAGTATCTAATTGGAATTTTCCTTCTTGCAACTTTTGTCTCTTGCCTCTCATCCTCTCACCATGGACCTTTAAGAAGAATCTGGCTTCTGTGTGTTCCCTTCAGGTAGTTGAAGACAGCAGTGTTGTGTTCATAGTGCCTGAATAGCAACAATCTACTTGGGGTAGGTAACTCAAGCTCTCAAGCTTTCTGGTACTATCTTATGTTCCCTTAATCATTCTGGTAACACTTAACAGCTACATGTTAAGCATATAAGTAAATGAAGTAGGTGCAGTATGCCAGTGCAGCATGCTGATGGGTAACAAGCCTTCAGTGTGAAATGCTGTTGGTGGTGTTCATATCAACTTATCAGTTCCAAGCCAGAGTATCAAATTTTGGCTTGAAATGAAGCGTTACCAAATATACGATGTAAGCGGACAAATTATTTGAACTAGTCTTTAATTTGTTCTTCTGGAGGTGGGAAGGGAAATAAAAGAGAATCCTTATTTTTAGGTTCATAGCCCTATTTCAGCATTGAACTGACTACTTTCTGGCTGGCTGAACCATATTAAACTTCTGAAACTTCACAGAGTACAGCTGTAAACCTGGAAGGATAAGATGGACTATGAGGACAAGTGTATTGTTTTTATTTTTTATTTTTAATTATTGGTTACTTAAATTAAAACGTCATTTGTGTTGATCTTAGTTGAATATAGAGGGCTTAATTTTCTGGCCTAGTGATAAAAACCTACTGATTAACTTGTCAGAAGACTTCCATGAGATCTGCATTTCTTTACACTAGATTTCAGTTGGTTAAATCTTAACTTATTTTCAAATTTGGCCTATTTAGAGTAAGACCACCTCAAACTAAAAATTTCCTTGATGTTTGCACTGCTTAAAAGAATTCTGCAGATAGCCTTCCATGCTGTTTTAGTGGGACATAACTTGAAATGAATGGGGTGAAATAATAAAAGTATGGAACTTCTTGAATAGCAGTAATGAAGATAAAATGAAAAAGTGAAGTGAAAGATGCAAGAAATAATTAGAAGGTGTGAGAAGAAAATCTGGAACAGTAGTGTTGTGAACTTCTAAAAACAAGGTATGCCTTGTTGTGTTTTTGTTTGTATCTTCTATCTCCTGGACACTTCTATGAAGTAAGCTATCTTGATGATTTGGTATGCTTTACATGATCTTCAGAAGGAAATTAATTTGCTTTTTGCTTTAAAACTGAGTATTCACCCAGGAAAATGATGGAAGTACAGTTTCACCTCTCAGTTTTCCTGTGCTACTTAGAAGCAGTTGGAAGTGCCTTTAATTACTAAATAATAAAAACTGAATAAAAATCAGTGCAGCATTTGTATAATCTCTTACCATGGTGCTATTAAAGTAAAAGCCTGTCTTTATATGCTTTGCTCTATTTTTCTGTTACTAAATTGTTCCAAAGTATATTAGCTCTCATAGGAGGATAAAATGACTAGCTGTTGGTAAGATGTAGTGCTTGATACTCGAGCAGTGTTCTCCAGCAGCAAGCAGGGGAGAGTGCCTGGGCTTTGAGGCCAGTGCTCACAGTGAGCTGCCTGCCTTGGCAGGGGGCTCCTCCCAGCTGGGGCTGGAGGGTGGCAGGGAGGTGCTCTCTGAGCTTGCCAGCTGGGTTGTGTCATGGGACAAAGCAGGCTGGCAAGAGGATGACATTAAGCTTGAAATTTAGACTACTGAAGTGGAGAGGATTCATAATCCCCATGGTGTGAGGTATTTATCCTTTTACATTTTAAAGGAACTTTGCCAAAAAAGCCCTAGAGCAGTTTCTCTTTTTTTTTTTTTTTTTTTTTTTTTTCCCCTTACATTAAAATGGGAGGACTCCCTCCCACTACCCTACCTTACATGTGCAAACTCTTGAACTGGTAATAATAACGCTAATAGATTTTTGGCCTAGTTTCTTTCAGACCTTCCTGGCTGTATTATATCTCACAGGTAGACATATTTTAAATAATAAAATAAAACAAAAAAGTGATAGCACCCTAAAATTAACTTTCAGAAGGTCTGGAGGTGCTTCAGGATGGGATACCAGCATTGACTTGGGAGTCTTGACAGTTGTCTCATGACTCTTGTCACATAAAATGGCTTAACTGATAGGTACCAATTTCTACCGTTAGTGTTTGTTCTACTCTTCTGATGGCTTCCAAGAAGGTTTGTACTTCTGGTGGTGACCTGTGTGCAAAGGTGTCTTCAGCTGCCCTGAGCTCATAGGGTGGGAGACAATCCTGGTTTGGAAGCTGTGTTAATGAAGTACCTCTGTAAATGAAAAGCTGCTGTGAGACAGTGTGCAAGCATTGCAGTAACAACTTCTTTGGGACTGGTATCTGGTCAGCTTGGAGCACTGGACAGGCAAACACAGATCTGTTTGCTCTTAACAGGACAAATATAACCTTAGGCCTGGTTTTACCTTATCTGTCTCAAACACTGGTCTGAGGCACCAGCAATTCCATTTCAGCTTCTGAGGGAGCTGGTTCTAGGGATGTCATCTGACTCGCTATCTCTGCAGAAGCTTGAGGAAAACTGTTCTTCATTTTTAGGGGTGAAACAGTTTGAGCTCAAAGACTTGCTGAAAAATACTTTATGAATTCCATGTTTGAAAAGAACTGGAAGTTTGAGTAAGCAGCTGTGGTGCTGCTGTTGAATGGACTTTTATTCTTCCAAACTCTGACGTTCGCTCACATCCTCGTCATGTACCAGCTGGCTTTGTCGACCATTACAGATTTTAAAATGGTTTTGGTCCCTGTTAGAGGAGGTCTTTGCTGCCATACCCGTTGTCCTGCCCAGCAGTGAACCCTACTCCTGTGTTTTTTCACTGTTCTCTGGTCTCCTTTCAAGAACTGTATTATATTTCCATTGCCTTTCCCGATTCCTTCCCCTGGCACTTTTCCCTGTTTTTCAGGTTGGATGGGATCACAGTAGAAGGAGACAGCAGGTCTGATGCTTTGAGAAAGGATGTGGGGAGGAGGATGTTGATCAGCCACATGTTGAGATCTTTTTGTTCCTTCCCTAAAGGACCGAAAAGGATCCTAATCCCTCCTGTAGCAGCCCTAATCATCTTCTCTGTCTCTTGAAGGCTTTGTAGGATACAGTAACCTCATGGAGAAAGGTGGTTGTCTTCATGGCATGAGACTGACAATAAATAAGATGAAACTTGCCTTCATTTATATATTTAAAAAAATCCACAAAGAAACTCCTAAATCTGCAAGTTTTTACTCTGATTTAGGTAAGATGTAATTCTGCTTTCCCAGCTCCTGTTCTGTATTTTGTACCAACTGAAGGTTGAGCAGACATCTGTAATTCACTTGTTTGTTCTAACAGTGTACAGTGGCTGCAACTTGATATTTTACTGCTCCAGTTCCTTAATAGGGCATGTTTCTGAACTGTAGGAAAGTACAAAATGTTTCCATCTCAGTGCTGGATTTCACCTCACCAAAGTGGTATTTATTTGTACAGTGTCTTGTGATAGACAGTCTCTCATGTCAGTCAAGAGCTAGTGATTTAGGAAGCATCAGATTTCCCTCTAGTATGAACTCATACAGTCAAGACACCTAACAAGTTATAATTTTGTTAGATTTGAGGTGAGTTAACAGCCACAAACTTTCTAATTTTTTATTTTATTCAAAGTTAGATTAGCCTAGAAATGCTGGTGTTCTAACTGGTGCCTTTGTAACTGCTCCATAACAAGTTAGGCTTGCTGGTCTGTTGCCCTTTAGTTGATGGGATTAAGTTCTGTTAAAGCCTTTCTGAATATGAACTTAACACTGTTCTGAAAGCTGGATACTTGTGGATTTTCTGTAAGACACTCTTATAAGTATATTTTGAACTGAAATTTTAAAAAGTCCAAACAATATGAATTGGTGTTAAACTTGTATAGGGGTTGCCCTGGCTCTAAGCCTCTGCTCCTCAACAGAAGAGCCTGTGAGAGGATTTCACCTTTATTAGAAGGTTCACCCTTACCTTTAGCTGCCCTGCCAACTCTTGAGTTGTCCCAAGTCTGTCTGGAAAGAACTTCAGAGGTTACTTAGTCCATGCACTGCCCTGAGGCAGGATCAGTCATACTTGGACAAGTGTCTGTCAGAAATGGTTCGACTTGTTCTTAAAGTCGTCACGTGATGGGATTCCTTCTCCTTCCCCCTGTTAAGCACTTTATTACCTACCCTTATTCTGAGTCTGTAACTGAAGCCGTGGGACGTGAACATATGTGACCATGCCCTTCCATTTTATTTACCATTTTATAGTATCACCAGCAGTGGTAATGTGTTCCCCCTCGTTAATGACTCGCCAGTCTGCTCTTCAGTTAAGGTGTTGCTGTCCTTAACCTGTAAGCCATGGCTAAGAGAGAAGGATACCAGTCCGTGTTCAGGTTGAAAACAAAGACTTGATTGCTCAGGTTGTGTGGCTTGTTTTAGGGTAACTAAGTTGTTTCACATCCAAAGAGTCTTTTGTCCGCAGAGATAATGTGTTACCGATCCAGTATTTGAACATGTGCTTAAACCCCAGTTTGGAGGAAGCTGTACCAGTTGTGTGGAATGCATGTCTGCAGGGGGGAGAGGGGCAGACAACCTGCTGAGCTGTCTTTCCTTGGCTTGTATCCCATGTTGTCTGGGTTCCTGCCTCACCCCCAAGTGTTTTGGGGCCAGTCTCTTGATCTCACCTCCCTGCAGTGCTCAGCCAGGTGCTCCCCCTGTGCTCTGAGCTGCTGGGGCTCCAGCTGTAGTCATGCTCTAACATAGCCATGTCAATTACTAGAGTATGTTGTTGACTTTCTTTTTTCTTCTCTTTTTAATCTTCCTCATTTTAACTGATCAAAATGCTGATAGCACACCGAAGGATGCTACATAGCCTGGGGCCTCCCTCACTAACAGCTGTGTGTGCATCTGCTGTTCCTGTGCCGTGTCCCACACCCGTACAATGGTGTCCAGCAGCTGTCCTTACCTTCACCCTCAGATAAGGGTAATGGCTCTTAAAAGAAGACCAAAAGAACTGTTTCTCCCCACCCACACCCCACCTTTGTAGCTTGAAATGATGCATTCTTATTTGACATCTTGTCTTTGTTAATACACGTAATTACTAGATACTGTTGTTTCTTAGGATTTAAGGGGGAGCAGGGGAAAGCTTAGAGTGATGACCTTAAAAACTAGAGCTGTAAAGCACTTTTACGCCCCTGGTTTTGACATCCTCAAAATAATGTGAGAGGCTAAGAGAAAACTAATAGTTTAGTTTGTTTTGACCTCTGTAATAGGAGAACCCAGAGGTAGCATGCAGTGCAGACTGTTACTTTTTGAAAACAATCTACTCTTGCAACTTTGCAAGACCCACACATGCAGTCCTATCTCTTCCCTTCTGCTTGTTGTGCGAGTAGTGTGTTAATACCCTGTATGTGCTGCTCCTTGCACTTGTTACTGATTTGTGAAGTCAAGACAACTTATGCACAATCCCAGGACTTTTATTTAACCAGGGATTTAAGAGCAAATGTTTTGGGAAGTCAGTGTTAGAACTTTGATAGGGCTGGAAAGACCTGATGTGGATTTAATTTCAGCATGCTAGGAAAAGGGGGAAAAAAATCTCTTCTTTAAAGATTCTGTGATCATCATCTTTACTTTTCTGTCCTGTGCCAGAGGAAGGAATTAGTACTTGAGTATTCACTTCAGAAGGTAAAGGAGTATACCTTAAGCCAGGGTGCGGGGAGGCTGTTCTTTTTCTTTATCCTGTTATACTTCCTTATGTAGATATCTTGAAGAAGCTTTTACAGGTTGTTGCTGGAACTGATTTTAGTCAGTATTTTCATCATTGACCTGAGAATGTTGGTAAACACTCCTGGTACTTGAGTTTGCAGGTGATAGTTAATTCTTTTAGGTGGCCTAATGCAATGCAAGCCTAAGAAATTCCTGACAAGCCTCCTAAATCTGAGCAGAGAGCAAGTAGTAGGTGAGCAGTAACACATGTGAAAGAACGTAGGGGAAAAACTATTTAAATCATGGCTAGTAGCAAGTTGTAGTTGTAGTTTGAAGCAGTTGAAATTTGTTGAGTATCACTTGGGAAGGGATGAGAGGTGAGATGAGAGGGAGGAGAGATGAGAGGGAGGTTATTGTCATTCTGCTGTATGAAACTTTGGTGTGCCCGTGTCTCATGGGTGCTAGACCTGCAGACAGTACTCATCTAAACAAGGATGGGTGAGAACTAGAGGAGGTGCAGAGGAGAGCAACTGACACATTGAGGGGGCTGGAGCCCCTTGAAAGAAAGCACCAGTTTACATTGTGGGTAGTGAGTAGCTGAAGTTGCCTGCCACAGGAGACTGGGGCACCATGACATATCAGCAGGTTCTTACAGGAATTGGGCAAGCTGGGGGACAATATAGTGGGCTAGAGGATTTTTTTTTTTTATGTTCTTAGGGAAAACCTAGATAACTCCCCATTGTGTTCATGTCATTTGGTTTGGGGAGGTTCTGTTTGTCTCTGTGTTTGTGTATTTTAAAATTAATTATTTTTTTAAAAAAAGTTGGGGGAAGGGGGCTATCACCCTATGATATTTTAGACTGTCCATTTTTTAAGCCTCTGATACAGATGAAGAAAGCTCTATTTATAAATACATATATAGTCATACATATTTACTTTTTTGGAGAAAAAAGCTAAAAGAATACGTGAAAAAACATAGTGTGGTGAGATCTGTCTCAGAGTTGCACCATACAGCCAGTGTTTACATATTTTACAGTCAAACTATTTGTCACTTGGCTAAAACAACAAAATGCTTTGAATGAGTGTGACTAGGGTAAATAAGAATAAAAAAATACTTAGAGTTTGTGTAGAAATTTATAAAGAAATAGGGTCTTAATTTCAAACCTGTTCATGTAACAATTACTGGTATATCCACGTACTATTTACCTTAAAACATGTCTCAAAATAAGCACCTAAAATTACTTTGTATTTTTTTTAGAAAAAGGCTGATATAATAGGAAAATCTCGAATACTTCATGTCATAGATTTTCACTTGGAATATGTAATCATTTTGAATTTTGTGAAGTTACCAAACCTGTTTAACAAATGTGAAATACTTGATAGTTGAGCTAAATCAGTGATAACAATAACATCAGAAGCAAAATTGATATTCTTACAGAATAGCTTGTTCTGATGTTAAAAACACTTTTCTTTCTCAGCCTGCTTTGCTAGCGAAACCCTTAAGCTTTGCAGTCAAAATGTCACACTTCTTAATTGCAGTGGTGTGGTTCATGCGTGTGACTTGTCAGCTGAGCAGGCTGTGTGTATTGTTGTCAGACAGAACAAAAAGAAATCCCTCTTTCCTTGACAGTGCACCTTTGATCTTCCAGAAGAGAATTGCAGACCTAAACCCAGCAGAAAAGATGAAACTATCAAGTCTAACAGAAGCCTGATCAGAAATAATAGTATTGAACTACAAATTATAGTAGTGAGTGTTTTAAACACAATTTTAATTATATTTTAATTTGATTTTGATTGATACGGATTCGATGAAATGGCAATAGTGACGAGCACAGCAGTTCATATGCATACACAAGTGCAGTATTGCTTGATAATGTCAGTAATCTCAACTGTGCAAGTAATATTGTACAAGAGCTGCCTGATAACTTGCAAGTTTTAATTTACAGCTTATATTAGCATGTGTACATTTGGTTTTTGAAGTCAGCCATTTTTTGATTTTTTTTCTACAAGAGTTCTTTTATTATTTAATTTTCTAAATTATTTGGAATAACGGCTTTTGACTGTACAGTTACTAAATATAGTTAATAGATCTTTGAAATCTTTTGTTTGACTAAATTTTCAGATCTTACCAATGTCTGTCCTTATAGAGATGAACTTAATACAGTTTAAAATCCATGGGTCCTTGCTTTATGTAGGCTTGCATAAATAAGGCTTTCTTCTTGAAATACATCTTTCTAACATGATTTGGTAGGTTAAACATAAAACAATTATGCCTGAAGTCTTTTCTGTGTTCTTTCTAGTGGATTATAACTACAGAAGATAATGAAGGTATTTGTATAAAGGGATTATGCACCAAGACTTTCAGAAAAGCAGCTTTGAGTATCAGAGGTCTCTCTGCTCTTTGTTTCTTAATCCTGTGAAGATCTTCGAATTCCCTCCAGAAGCTGGTAGTCTGTTGCTGTAGGTATTAATGTGGCTTGTGTCCCAGGACTGTTGTCGGTCTGGGTCCAGCTCGTGGGACAGGTCGGTGCTCCAAAGGTGGCTGCTGTACATCTTTGTATACGAGAGGATCTCTGTCACCTGGCTCTGGAAAGCGTTCTGTAGAAAAATAAAAGCTGAGACTACTTACAGTGCTGTAAATTACATGTGTACAAATACAGGAACAGAGCCAAGGTTCGTGGTATGTTTGGAGATCCCCACTTAACTGCACAAGATGAAGAGCGTGCTTGTAGCAGTTGAAGTGGTTATGGTTTCTAAACAGCTCACCTGCTGCTTGAAGCCCTGTTGAATTCAGTGGGGACTAAGAAGCCCCAGAACTCTTGAAAATAATTTTCCACCTTTTGTTGTGGTTAGGGCAAGGCTGCAGGGTGCTTCTGCTGCAGCAGCTGCAGCATGGCGATGAAGTACAACCGCTGGGGGTTAGGTGGTGTGCTCTGCGTGCCAAATGAGGGTAGGGAAGGAATATCTGCCTAGGGGACTTCATAACATGCTATGAGCTGGAATGCGGGTGGATTTTCAAGGATTAGTTCCTTCAAGCTCAAAATTGATCTGTCTTCACTTGCAGAGACTTACATTGTAGTAAATGTTGATATTAATGTTCTCAGAGAATGTTTTCTTCATTGCTTCTTGAATACACAGCAGCCAGAATCTAGTCAAGAGGTGGGAACTCATCATCGTACAGCTGTGGCTTTCAGTTTATTCATGGATTCCTCACACCTGGTGACCGCTGTCAAGCTCCATGCTTGCTTATAGAGATGTCTCTGCTGCTCACTCTGACAGCATCATAAGGTGCTGTTATAGAAAGTTGGCTTGCTTGTTGCTGAACAATTAGTAATCTCCATGCCAACTTAAATCTTGGGCTTTCATCTTACACTGTGATGCTTGTACTGCTATTTTAGGACTATACCGCTGTGTTGCAGTGCTTTGCTTCAGGCCATGCTTTGCTTCTTCACCTCACAGTGCTAGTAAATCCATTGCCTTGGCAGCAGCTGCAATTGCTGGTGCAAGGAGAAGGTATTTTGCAAGATAGTGTTTTGGGGAGTGTTTGCTAGAGGGCGATGCAGGTGAATTGCTTCCTTGGCATACCCAAGAACGGATAGGAAGAATCTGGGTAGATGCCAGCATTTAATATAGGTAAATGAAGCTGTGCTCTCAGGTGAGTGTGGATGTGTGTGGGAGTGCAGATGGTATTGGTGGGAAAAGCCTGTACAAAAACACAAACCCACTTGATTTCATCAGATTTCCTAGCTTTGTATGTACTGGAATTCAAATGGTCACATCATACGTGAGTACAGATTCTTAGGGGCGACTAGACCCTGATTACCATGTCTGGGTATCGCTGTTAGGGAGGAAGTCTGGCGTGTCCTTACCCTGTGTAGTTCCTTCAGAGTTCATGGGCTGGCCAAGTAGCAGCTATGTTGTCCCTGAACATACAGATATCAGGCATAAACTGTCTTGACTAGAAGTTTTTAATACAGCTATTCCAGGAGGTGGGTTTTAAAAATAAGCAGCTGTCGTGCTCTGCTCAGGCTGCTGAAGAGGACATCTAATAAATTTCTAGTCAGATTAGCAGCAGCCTTGTCCAGGCGCTCAAGCCTTGGAATAAAGGCGTACTGTTTCTTGCAAATGGGAAGTGCGATCTCTACAAAAAGGGCACAGAAATATACAGTGTCACTTAAAATGCACTGAGGTGTTTGCTAACCTTTTTTGCACTGATTCTTTGAGAGGGACTGTAGTAGCTTTAAAACTGTATCTTATCTTGCTGTTTGATCTTCTTTTTCTCAGGGTAAACAGAATAGCTTCAGACCTTTCCAGGCTCCGTAACGGACAGCAAGTGAGGCTCCTGTTTAATAGGTTGTTTAGAGTTTAATTTTCCCTCTGTTCTTAAGGGAATCGGTGTGTCTGAGAAAATAATTGCATGCCTGATGAGGACAGAAGCTTTATTGCGGTGGTCCAAGAACCTGAATACAATTGTGGCGATATATGAGAAACTTCAAGCAAATGGCCCATTCAGAAACCTTACGTAACCATGGCAGGTTTGAGTTTCCAGCAGATTTGAATTTGCCTCTTTGATTATCATCTGGTGTGAGAGGAGGCTTAGAGTTTCAAGTTCACAATACATCTATTCAGTGAGACCTGTTTATTAGCCTGAACAGTATCTGCGGAGTTTTCATCTTTGGCTTTACTAAAAGAAACTATTTAAACTTAATTCCAGGCTCCAAGCTTGTTGGTTATGAGCAGAGTATCACTTTGTTTTGATAAGGATGTCTATTACTTTGAGCTCTCTCTGGAGTTCTTAAATGACCCCGTTTATCTCTTCTGTATCGTGGAACTTTTAGTACTGTCCCATGCAACGTGCTTATTTTCTTGGAAGACTTCAAATTAGTCTTAACCCGTTTATATCCAGCCTGATGGAAACTCTGGCCCTGGGCATTCCTGCTGAGTACAGCATAACAGGAAGGACAGAATGAAATGCTGATAGGTGGGAGAAGCTTGGGGCTGGAAAAAAGTAGGTATTTTCTGTGTTTTGATGGGGAAGCAGAAGTTTTGCTAGTCTAAGATTCATCTTAGACTTTGTGAAACACTTCTGGGGAACAACAACAACAACAAACCACAATAAAAACAAACAAACAAGCTGGCTGGCTTTATTCCCCTGTTTTTTCCTGGCCAGACTGAAGTCTTTCCTGTTGATTGTGGGATCCACTGTAGTTGTTCTCCCATGTCCTCCATGTTGCTCTCAGACTGGTGGATTTCTGCATGCATTTCTGCACGCTCTCCTTCAGGCAGCTCAGGGGGATAACTTTAAAATTACTGGAGAGATTCTGGCTGTTGGCTCATACAGGTGATACTTCACATAACTCTGTAGAGCTGAATGTGCTCTGTAGCTTGGAGAAGTTCTGATAGCATGCGTTCTACTTCAGAAACCTTTCTCACAGTTGAAGTAGGTGGCTGTATTTAAACTTTTAAAGCAGGAGGATCACAGATATTTCAGTGTAGGTTTCAGAACTGCAAGTTGTGTTTTTCTGCCATAGTTGTAGAAATCATAGGTTTATCTTCTTTTGAGCTACATATGTTTATTTCTGTCTTGTCTGAAAAAGAACAAAAGAACACTGACTTACTTCATTTGAGGTTCTCTTTAAAAAAAAAAAAAAACAAAGCAAAACAACAAAAAAGAACAAGTCTTACTCTTCCTACTATGTTACCTCTTTGTATGAATAGAAGTCTATACTTTATACAAAGCAGAATCATCTGCTTTGTGTTCAGTCTCCAGTGGTATGTAGTTATCCATCTTCTGCAACAGAGAACCTCTAGGGCTTTCACTTCCTTTGTGTGTGGAAAGGTATCTTTGTAGTATGGCTCACTGGTGCATCGAAGGCTGAATTAAAACTGGTGGTTTGTATGGATCAGTGAAGTCTGAAATGCATAGATAAATGCTATTAACATAGACTTCTAATACTGTTCTTTGTTTTTATTCCAGGAATGTACTCCAGAAAACCTGGAACTCAAAAAGAAGATTTTTGGTGAGCTGGATCTTATTGTTGGTGACAATGTTATCTTGAGCAGCTCGACCTCTTGTCTCTTACCCAGCAAACTGTTCACTGGCCTTAAACATGTTAAGCAGTGTATTGTGTCACATCCTGTAAGTATGATGGCATGTATTGTTTTTATGAAAATATTACATGTATTTAATTAAACTGTGTCCCAATTTCTTCCCTGCAGACTGAGAGAGTTTAAAGTATATTTGTAGTGCTTTTATGCCATTGTTAGCATGCAGGGCCTGACTTTTTGGAAATGCTTTAGTTTGGTCATTCTGTGAGTGACAGTACATTCTGTGAGTGACAGTATATACTAAATTGAGAATGAATGCATGTTTTGTACTGTTGGTTCTAGATACCTTCTGTGTAAACTCTTGTGCTTACATTGCTGTGTTACTGCAACGAATAGTTCTCAAAATACAGGGAGTCATTGTTCTATAGACAAACCTATACAATTCCTTATGTTCTTCTCATGGCATCGTTATTATTTTTTCCTGGTGTCCTTTTTCAGCTGCTGTTCAGTATCAGTAAGGTTCTAAACAGCAATCTGTATGCACTTATCAGGTAATGTAGCTGAAAGCTGGAAAGTCTTCAAAAGACGTTTTGATGTAGAGCTTAGGGATATGGTTTAGTGGGGACTGTTAGTGTTAGGTTAGAGGTTGGACTCAATGATCTTGAGGTCTCTTCCAACCTAGAAATTCTGTGATTCTGTGAAAGCTTTAGCTTTAGCTCTTGTTGCATCAGATTTTTTGATGCAGAGGTGGTATACCTGAAGAGGAGCAACAGGTAGATGAAATGGAACAAATTGTGCTTAGACCTGAATTTGCATGCTTTGTGTCTGACTGGGACAAGGCAGTGATGCAGAAATAGCATGACTAGAGGTGGCAGCAGAACCTCAGTGCTGAAGGACACCTTTGGGCCTCTGTAGGCATTTGTGGGGCTGCTGGGCAGCTGCTTTTCACCTCTGTCCTCAGTGTGGAAGAATGTTTTGTCTTAATGGGATTCTTACTGCTTCTGTCTTCTGGACTCTGAGTCTGTTAACTGGTCTGTCAAACACAAGACTAATCTTAGGATAAGAGGGATGTGGTCACAAAGATTTGCAGTAACTGGAGAATGGTACACTTCTGCTGTCTGTGGCTCATAGAATTACTGAATAGTTTGATTTGGAAGTGACCTTTAGGATTATTGAATTCCAACCCCCCTGTTATGGGCATGGATGTTACCCACTAGATCAGGTTTCTCAAAGCTCCATCCAGCCTGGCCTTGAACACCTCCAGGGATGGGGCATCTACAGTTTCTCTGGGCAACCTGTTCCAGGGACTCACCACCCACTGAGTGAAGAATTCCTTTCTTATCTGATCTAAATCTACCCTCTTACTCCTTAACAAAGAGTCCCTCCCCATCTTTCCTGTAGGCCCCTTTTAGGTATTGTAAGGCCACTTTGAGGTCTCCCCGGAGCCTTCTCTTCTCCAGGCTGAACAACCCCAACTCCCTTAGCCTGTCTCTGTAGTAGAAGGTGCTCCAGCCCTTTGATCATCTTTGTGGCCCTCCTCTAGACTTGTTCTAATACTTCAACATCCTTCTTGTGCTGGGGGGCCCAGACCTAAATGCAACACTCCAGGTGGGCTCTCATGACAGCAGAGTAGAGGGGGAGAATCAGCTCCCTTGACCTGCTAGCTAAAATGTTACTACATTTTGTCTCTTTAGGGAATTGCTCACAATGTACAGTAAATGCCAATTCCCTGGGCATGCTCGAGTGGCAGTGTGAACACAAACACAGCACTACTTTGCTGTGATATCTCTACAGCTGCCTGTAGCCTAATGCTGCAGTGTCAAAGCATTTGGTCAGCCCCTTTGACACCCTCCACCACTACTATTGTGCGTTGGGGTGACTGAGGAGCAAAAGGAACAAAAGGATTGATTCATCTCCTTAAAACTGATTTTTTTTTTATCCCCTCTTAATTAAAAGGAAAAAGAAATCAAGCTTCAAAGTATGTATCTGTGCCTAGGCTTAGCCTTTCTCCAGTCTGAAACTCAGGAATTCCTTATCTCAGATTTCCAGGGTTGTAACTTCCCTTAGTGCAAAAGATCATGTCTCTTCTTCTAAGCTTCTGTATTAAGGAACTATGATTTTATTTATTAGCATTTCCTAGGCTTCTTCCTGTGCTCTTCTGCCTATCAGCCTTTCATTTTCATTCCATTACTCTGTTATCACAAGCTGGTTTGTACTGGTTGATCCATTTACTTTGAGCTGCAGCCTTCACAGGAGCTACTTTTGAAACCATCTTTGATCAGATCTGGCGAAGTAACTAGTTTCTGCATAAACATTTTTCTAGGTTGCTGTTGTAAGGGTATGTGTATTTTCCAAAGCAAATACTTCAGAGTGCCATAAAATGTCTAATTGCTCTGAGATGACTTTGCAGTCTGAGACCACTTTCTTAGTAGTCTCAGCTTCACTCAAAGGGGAGTGTACTATTCCAGAGGCATTTCTCTATTTGTTATATCAGGAAAAACATTTGCTCTGTAGTAGTAGCTGTTTTTTGGTTGTTTTCTTTTAATCGTGACCTTACTAGCAACTTAAACAAAAGCAGGACATGGGGAATGGTGGCTGAAGGAAGCAAGCTGTTCAGAAAGACACTGAAAATAAGTGTGGAATCTGATATTCCAGAAAAATAAAAAGCTCAAGTTGTAAAGCCTCTGGCACAGGTGAGCATGCTGAGGAGAAATGAAGTGAAATGCCCAAAGGCCAGAAGGAACTCTTCACTTTGCTTAACATAATAAGCTCTGTAATCAGTAAAAAATAAATGAAATCCTGCAGCACAGCTGTATGATAGAATTGCATGCAACACTTACAGGCACAGCTGTTCTGTCAGCAGTTTCAGGTCTTGTGGTGGTAGAGGTCTTCTGCACAGCAGTGCATTTATCAAGTACTATGTGAGCCTGCCAGATCACGCAGCTAGAAACATGGAGCTAGAGGAGGCTGCCACCGAGTGAAGCCCCTTGCTGTAAGGGGAAGTATTTCATCAAGCTGCCCTAAAATATATTAAACTCTCTTAGCTTTTTTTACTTGACCACTTCTATATGAAGCTATTTCTTCTATTTCAGTCTAACTAATGGTCCATTAAAATTTGTTTGTGTAGACTGCATAGTTTTATAGCTTTTGTCTAGTCCAATTCTGTCACTGTTTACTTCATTAATCCCTTCTTAGCTATTGTTCTGTTAGGCTGAGTAAGGTAAACTCTCCTTCTCCCTTAAGAACAGCTTTGCATTACCCTTCTCATTTTTAGAAGCCTTTTCTTCCACTCCTTTTTCAATTTCATCTTCATTTTACCATTTTTAGTTTTTACCAATGTTAATTACCTCACTCATAAACAATCGTCCTTCTAAGTCTCCACAGTGTGCTTGGTAACACACCCATACACTCCTTGTGCCAAGTCCATGAAATAAAATATTTCAATAAGGTCTCTGTCAAAACTAATTGTGGAAGAAATTCATAATAGCCTCAGTCTTGCTCAACAATTAGCTCGTCTTCTTTCTGATGAGACCCGGTGATATACTTAAGGGTTAGAAAAGCCATCAGAGAACATCTTGGAGCTTGCAGTGTCAGGTCTTGCTGAATTGCCTGGCACCACCATGTCTGTACAGGTGTCCATCACACCACACAGCTTTGGTGGTGGCACTGCCAAAGAAAATGAAGTAAATGTATTCTATGGGTTAGAGCAGGCATAGCTGTACGGCAGGTTATGTGTTGGCCAGATGCTACAGTAAAGGAGAACATGTAAGTACTGAAACAAAAAACAAACCAGAGGAAGGACTGCTGGCATACTGCCATGACTAAGTCCTGTATTAGCACTTACATGAACTACAGTTAAGAGCAGCTGACTGTAAGGGAGCGTGGTGAAAGAATCAGTATTTAATTACTATCCTTTAAATGTGATTTTTTTTTTTCTGGTGGTCATTTATGATGTGTTAGGTCTGTCTATTACTTGGAAATGAGTACAAGAGCTTCACTTAAGACCTTAGGGATATGGCTTAAGGACTCCTACTTCTGGAAGGAGCACACACTGGCCACTGCTTGTAAGGCTGACCTGAAGAACCTTAGGCACTTGTAGGATGTTAGAATTTTTTGTTTATAACTTCAAAAACACGTTGCACACAAGTCAAGACTTGTATGTAAAATTACACTTGGGAAGAGTCATGGAGAAGTAGTTTTTTGTGGCTTTTTTAAAGTAGGTGCAGTGTTTGAGGGTAACCTGTTCTACAGCTTTTTTTTGGAAGCATTTATTATGTGATATCTGTTAATGTGTTTGCAGTATATTTACAGGCTTGTGCCAGTAGCCATTTATCTGTTGAATTTTGCATCATACAGGTGGTGCATAGCAATAATTTTGTTACAAATTTTCTGATTATCTAAAAGGAAATACCTTATTTAATTTGGGAAGACAAGTGGTGGTCATGTTTTACAACAAAAAACCTGCATGTTGGGAAAACATGAATTATGCAAGTCAGCATAAAGCCTTCTAATACTGAAGTGTTCTCCTTAGGCTATGTGGACTTTGTTGGGATTAAACAGAGATAGATTTAATTATATAAGATTATTTTATTTTTTAATTTGAATTTGAATACTAGTTTTTTTACTGAACTGGTGAATTGTCTCAGGAACTAAAGACCAGACCTACTCTATTCCACAAAATATCTACTCTAGTAGAAAGTTACAATTACACTTTATATTAACTTGATTTGTTAGTCTCATAGCTGACATTCTTTTTTTGTGTGTGTTTCTTCTTGAGGTAAATCCACCTTACTTTGTGCCACTGGTTGAAATTGTTCCTCATCCAGAAACGGATCCTTCTACTATAGAGAGAACGTATGCTGTTATGAAGAAGATTGGACAATCTCCTGTCAAATTAAACAGAGAAATTGAAGGGTTTGTTCTGAATAGGCTTCAATATGCAGTGATAAGTGAAGCCTGGAGACTTGTGGGTGTACGTATATAGTTTTCCAATTTTTTCACACTGTCAATTTTGTAGAGACAAGCAAGACTATATATTTAAATTTCCTATAAAATTGTTTTTTATTAAACTGTCCCTTATGTACATGAAAATTAAAATTAGCATGTAAGTTAAAAACAGTAAGAAGTGATGTCAGTAATAAATAGCAAAGTTTATGAAAAACAAAGTGATATGATCTTAACAATTATCCTTTACCCTGCCTTCATTTCAGAATACTGTCATTTTTCAGGACAATCAAAAGAACAGTGTTGAAAGTGCAGAAATAAAGACACTGATTTTTATTTTTTCTAGGTTGTCTCACTATTTCCTGTTATTTTTCTGAATGTTGCTGGCTTACTTTTCAGTTACTATGAAATCTTTTAAATGGTTTTCTGTTTGGCCTTTCAGGAACTGAACTCTTAGATTCATTTGATACTTGTAGGTAAAGACAGATTTCTCCTCCCATCTTGACTTCTAGCTGAGAATCATCTGTTTGTTTTGCTTCAGCTTTTCCCACAGTTGCATGTTCTGTGCTACAAAATTCATTCTTTCACCAGGAAGAGCTGAATTGTGAGGCTGTTGGAATTCTGTTAAGAGATTTAACTAGTATGAGTGGGGCTGACTTTTTTGTCATGGACTACCTTGATTTCTTTTATTTTTTCTTAAGCTGTTTAAAAAAAATAACAAACGTGCACAGATATAGGTAAAGATCTTGAAACTAAGGTAATATTAACATACTGTAAATAAAGCAACTCTTTCCAAAGCAGTATCTAAACATATTTGCTCAACTGATTTTACTTCCAGTTAGCTTCCACTAGCAACACAATGCAACAATGTAAAGGAGATGATGACTAGTAATACATAGTGATGTTGGGAAGGAACTGAGCTTCTACTGGAAATGTTTCTTTGAATTAAAAAAGGTATCTGTTATTAAAAAAGTTAAAGCAAAGTCTTAAGTATATGATTAAAAAAAAATCCCTTCAGAAAGCTGTACTCATGTTGAAAGACGTGGGATAGAAAGGGTAGTAACCTTTAAATTTTTCACATCATAATAAGGTTCATCAAGAGGGAGGAAAAAAAACACAAACACAAATTAAAAACTACTATGTGAACAAGGAAGACAAACCCATAGGGGAAAATGGCCAATGTTATTGCTAGGCCACTCTCCATCATCTTTGAAAGGTCATAGAGAACAGGAGAGGTGCCTGATGACTGGAAGAAAGCCAATGCCACACCAGCCTTCAAAAAAGGCAAGAATGAGGACCCGAACAACTACAGGCCAGGCAGCTTCACCTCCGTCCCTGGAGAGGTGATGGAATAGTTCATCCTGGAGGTCATCTCCAAGCAGGTGGAGGATAAGAAGGTGATCAGGAATAGTCAGCATGTATTCACCAGGGGAAAATCATGCTTAACCAATGTGATATCCTTCTATGACAAGATGACTAGCAGGGTAGATGAGGGGAGAGTGGTGGATGTGGTCTACCTTGACCTCAGCAAGGCTTTTGATGCTGTCTCCCATAACATCCTCATAGACAAGCTCAGGAAGTGCAGTCTAGATGAGTGGATGGTGGATTGGCAGTTGGCTGGATGGCAGAGCTCAGAGGGTTGTGCTTAGTGGTATAGTTGAGTTGGAGGCCTGTAGCTAGTGGTATCCCCCAGGGGTCAGTGCTGGGTCCAGTCTTGTTCAACTTATCAGCGAGCTGGATGATGGAACAGTGTGCACCCCCAGCAAGTTTGCTGATGACACGAATCTGGGAGGAGTTGCTGATAGCCCAGAGGGCTGTGCTGCCATTCAGAGGGATGTCAACAGGCTGAAGAGATGGGCTGAGAGGAACCTCATGAAGTTCAAGGGCAAGTGCAGGGTCCTGCACCTAGGGAAGAATAACCCCATGCACCAGTACAGGCTGGGCTAGCCTGCTGGAGAGCAGCAGCTCTGTGGAGAAGGACCTGGGAGTCCTGGTGGACAGCAGGCTGACCATGAGCACTTGTGGGCCAAGAAGGCCAACAGTATTCTGGGGTGCATTTGTAAGAGTGTTGCAGGCAGGTCAAATGAAGTGATCCTCCCCCTCTACTCAGCCCTGGTGAGGCCACACCTGGAGTAGTGTGACCAGTTCTGGGCTCCCCAGTACAAGAGGGACATGGAACTATTGGAGTGAGTCCAGAGGAGGGCTACAAAGATGATTAGAGGACTGGAATACCTGTCGTACAAGGACAGGTTGAAAGAACTGGGCCTGTTTAGCCTGGAAAAGACGACTGAGGGGAGAACTCATCAATGTGTATAAATATACGAGGGGGAGGGTGTCGAGAGGATGGAGCCAGGCTCTTTTCAGTTGTGCCCAGCGACAGGACGAGAGGCAACAGGCACAAACTGAAGCACGGGAGGTTCTGGCTGAATATGAGGGGGCACTTCTGTACTGTGAGGTGACAGAGCACTGGGACAGGTTGCCCAGAGAGGCTGTGGAGTCTCTCCTCTAGAGATACTCAAAACCCACATGGATGCCATCCTGTGCAACGTGCTCTAGGCAATCCTACTTGACGGGGGGGGGGTTGACTAAATGGTCTTCAGAGGTCCCTTCCATTCTGTGGTTTTGTTTACTGAACTGTGATGTTCACCATTGAGGAGGTTCCCCAACTCTAACCTTTCCTTAAAGGAAAGGGGTCTAAGAGTTGTTTCAGTCATGTGAAGAACAAGATTTTTAGAAGTGGAAAGACTAAATGAATAGTAGCAGATAATGAAAGGGAAATTGAACTTACAAAGACTCCCAGAACTCAAATATTAAGTTGATGAAATACTGGTATAAGCATCTTTTTACATACCTGCTAGCATAGTACTGCAGAAATGGAAGTTAGCACTTATACCTGAGTTTGTTTGTTTGTTTAAAAAAAAACACCAAGTGTAGTTGGCAAATTGTGGACCAGTAAGTTTGGTAATGCGTAGGCATATATATCAGGGAAAGTAATGCCTCAAAAATGTAGGATTATTTCATGACTCTAAGAGGCTTAAGCTGAATTGTGAAACTTGCTGTCACAGAAACCTTGCATGCCAAAACTATGAATTGGCTCAGGGAACATTTAGACACATTTCTGTTAAATGAAAACAACGTAGAAACAATCTCCAGCTCTCAAAATCTGAGAGATTGGACTGCTGCAAGATAAGATGCTGCTTGTGATTGAAGTATGAAAGTATCACTCCATATGTGCTCTTTGATTATGGAAAGATAAGAACACTCTGTAGACTATTATGAGTGGGAGAAAAAAGCTACTGACGAGGTGAACTTCCAGTATGAACCTGTACCTTTAGTATAGACCTGTGGGTGGTATTATGTTAATAGTAACACAACAGTGCTTTAAGCACTGACGAAGTTGCTTTAATTGTGCTTCATCTAAGTTTCCAAGTTGTTCTGGTTTTGTTTAATTTTATTGCTTTTCAGGCAAATACACATTTAAACTGCAACAACTTTGATTGTATTTCCATTTCAAAAGTCTAGACGAATACCACATATCAAAGGTGTATAGTTTCAGCTGTATGACTTGGGGCTAAACAGCCCCTTTGTTGGGGGAGAATCACTGTAGATAGGTGAAAAATACAGGCCTTGAGCAGTTTTTCTTCCTACTGTTGTGCTGCCAACTTAGTAGTTTTCATTGCAAGTCATATTCTTTTGGTGTTTTCCACTTTCAAAGTGGAGAAAATGTATTTCTTGGTTCTGACTTCTAAAATCACTTTTTAGTCCTTATTTTTGAGGGTTAAAATATTTTGAAAAACATCAGCATCCCCAGCTCACAATTTCTGAGAAGCTCCTAAAAAACAAGTTTTATTAAGTGTTCTTATTCTGTTGCTGCGCAAGTCCACATTGATTCTTTCTAGTAACAAAACCTTTTGCTACCCTAAGAAGTAATGTAGGTAGAAGCTAGACTACAAACATTAGCAATAGAGACATTGTAATAAAATCTGCTTGTCCAAAATGACCCTATTATTAATCCTTTTGTGGTTAGATAGGTAAATTGCATGTGTTAGATTTGGCAGTCTAAGACGTTTTGGATGCAGAACAGGCATTCTTATGAAATTACTTATGAATGCTTTGGTATTTTAATGCTAATAATTGTATACTGCTTTTGACTGTTGTAAAAGAACAATGAAATGGAACCATAAAACATGATTTCAAGCATACTCGTTTTATTACTGCTTGTAAAATGCAAAGTGTCTTTGTTTGCCTGCAGTTACTTGTCATAAATAGATCAGTGCTCATACTTCTGTTACGAGTTTCCTTTGAATTTGTTTTTAACATGGTGAGTACTTGGGAGAAAATCTATATTGTTGACAGAGGACTGCTGTATTTGCACTGCTCAATATCAGTTCTCTGACATAGGCAGAAATATTTATGTCCTTGTTAAAAATGCCATGTGTGAACCAGGAGAGAAACGCAGCAGTGATCTTAAGTGTTTTGAAGTGTTTTAAAATTAAGTGTTTTGAAGTATTTTTTTAATTAGCTGATCATCCAAGAAACTAGTTGAAACTTCACTGGTAGAAGTATGTATCTACCCTGTAAAAGGGCATTGGTGATAGACATGCAGGTAGAGCTGTGCTAATACCATTTATCTGAAAAACATTATCAAGAGTAGACTGAACAGTTTGCAGGGTATGTTTTAGTTCCCAGATGCAATGCAGTAACTGACAGCTTGCCAGTCCCCCTTTTCTTTAGCAGTGTTGTGATGAGATGTGTGAGGCATGGGGCAGGAATCACACTACAGGAGAAGGGCTCTGATACAAAGCTCTAATTGTGTCACCTGATGAGGAGCATTTGAACATGGGGCTGTGCAGAAAGCAAGCACTGCAGTCCCAAAGCCTTCGTTGCTTGCTCTGAATTCCTGTGGTAAATATAATTGCTTGCTGGATCATGCATTGGACTTCCAATTTCTGCCGTCTGGGGTTGAAGAGTAGGATGTGCAACAGCCAGAAATCTGATGGGGGGGCAAGGCCAGCAGGTTGAGATCAGGCTCAGATTCCACATGGTGACCTAACTGCACGTGGCCATGGGTGCTTAAGCAGAGCACAGCAAATTTCAGGGCAAGGTGATGAAAGTAGCAATGACAAACCCAGACACTTGGATACGGTTTGCATTTGCCAGAGATGTTGGGGTCCTCAAGAGCACCCATGAGCTGGTATATTGAACCTGGGCACAAACTGAGTGAATGCACGACTGGGACAAATTTTGGAGAGTGGGAGGTTAATGTGATGAAAAATTAGAAGAACTGGAGGTTGAGAACCCAATTTTTATGGAAGTAGAAAAGTGAAGACTGGTTTGGAGATGTACAGAGAGTACAGCTGGGTGCTGAGAACTCTGAGGTAGATAATGTGAAATGTTGTGTTAAGGATACAGGAGTTCAACTTTACGAGAAGCTAGCGCAAAGACCGTAGATTCTCTTATGGGCTGAAAAGAAGGAATTCAAGCAAATGCTCTCCTTCAAGACGAGTGGTGCAATGAGATGTTTTATTTCAGATCTGAGTTAGTCTTTTCGTGTGATGCGATGTCTTGTTGAACATTGTTTTGACATGCAAGTTACAAGATCTTGGGCAGTGCAGGTGTTCGTGGCAGGAACTTCTTGTATCAGTTTTCTCTCTCCCCAAGCTCCACATTTATTCCATGAAAATGCAGATATTGGGAAGACTCCAGTTGTCTGTTTCCATGTCTGCCTCTTTGAGGTCAAGTATCTGAGAACTTTCTGGAGAAAACTAACGTAAAACCATCCAGTACATACAAGATGTTCTTGTAGGCTTTATATTTTTATTTTTTTGGTTGCAAAGCTGTTTATAATGAGAGTAAGAGACATACTGTGAAATGTTGAGTCTGAAGACCCTTACTGCTCTGATCTTCCTAGTCTCCTTAACCTTAAATTTTGATATTGCAAGTTTGGAACTATTAAAATAAACTGTAACCAACAGCGGAGAAAAATATCTGACAGCTTTCTCTATTATGCCCTGTTATCATTTATTTACTTTCTCATACTTCTATTGACAGTAACCACTGCTATATCTGATTTTGTTCATAGTTCGTGGGAGCAGAGACTTCACCCTCTTTATTTGCCTTATTTAGGAGTTTCAGCTGCCTTTAAGAACCTGCTGAAACTGCTTTGTGAGATGGATCATATGGTGCATGTCTCAAAGATTATGTATTGTCGTCTATGTAAGCCTTTAGTACTGCTTTAATACAAGTTTCTTTAAAAATGGGTTTACTCTTCTTTAAGTTATAGTCGTGGAGACTGTAGATGATAAGAATGGGTGGTCCTGCTATGTAGTTTTTTTTGTTGTTGTTAATCTATTGGAAAATAAGTAGTTGTGGTTTGGCTGTGTCCATTTTGGTTCGTTTTCACAGCAAGAATGTGCATTGGCTTCAGTCCCTAATTTATGTACCTCTCCTGTCTCAGATAGCTGGCTTGTCTGTTCTTAAATACTGGTAAGACTTCAAAATTCCAAATTCATTATTATTAATTGTATTACAGTGTTGCTCAGAGGTCCTTTACAAAAAATCAAAGTTAACGGTAGAGGGTTAAGCATGTAGCTATGGTGTTCCATAAAAAGGGGATATTGTACAAGGAAGTTCAAATGCCCAGTGAGAAAATGTTGATAGTCAGTGGTTCTTACAGGGTGAGGTGCGTGAGGGTGTCATGGGGGAAAATGAGGGCCAGCAAAGTAAGGAGGTGTAAACTGTAGGACAAGTTTCTCAAACGTGATGAAATGGGAAGAAATGGAGCTGGTAGAGGGATCTAGGAGAAAAGTCATGTGCTCAAAATGATAGGACTGGAAAAAGATTTCATCAGGGTGTGGATCGGAGGGACTTGATTGAAGTGATAGTGAAGAAGTAAAGGGTGTAACAAGTGCTTTTGACAGAGAATGAATATATTAGTAGCAATCGGAGAGAAAAAAGACTGGACCCTAGAGATTCAGAGGATACAGTGGCAAATCTGGAGACCTATTATGTGGTCAAGGAGGGAGTAGAGTCCAGACAAGCTGGAGTTACTAGGAGAACATGGTGAATTAGTAGCAGCAGAAAAAATTAGATTGTTTTTTGTCTATGACATATTTAATATGATTACAAGCCAAGTCGGTGACAGAAGTTGAGATGCAGGTATGACTCACAGATGTAAAACCTGGCAGGCTGGTCAGGGCCCAAAGGTGGAGATGGCAGAACCGCCACAGGCTTTTGGAAAGGAGACCAGGGTCCCCACATAGCGAGGATCACTAATAAATTACCAGAGGATAATACTCTGGCATCACAGGAGATTACATGGGAAGATCTGATTGTGGCATGTAAGTGGTGTCATATGCAGTGTGAAGGATTCTGATCTAGTGTAAATCTTGAAGCTTGGCTGCCCATTGGGGTCACTGAGGATTGTGGTAATTTTTTTAAATTACCTTCTTAATTTTGTATCTGTGAAGAAGGTAATTTTTTTAAATTACCTTCTTAATTCTGTATCTGTGAAAGTCAGTCAACTTCTGGTAAACAAAGCTTTAACTTTTATGTACTTCCTCTTCCCTTTGACAAGCAGTTAAGGGGAAGACTTGCAAGAAGGGTTATGCAGAATGAAGAGGAGGAAAAATCCTCCTCAGGAGAGTTGTTTCACACGTAGACTTAATGAAACTGGGTTGGAAAGCTTTCTTGTTTACTCCTTAGCATAAACACCAATCCTTGTGGAAGACACCTCACTGACCTTGCACCCACCCTACTGAATCATTCCACCAACTTACGATCTCTTTAACATAAGTAGGAGTAGTTATCCCCTAGAGGAAGGCAGTTTAACATATTTCTTACTTGTCTTCTCGTTTCTGAACAGAACAAGGTAAAAGACTTTTCTTTAAGAGGGTCTGTGTGACAAAGAAAAATGAACTTATATGTGCTTATAAGAGACCTCAACTGGAGGGATTTGTTTTATTTTCCTTCTGTTAACCGCAATTTTTGCCTTTTAGCAGCCGTAGCCATAAAATTACAGCTTTAGGCAGGAGGCCAAGAGCAGAGCACTCACCCTGTGATCCCGAGGGCCCCAGGTCTTCAAATGTTGGTACTTAAGCTGAAGACTACAGTATCGGAAGGAAGGGATCACTTTTTCATTTGAAAATTAATTTGCATTGATTCTGAATTGTTTCAAAAGTTTTATGTAAGCCTGTTAACTCTTTAATATTATAGTTTAAGTGCTGCTGCCATTCAGATGCTTCTCTGGAACTTGTGGTTAATTGTTTGTCTGCAAATCTTTGCCAACCTGAGAGGGGAAGAAAAAAAATCACTCATCAAGCATAACTTTACTGGCATAACTCATTGTTAGGATGAAGCACTCTCAACAGAAGGGTGCTTTTGTTGACTTTGCTATTCTTGTTCAGAGAAGTTGTGGTGTTATTTCAGGAGAAAAAAAACTTTCACAGAGCACGTGGTGCCTGTTTCACTGACACAGGTTCTGTAACCTGAATGCTTAGGCTTGCACTTGGACCTGTCTTTACACAGACCTTCTTGTCTTCCTCTAGACAAGTTACCGTACCAGTGCCTTACCTTTGGGTTGAAGAAAATAATACTTCCTTATCCCTGCCATGGTGCCCCTAACTTGGGGTTGGAACTAGATGATCTTTCAGGTCCCTTCCAACCTTATCTATTCCATGATTATAATTAAATTGTTACCAGAGCTGGATGTTGCAAACATGGTGGGTTGATCGTAATAATTATGTCATTGTTTCCTTTTTCAAGATAGATTTCAAAAGTCTTCTGCAACAGTGATTCAGACAGGGTTATTTTTGATAGGAGCAATGCCTACTAACAGATTGAGACTTGAGATTGAACTTCTATTGGTTACAGAAGTTATGTTGGTCCTTGGCTTATTTTCTTCTAAAGTAACAGTAGATGTGTTTGACAAACACAGGATCTTGGATGGGATTCAGCTCACTTAAGCTGAGACTTGTACATTATAGATATTTGACTTGCAAGCTCCTTACTCGTTTTTCTGTGGGTGAGGAAAATTAGGCCCTTTCAGGATACAACTCATCTGGCCTATTCTAGATGCACACGTTAGGATGCTGATTTCCTTTTCTTCCCCTAGTGATCATAAAAAGAGTCTAGATGTCTAGCTCAGACGACAGAGTCTGCAGCAGGTCAGGAGGGCTGTCCTGCACGCCTGTAACTCTAGCTGATCACTGTGGTACAAAGAAGCATGTCAGACATGGTCCTGCAAGAGGGAAAGTTAACAAAACAAAAAAGTCCTGTCTTGGCCAAGCAGGCAAGTATATCTACTTGCCTTCTGCAGCTAAAGAAGGCTCATGGAGCAAGAGGCCCAGAGTAGGGGGATCACCTCTAGGTAGGCTACATGTAGACAAACAATTCAGCCTCTCTGTCACCTTAAGAACCAGAAGGAAATTATTTTTCTTTTGTCATTGGGAATAAAGAGGACAAGTTCTTGAAATGAAGCTTTTTCTGATGGTAGTAGTTAAAACAGGTCTTAGTTCATTCAGACCTTTCCAGTAGGTGGAAAATCAACCTCATATGATAAATATTATTTTTCGCAAGTAAAGCTGCAAAGTAATGAACAGTAATTCATTTCTTAAAAGCCTTCATGTACTTGCCCTAACCTGATGGGGGCGTTGGCTTTCCTGTAAGTGACACCATCTGGGTGGAACAGCTGCGCTCAGTTTTTAACAGGAGAAGTTCTTCATTTTGCATACTTCCTATCCTGCCAACTCTGAGGTTTGAGACTGGCAATGAACTCGAGAACCTGGGCAGGTTGAGGCTGTGTAGGCTGAATATTCAGTGAGTTTTTTGGAAGGGAGTGGCAGTTGCATTGCTTGCGTGTTTGGTCCTAGCCTTTTCTTCAGGTGGCCTCAGGGTAGTACCAATGCTGCACCCCCATTCTGCCATCTGCAAGTCTGCACAAAAATCCTGAACTAGGTGAACATGAAGGGAGGTGTAAGATTTAGCCAAAACTTGTGTATTTAAAAGTGCTGGTGTGATACTTGGATTTTACTATAAACTCTTTTGGTCATGTGCTATTAAGAGTGTCACCCTTGCTATGTGCTCTCTGATTCTCATTTTCTAAGAAAAGGGTTTATTGACTGACATAAACAGGTCAATTTAATTTTAATACATGAATTACTGTAAGTAATAAGTATCAGGCAAACGTGTGTACAGGTAGTTTGTATTACATAGTGTATTAATCTCCTATCAATTTAAAAAATAAGGTACTGTCAAAATGTATTTAGATTATGAAGTACAGTGATCTTACCAATGTGTTAAAAAAAAAAAGTTAGGTGAATTAATGTTTATCCTGAATTATAAGAAGACTTGTATAGTAGGTGCATGATTCTGGCAAACATTTACTAACTGCTATCTATAGTCTCACTTTCTATTACTTCTTAATTTTTTTTTTCTAATTATATGCAAAAAGCAACCAGTTTTGCATTAAAACTTAGCATTCACAATTTTTCTTCTTCTACTTCTGCCATATAGGAAGGAGTAATATCTCCTACTGATCTAGACCTTGTGATGTCTGATGGATTGGGAATGCGATACGCATTTATTGGACCTCTGGAAACCATGCATCTTAATGCAGAAGGTAGGTGCCTTAAAATGAGATAAATATGGAGAAAGTCTTATATTGGATAATATCAGAAATGACATCTAATTGAAACACCAGCTGTGTACTTAATTTTTCCATGACCTGTCCCAATGCTTTGAAATCATTGCTGTACACATAGTTTAGGACTGTATGAGTGTCAGGAAAAAGTGTATCTGATAATTCCATGTCAACAGAAACTCACTTTCCATAGGCGAGTGCTTTTTTTTTTCTTTGAGGAACTGGTAGCAAAAGGTTCACTGTAAGCATGGCTGGTGTCGGTTTAGTTCCTGAAGTGAAATTGTTTCTGTCTGGAAAACACCATGCTTACAAAGTTGAATTAGTTGAAGCAGTGGGGTAACAGTTCAACATGACTTGCGTAATCAAGACAGGTTTTAGGTATTTCTGGAATTGTGTACATAAATCCAAGCTAAATAAAAAGTGAATTGAATAAAAGGAAATCAAAATTAGAGACTGGGGCTACAAAGGTTTAAGCAATAAACGTAACAAAACATGAATTATCTTTACTTCCTAAAGACAAAACATATTTTTAATTTTTTTTTATGTTGTGTGCTGTCTTTATTCTGCTTTGGTATTGTCCTTGACATGGCAGTCCCCTTTTCCATTGATGGGTATTTCAGGAACTGCTGCAATGCATAAGAATACAATAATGAAATGAAAATAAGAAACCAAGGTTGTAAAACATCAGTGGAAAATAGGAGTGTTTCATGACTACTTATTGATTAGTCACTTTGCAAAAACTGGTGTCTCTTTGCAAAAAATTGTCTCTTAAGGGCAAACTGGCAATTTTGACATGAATGTGGAACTGTGTCCTCCACCAGAGGCTTTCAGCTTGTCAGTTTGGTGGCATACCAGTAAATTAAACGTCACAAAGTGTTTGCTTTTGTGCAATTGTTTGGGGAAACAACATCCATCCATCTAAGTAGAGGCATCTTCCTAAATGCTTCCCCAAGAAATTTTCCAGTAATTTCACTGCTGAATGTAGACTTACTCAACATAAAGCATATGCATTCAGAAGATATATCAGAACAGATCCACATTGCACAGTCCTTAAACACAGCAATCTACATGGAGTCCTGCAGGCCAGGGTTTTCCAGTCCTTGCCACCCGATTCCACTAACCTGCCATGCCATCCTCTGTGTGAACTGTCTCTGACAGGTGGTTTCTGTCAGAGTAACTTGCTGAACTGTCCCACCTAAAACAAAAACAGAACAACGTGTATTAATAATAGGAAAAAAATAAATGTTTCAGAGACTGAATCATTCTTGGGTATCCTTTATTCTTATATATAAACTTAGAATTACGGATCATGGATTTAAAAAAATATATATTTACTTGAGATGTATATATTTGATGATGTAATAAGATGTAATATTTACTTGAAACGATTTATAATCATTTGGGTTGGTTTTGATATTCTTCCTGCAATGCCCTTTGACATCTAATGCTCCATCATGATTCAGCTTAGTTTCCTTCTTCACACCAGGAAGTAGTTACTGTTACAAAAACACTTCTGAAATTTCCCATCTCAAACCAGTTTTAAGTAGCATTTGCAACTGATAGGTAGGTTGCTTATTCATGGCAGAGATTATCCAGATTCTAGATTAATGCTACCATTTATTAAGAATGTTAGTATTCAAGATCAGAGGAGGAAAATGGAGACTGAAAAACTGAAAGAGTAGCGTTGTGGTGGGTTTGCAAAATACAAAGCCAAAATATACCTCTACAGTTATTTTAGCATTATACAATGCTTGCAATTAAAAATAACTTTGAAATAATTAATTAGTACATTTGTGAACTGGGCCACTTGCTGACAAGGTGCTTTTGTTTGTTTATTAACTTCGATCATGAGAAGTATTCCTTTGCTCCCCATCTAGCAGATGCCTTTTCTTCAACTCCAGAGCTGCATCTGTTTGTGCTGGCAGACTTATTCAAGCTGCTGCTCTCATCAGAAACAGTTCTACATCAAAATTGGTGACGTCAGGTCACACGATGGCTTATGGTCACAATTCCATACCACTACCAACTTCTTTGTTTGCCCAGAATTGCTTCCCATAGTAAGGAATAGCATGGACCTCACCTGCTTGCCCAGGACAGCACTCTTCTGATGCAGTGCACTAAGTGTCTATTTTTGAGCAGCAGAGGGGAATGGAGGTAGAGATATCTACGCTCTCCTTTTTTGCCTGCCCAGCAGCTTTACCAGCTTCACAGCAGCTACCTTTCTAGACTTAAGATGTTAATGTCCTACAGTCTTAACCTCACTGCTTAGCAAATCAATGAGGAAGCATAGTAGGAATGCAGGAAGCATGAGAGGAAAATAGTGTTTGTGGGAGATCCTGGAAAGTGGGGAAGACCGTTTTTCTTTATAAGGGCGGTGTGATATTTTCGTTTGGTTTTGAATAAAGAATATTATTCCAAAGATTTTTTTGAAGTCCGTGTTAATGTGATGTGCAATACATGAAGATCCTCCTATGAACCTCCTATGTGCTAATGCCAGGGTTCCCATGTGTTAATTCTTAAGTCCTTTCCTGCATACTCATAAGTAGCCTTATCAAAAGCTATTATCTAGGCCACCTTAGACTACCAGTTAATCCATGCATGAGTAATGGGAATTCTAAATATATGGCTGTGAGCCAACAGCTTTGAACATCAAAGTGATAATGTCAAGCCACTAAAAGGAGCAGAAGCAGCAACAGCAACTTGAGAACTGAATGGCAACAAACACAAAGATAACCTCCTTTAAAAAAAAAAAAAAAGCACATTCAATTTACATATCATAATGTTGATTGTTAGTTTCACTTTCAGTAAGCTGTTTTTTGAGTTTTGTCTTAACGATTTCTCATGGCAGTAGCACAACAAATGTTCCTTTTACAAGGAACATGAATAGACTTCAGTAGAGTCATTTTACCTGTTTCCTTATTAAGGGATTATGTTAGCAAACAGCGTCCTTCCTGTATACGTGCCTGTATCATTAAAATATACATCCATCAACATTCATCACACAGTCTTTACTAATTTCACTTATATCAATAAAAAGAATTCTCCATACCAAAAGCAGTTCCATGCTTGTTACCTGTGAAGATATTAAATATGATTTTAAAGGTTGGACTAGATGATCTTAAAGGTAATTTCTAAGCTAAATTATTCTATTATGCAGCCTCAGTAAGATTGTATCTCCTATTTCTTGAACTGGCAATTTCTTTTAAGACCTTAGGAAAAAAAATCATTTGTAAAACCAAAGGCCAGACCATCTTATACAGTATTTTACATGTTTGCAGCAAACCTTCTTAATGAATATTTCATAACTGGCTGTCTTAGGTCAGTTACTTTTATTAGTGGGATATTTAGTGAGCTATAATTGCAATTTAATTTTGATTTAAACCTGCTAATAGTACAGGAGCTGGATATGGGAAGGTTGAACAATCTTTGTTGCTATTTTCTGTATTGTATTTATAGAAACACCATTCCAGGTTCATATTCCACCTATTACTCCCTGTGGTATTTGTGAGGTGTCCATGGAAAATGGATTTGATATATGGTCCTTAAAAGCACAGATAACCAGTAAGCACAGTAGGAATCTTCATGGTCGTAATTTTGCTTCTCTTACTGGAAGAAGGAACGCTAATTCATCTTGGAAGCACCCGTCAGGTTTTGGGTGGTAGGAGTAGAATGATTGTGTTGTATGAAAAGCACAAAGGATCAAAGGGAAAATAACCCATAATTCAAAGCAAGGTGTTTGTTTTTTTTGCCTGATTTGGCAAAACATAGCCAAGTATGTATTTTAAGAATTATTGTAGACATAAATGGTGGCTAGTTCTAAAGCATAGGTTATTTTCATTGTTATGTCCTCTGGATTAATTCCTCCATGAAGGGAGCAAACCAAGCTTCAGTCCAGTTCAGGAGCTTTTGTGACACAAGTAAGCAAGCAGAAGCGTGTGAATCTCTTTAAGTTAAGGTAGTCAAATCAAAGAAAAGGAAGATTGCCTCTATTTCTTTCTAGCACATGTGGTGTGTTTTATGATACTGCAATATCTCCATTTATTTCAGGAGTACTTGTAGTGCTGAGATGAATGATCACAGTGATACATAATCCTACAATCTCTTCTTTCATGAGCCCACCAATTATTTCAAACCTGTTTACTCACGTTCAGTTTGCTTTCCAATAGGGCAATTAAAGCGCTTTACAGCCTCCTAGAACCGCTGTTTGCATCTGCGGCTGGAGGCTTTTTCTATGAGAATGCTTGTGTGCAGTAAGCAAAGGTTATTCTTTTTTATTTTGATTTTTTCAGTGCAGTGGCTGGTTTTGCCAGTTTCCTACTATGGACTGTTAGGTGCAAAGTGGGTCTCTCCATCTTCTGAAGGGAGCAACTTATTTTGCACAGGAATTCTTCATGTTTTTTTGCTCAAGCGATCACGGTAAAGCTCTGATTCTCAAGAACCCATCTCAGTGCCTTCTGCCTTGTGCTAACAGAGGAATTTGCATGCTCATCAAGTGACCTGGACTATGGAACTCATCCCAATTAAGAAGCTAATCTAACAAAAGGAATATTTTTACACTGCTACTGAGATGGTAACAGCACCAGTGAGAATAAACCTTTTTCATTGCTACGACTGTCTTAGTGTAGTTGAAAGTATTCATGCAGCTTAAGTAACCTCACATGGAATTAATGTAGAGTAGCAAGTGTCCTGTGAATTCACACCCTAACTGAGAGCATGCATTTGTGTCCGAACACACCCTTGATGAAGATAGGATTACAGGTAGAAAGTTTTTCTCAGACTTACAAGGTCAGCAAAACAAAGAGGTTGGGACTTTTTTTTTTCTGAACATATCCTAACCATGACAAATTCCTCCATGGTGTTCCTGAAATACACCCCTTTTTTTTTCTGATCTTATATACTCACCTTCAGTCTTACCGAGTGCAACCTCTTAGATTTTACCTGCTAAAATGGCCCCACCCCAGTCTTTTCAAATATTTGATGTTACATCAGTGGCTTGACCATCTTGCCTACTGTTTTTGAGTCATTACAGTATCTTACTACGTTGCTCATCAGATTCAGAGTAGTCAAGATAATGTCACTGTCTCTTTTTCTGTCTCTCACATATCTCAGTGCCTTCCTCATTTTGCCCCATGTGTAATATCCTTGCCAAGCTAGTTTACCGAGTTTGTTTGCTTGCATCCTTCAGCCTTTGTGCCTGTTGTCCTTCTTATGAAGAAGGAATGAGATTTAGCATATGAGAAACTAAGTGACTTGAAGCTGTTTACATGCTGTAATGCATGAACTACATAACGCATGTGCTACCTTTTATGTTGCAATGTTTTCCCTTCTTTTTCCCTATTCCTCCCATGGTCTCTATATATAGGACCTTCACTTGCAAAGAGGTCTTCTAAAGGCCAAAAAGTGTTTTATGCATACTTCTAAGCTAAAAGTCCATCCAGAGTTCCTTTTCTTTTCCGTCCTCAGTGCCCCATTCATCTTGATGCAACTAGAGGCATTTACCTGTGTTTGCATCACACCAGTGCAAGTCCTTTAGGTGAATACCTACAAACCAGAAGTGTAGCTTATTCTTCATTTGGCAGTGGTATAAAAGAGCCTTGCATTTCCTATTGGGCAAGGTTTGGGCAGCTCAAGAGCCTTGAATGAATGCCCTCATCTTACAGTAACTTGTTCTTTTAACTGCACTGTACCAGGCAGAAATGCTGAGTGGGATAGAGACTTCCAGGGTAGCTAGAATGTACCCCTTTTCATCTCTGCAATCCACATCTGCTACTCCCTTAAAACACTTTGTTATTCCTTCCTTTTCTTACCCTCACCACCATAGTTGGAAGTGTGGTGGAAGGGAGATTCAGGGAACTCCTGCCTTCTCTGGCGGTATTTCTGTTCTGTGGTTGTAGTTCTCAGATGTCTGCTGCAACATCTGCTTTCTCTCCCAGCTGCCTCTCTCCAACATGGATGAGGTCAATGTGCAAGGAAGACAGAGGTTAGACGGAGACGACAAACCATGCGGGCAAGAGGAAACTATTGTCATTCCTGTACTGCAAGTTGTTTCCCCTCTTTGTCCCAGATGCATCTTGTCATTCTTTTTTTCCTGTTGGAGATAATGAGGCACAGTAACTAGATGCAAGGAAAGATGGTGTCTTTAATAGCCCTATTTGCTACCATTTTCCTGTTTCTCCAGCTCCCAGGTACTGCCCTGTCTTATCTCATACTGTTTACAGATGCTAATTCATCTAGCTTAAGATGCTGCCTGGGTAGTATCAACAAGGATTAAAGTTAAAGGGACTCTGTCGTACTTGTTTTCCATCTTCTTGTCCCTATGCTGCAGTCAAGTGCTCTTCTCATCCACCTTTGCAGTAGCCCTGACCTTTGAGTCAAAGAACACTTCTTAAGTCTGAAGATCTGGAGTCAAATATTTATCATTTTGAGTTTGCGTTTGAAAAGCATAGTGATTCTTCCAGCAATATTCCCCATTGCTCAAGCGGTTTCTTAAAGCTGGCAGTATAGGGTTGATTTTGACTACTTATACCAAGTCAAACATTTTATGTCTCTTGAGATTTCGTGCTGGGAGTGCTATCTCAAGTTACCTATTTTGAAATTAATTTTTTTTTTTTTAAGTCTTTGAGTAGTACCATATGTATATTCAACTTTAAGTGTGTTCCCTTCTCCTGAGACTGGAAGGTGTGTGCGTAGAGCATCCACACCATTTGGCAAGCAGCATATACATGCCTGTGTGTTGCTATTTCAGCCGCATTGTGGAGGTAAACTATAGTGCTGCTCTTCTCTTCAGCCATAACACTTTGTTTTTATCTTTTCTTGTTTTGATGACTTTGCTTAAGGCTTCTTTTCATTCATACACTGCATGCAGTGAGTGAATTGTATTACCCAACTTGCGTTAGGCATGTCTTTGTTACCTTGGTGAGATACACCCACCCAGAAATTATTCTGATTCATTCAAGCTGTCGGTGAGCTGCTGGTAGGAGCTCAATTTCCAGGACTAGCTGGCCGAGTGAGCTTTGAAGGCCGTCTCCAACCCAGGAGTTCACAGCCGCTAGGTAAATGGATAAGCCAAGTCCAAGCATTCTGCTTCCCAAAATACTAATGTTCTCTCTATAGGCTGAGGTTCCTGAAAAAAATGGCTGATACAGACTTCTGTTCTACCTTCTCTTGACTCTACAAGAACTGGAACTACTCAGATCTATGGTATTATTACACAGGCTGACCAGGTGGTTGAGAGGCTCGCCTTAGGTTCTGGAAAATTACCAATCCCAAACTATTGAGCACTCGTCTAGGTGTCATAGACCCGTGTCAGCTGTTTAAGCACCAGAATAACTGGTAACTGACACTGCTTTGTTTACCATTCATTTGATTACTAATTGCTTGAATTGCCATGTTTGGCTGAATAGCCATTCCTGCTTTTGTGATTGTCCAGCTGGCAACAGCTGCTGCTAGCAGCTGTGAGTTAGCAAGGTGCCCGTATAGTTCTGCACTCCTCGGCATCAGTCATTTCTACTTCTGTGTCTGGGAGCTTTCTATGACGTTGCAGAGTGTGGGGGCAAACATTTTGCTCAGACTCTTCACTGTTACAAGAAGAAGCTCACATGAGTAAGGTGAAATGTAAGCATCGTCATCTTGTGGTTGGTGCACAAGTATCATTCAGAATATCTGCTGCAGGTTGATCTAGGTTGGCTTTAAGTACCGGAGTCTGTGAACCTAGCTGTTAAGAGGTAGCAGACAGGCCCTTTATGCTAATAACAGGGTATGGTCAATGTTCCAATAACCAGTGGTCCTTTGCAGAGATTTTGTGGAGGAGGATGGTCTCTGCTTATGCCCTCAATGAAGACATAAAATTATATCACAGCATGTGCAACATCCCACAATAATGCTTCTCTTCCTGAATCACATTTCCTGTCAGTGATGTTTTGGAGGCCACTAGGCAATGTGAATGTTTCTGGCTTTGTTCAGTTTTCTTGACTGACACACATAAAAAGTTTCCATACAACTAATATGATATATTAGTTCTCTTGTTATATGGAAACTTTGTATTTTGTTCAATTTGTATGACCAGTTGTCCTCCTTTCTTAGTGTTGGAGAAGTCCAGAACATGCCAGAGAGTGTTCGAGGAGCAGATGTGCTCCATGGGTAGATAACACATGGAAGCAGGTTGGCTAAATGCTGATCGGTATGCTCTTGGCACCACATGTAGCTTCAAGATACTACAAGGTTGTCCTTTTTTTCTCAGTTTCCTTCCTTCTGACACTGGAGAATGTTTCTAATCCATTTTTGAAGAGGGTTCAATGCACTCAAATCTTTGTAAGTTGCTCTCTTGCAATGGTTATGTTCTCCCATTCTGTCCCCTTGGTTGCTTATGATGATCATCCTAACTTCAGAGTGCTGATTTCTTAATGGAAGTGTTTGTCCTTTGAAAGTTCTTCCGTCTCAGGGCTGGGAAAAACATTGTTCTCCATACTCTTACTGACCTCAGAAGCCTTTTGGAATGTGTGTACTTCAGTGATTTCAGGCTGTGAGGTGTGCTCTGCAGTATAAGTATTGTAGTTTATGATTCATGGTTGCCAGTAGTCTGTTCTTTCATCCACCTTTAACCTCAACCACTTAGGGTTAGGCAGGTGTGACTTCTGTGGTATTGATACTACACAGTATTGCATTCCAGGGAACTGTTTGTAAGCTGTTCAGGAAAGAGACTACTTAATGACCTGACCTAGGATTCTTTGGTGTGGTAGTCAGGCCACCCCACTTAGTTTCTCACATTTTGTGGTTGGATAAGACCATGATGAGTTCAGACTCGTGCTTCTCAGTCTGTATGATTTCCTGAGCCTTTGCAAAACAGTTGGTAACTGTCCCCACCTGCCTTTGTCTTCTGGAGCTTTCTCTTTCTCTTTGCATGGATAATTAGTTACTTAAAATGAGAATGAAGGATGAAAGTTCTTCAGTTCTAAGGTTCTCAGAAAAGGGAATTTGTCACAAACTTTTAGTGGATATTCAGAACTTCCCTTCTCAGATGTATATTATTAATTGGGATAATCACATTCTTATTTGTGTTGACTTGCTTACTGACAGAACAGCATTGCTTGTTTACTGTTGTGGTGCAGCTTCTGACTTCTAGATTGATGTTCACTGGGAAAGGCTGCCTTGTCCCTTCTTGATTATGTGATAGTTAACAGCACTAAGAAGTCTACTAGATGTGTGTGACTCGTCAAATGATTGAATTCTCTTTTAGGTACATTTATCATCATAGCTGCTCTCTAATGCCTCAGCATTAATTACTTTGAGATTCCTACTGGTAGCTGTACCTCTGGCCAAGGCCTACTTGACTGCCATTTTACCCATCATTACCAGCTAGCTGGTTCTAAGGTTCTCTGACTACATGTTTTCTAGGGTGCTGGTCAGTCATGGGCTTTATTTGTCAGCAGGACTTCAGCCTTTGGGTACAGATTCTAATGGGTTTAGACTTCCAGCTTCCCTGCTTCTTTTCTTATCTATCCATTGAATGTAGCTTTCCTGGTGGCCATTTTCCTGTGCTAGGATGAAGGAAATTCACATTGTTAGACATGGTCCTTTTAATGCTCTCTTCTTAAAGACTGGTGTGTTGTTGTCAATTTTAATTGGAAAAGTCATTCTTCTCTTTTCCCCAAGCCTCTTGCTACTGGTGCTGAATCTATATTTTGCACATTTGATGTCAGGAGCCTTTTGACTGACCTTGTAGATCCTGACCCTTTCAGTAGTGTCTGAGGATATTTGTTTCCACTTCTGGAAAATGCAGCTGCTCCATGCAGTGGCTATCAAAGAATAAAAGTGGGTTATACTCAGAACTGCTACATTCAGCTTGTTGCCCACAGGGACTGGGAGTTCTTGGGGTGCATGAGTCTGTGTTGTTGCAAGTTGAGCTGACTGAACAATGCAACAGGTTGCCCAGAGAGGTTGTAGAGTCTCTCTCTCTGGAGATCTTCAAAAGCCACCTGGATATGGTGCTGGGCAAGCTGCTCTAGGTGTTCCTGCTTGAGCAGGAGTGTTGAACCAGATGAGATCCATAGGTGCCTTCCAACCTCAACCATTCTGTGATTGAGTTCTTCCCTCTGAGGTGTGGGACCTTCCATTTGTCCTTGTTAATGATTTTTTTAAGGTCTCTTTTGATCCATTCTTCCAGCTAAGTAGTTCTGGATACTTGCCCTCCAGTGTATCAGCTGGTCCTTACCCTCCCTACCCCTAATCAGCTTAGTATCATTCAGACTTAATTGCTATTATGGAGTACACTTCTCAGGATAGCTTCCTGTGGTACTCTGCTTTTATTGGTCTCTGAGTATTCCCATTAACTGCTACCTTCTGAGCCTGAGCATTCACTGCATCTTTATACATCTAATTATCCAAATGTCTAGACCCTAATGTCCTAAGTTTGATACAAGAATATTGTGGGATCAGTGTGAAATGCCTTTCTGAAGCTGAAGAAAGTAAATGATAACCACTACTTTCCCATTACCCCTAAATCCAGTGATTTTATAACAGAAGTCAATGAGACTGGTCAGGTGTGATTTGGTAAGTACATGCTGACCGTTTGCAATCACTGCCCTCTTATTCCTGTGCCCAATAATTTGATTCCAGTCAAGGACTTGTTCCTTGATTTTCTTAGGGACAGAAGTGAGATCAATTGGCCTGTAGTACCCTGGATTGTTCTGACCTTTTCTGAGGATGCGGGCAATATTTGCAATACTTGCCATCATTTGGGAATCTCAAATGATTTGATCAATATATTAATTGTCATGATTTTAAAAACATGCGGCCTTGCAAGGATGTTAGCCGTTTCTCTCATATCCTTGAATGCAGTCTGTGTGGTCTGATGGACTCAGGTAGGGCTGAGTTCTTGCAAGTAATCCCTGACTAGATCCTCACCTACTGCTGGTTGCTGTTTTCTTCCTTGAACCCTGCCTCTTCAGCACAGAGGTATGGTAGACCTTGCTGAAGCAAAGAAAGCTAAGAGTTACTCAGCATTACCTGTTTCTCTAGTCACTAACTCACTAATTCAGCAACAGGCACAGACTTCTCTTGTTGAACCTTTTATTACTAATATAACAGTAGAAGCTCTTCGTGTTGTCCTTGACATCTCTGCAAGTCCCAACTGGAGCTGAGCTTTGGCTTTTCTGTCAGCATTGCATTGGACGTGCATGGACAGCGTTGTTACATTTCTCCTTACCTACCTGTCTTGCCCTTGGAGGATGCTGTCCTCAAAGAGCAGCCAGCTTTCCTGAGCTGCCTCGCCCCTCACAGCAGCATCTCATTGGGATCTCACCAGTCTTCTGAATCAGCTGAAATCTGCTGCCCCAAGGATCAGTCTGTACTCTACTAATACTCTTCCTTACTCCTTTCAGGATCTTCAACTCCAGTGTTTCATCCTTGCTACAGTATGATCCTCATACCCCAGCTAGAACTTCATTGTTAGTGAACAGCAGAGCCAGCTTTGCATCACCCCTGGTTGGCCCATCCAGTACCTTTATCATGAGGTTGTCCCTGACACTCTCCAGAAATATGCTTGCCTGCTTGCATTCTGATGTGTTGCCTTCCAGCTTTTTAATTCATCCACTTACCCTGATTGTGTGGATGGCCTGTAACACATTTCCACTGTGAGATCCCCTTTACTGGCCTCTGTGCTGGTGCTGACCCACAAGCTCTCAAGTCTGTCACCCATCCCATAAAAGAGCTCCACACATCTGAGCTGCTCCTTTACAGAGATAGCAACACCCCCTCCTTGTCTTCTCTGCCTGTCTTTCCTGAAGAATTTGTGTTGTCCACTGCAACACTCCAGTGATGTGAGCAATCCCACCACACCTCAGTTACTCGAACAGTCCTGTTGTGTGACCACACGTGTAGCTCTCATCCTGCTTGTTTCCCAGGCTGCATGTGCACTACAGGTGGACTCCTCCTGCCTTGTTTTATTTTTGTGAGGTTTGTCTTACTGTCCATTCCTTTCTTTTCACCCCAGTGTACCCCTTTCTCATCTGACTACAGGTTGTTATCTTGCTTTTCCAGTGTTCCTAATATAAAGCTTTCCTCACCAGATTGGCCAGCTTTATGGCAAAGATATATTTCCCTCACTTTGTTGGGTGAATCCCATTTTCCCCTAGCAGTTCTTGTCGCTCAGAGAGGGCTCTGTGATCATAAAAGCCAAATCCCTGTTGTCATCCGTAGCTGCACAACAAGGTGTTGATCTGGAAGTATCCATCTGTTCCTTCTCAAGCCTTTCTCCTTCAGTGAAGACCACCTGAGTCTCTATGCCTTGGACTCTTTTCCCCAGAGCCTTGCTGCTCTTGATACATTCAAGATCAATAAATAAGAACAGGGATGCTTCACCTGGTAAGACACATACCAAACAGGAGGAGAGAAGAGGTGAGAGCATTCTCCCTGTGGACACTGGTTGGGAAGGTGTTCTCATCTCAAGTAACAAAGCACAAGTATATACCCATGGCTGCCTATTGCATCCTCACATAGCATTGCCTGCTGGTATGGAACATTAACTGGTTTTGCAATGAAGGCATGTCCTAAATGATTTTTTTCTTTAATTTTAATGGAAGTGCAGTGGATAGAACCCATTTTTCCTTGGTGATAAAGAGGTGTCTTAGCCATAATAGCACACCGTTTTTGGACTCTGATTTAAGACAAAGCTTAAGCACAGGTAATGGTATTTACATTAAGGTAGGAATAAATGTGCTTTTTCACTCTTATTTTTAGGTATTTCAAATTATTGTGAAAGATACCGTGAAGGTATGAAACTTGTTTTGAACACCTTTGGACCAGTTCCAGAATTTTCAGGCGAAACTGAGCAGAAAATCAGTCAGGTAAATATAGAGTAAATAGATGCAATGACTTTCAGAACAAAGAATGTTAGTTTTTGTTTTAATGTATGTATAATTTCAATTTACTGTTAGGGGCATCTGTACTCTACTTGTGTGAATGTGTACCGTGAGCGAAAAGATCAATACAGAATGTATGTGATTATATAAGTCCCTTTTCCAAAGCACTTTGAAGTAGATCAAGGGAATACTATCTAGCAGGTGAGTAGCATTACTAGCCGGAGGAGTCAACTGCAAACAACTGTGGGTTATTTACATTAAATCCTCCACTCTGTTTCTTACTGAGTCTGTCCTGTCCTCAACCACTATATGCACAGCTGCAAATTCCCTTTCCTACACAATGACTTCTCTCCCTGTGTCTTCCCTTCTACTCAGTCTTCCTGCATAAGTCTTTTAGCTTTCCTCTTCCAGCTCTTCTATTGATTTAGTATATTTGCAAACTAGATCTCCAGTCTGTAAGGCATACAAAGTAAGTTTATGTTAAGCATGTGAGCAGTCTGGTAAGGTTATCTGCATGCTTACAGAAAATATGTGTTTTTAAGTGCTATGCTGTATCAGGGCCCAGTTTCTCTATTATGTTTCAAAGCCAACAATTTGTTTATATTCACCATATAGGATATTATGTGTGTCCATAGCAGTTAACTATGAAGTATTGCCATTTCCTAATTCTGCCTTTTCATCATCGCCTGTTTTAATGCTTTGCTGAAGAATGTGTGTATGTAATAAATTGTTCGTGTTTAGCTGTCACAGATTAATCCCATATATGCAGGCACTCTGTCTGGAAAATAGCTTTTTTGTTCGTCTATGTTAATGCAATTTCAACATCAGCTATGTTAAAAAGGAAGATTCTTCTATGCTTAAACAATATAGTCTGCTTGTAACGACAATCTATGACAACTGTGGAGTTATTCACAGTTAGAAGCTTTTAATTAGAATGAAACAGGTTGATTTTCTTTATGGAATGCCAGATTCCAGTTCAGCATCTGTTTCTGTGTCTATTATCTACAGTCTTCAATGCCAAAGATGAGCTTGCAAGAATCCTCTCTTGAGAGTAAAACATTAAACATCTCTTATCTTACTCATCTATCCCTCCCCCTGATTTTTTTTTTTTTCTGGAGTGACTGCAACTTGCCAATTATTAGTAGCAGAACCAGGTTTTATCCAGTTTCTCAACAACTGCCTTTAAACCTAAGACCTCAGGTGCTATTTTGGCAAAGATGGCCTTGTAATCTCTACCTCCACTCTCAAAACCAGCTTTTTTTCCTTAAATGAAAATCTGTTTCCAGTGTGCTATCTTGCTGGAGTTTTCTATCTGTTCTTCTTCTTTCAGTGATACATTTAACAGATACATCTAGGCAGCTTTGTTTATGCACACAGAAGCACTCCCCCCCCCCCCCCCCCCCATTTACTCATTTACTTGCAAATAATATTTTTGCCTTCTGATGTGTTCAGTCTTCTATCTTAGGATCCTCAAATAGTGCTATACTTTCTTTCCCCCATTTTCCATTAAAAAACAAAAATAAAATTCTGGGTTTGTTACATCTATTTCCCTGTCATTTCAACTGTAACTGGCATTCCTAAAACAAATGTTTTCAAAAAGCATGGTATCTCTCATTACATTTATTAGGAGCCAGAAGAGAGACTGCAGCTTTAAATACACACGCACAGATTTGGTTTAGAGCATATGTTTAGCCACATAAAAGGCCAGGCGGCCTCCTTCCTACTTAATAAAAGATTATTGTCAAGTAGGCGAGACAGTGGCTGTGTGGGGTAAACTGAGAAAAGAAACTGATGCACTGTTTCTGTAGACACCTTCATTGCAACATTCAAGCCGACCTTCTCCAAGTGGGAGCACTTTGCTCATACAGTTTAGCTAATTTCCAGTCAGCCATGTGAAGAATTAGTGGCCTATTGTTTCTGATAGGCTATATGACAGTGTGTGTTGAAGGTTACTTGGTCTGATGCAGTGAAAGCAAGAAAACAATCCTGCTTACTGCCCAGGAAAATGAGATTTAGTCATCTCTTAAATTTTCTGTTCCAGGCAATGTCTGAGAAAATTCCAGTTGTTCCGAGATACCTGAACGCCAGAAGAGAATGGAGAGATGAATGTCTCACTGGTCTTGCCAAGCTGAAAAAGCAAATGTCATCTAACTGAGGTGCGCCTTGTCTAACAGGAGAGACCAAATGAAGAGCAGTTCTTCATAAAAAGTGGAAAAATTTGGTCATGCAGAAGAGGAGACTGAATGTGCAAGCAGTGATATGCACTTGTGTAGAGACCAATGAAACTTGGTCCAATTTTGTCACAACGTAATTCATGAGTAACTGGAAACAGTTATTAAAAGTTCAGTTAAAACTTTATCAAATTATATATATGCATTGGATGTGCAAGCATTAAGTAGCTTTAGCAATATGAATGTTGTGCAATGCTGGAACACAATCATGTTTTAATGCGTTTTTTCAGCTTGCTTAGAAATTCAGCGCTTGAACAATATTTGCTTATGCAGGGATCTGAAATTGGCAAACATCAGCTGTTTGTCACCGGAGAAAACAAGCCCTCACCTGCCAATTAACGTGGCAGTGAGGTTAATTTGTAAAGCACTGACTGTAGGTAGGGGGAGGCTGTGTTAAGCAAAGAGTAGATTTGCTGGCCAGTGAGCTGAGAGCTGAGAAGCTGTAAGGGTCACTTCAGCTTAGCCATGTAACTGTTCCACAATGTAAGTGAAAGAATTATTCATCCTTTTCCTCCCTTTGGCACTTCTGTACTAGTGTGATGACCTAAATGTGAGTACATAGATCCCTCCCTCATCCCCTCCTTCTAGTTCTGAAGATTTACCAGAGATCTGTACTCAGTTCTTCAGACCAAGCACTTGACACCCCGTGGCTTTGCCCATACTTAAGTCAGGTATGATTACCTGTCAGTAGGCATTGCTGCGTAGACGTGCTCTATTTTAAGATTTGCCTGTGAGAAATAAAGTAATGTGATTAAAAGTTGTTTTGGGAGATGACGTGGTATAGTGACTTGGTCTGGATTCTTCCAGACTACTCCACAACCTTCTGAGTCATCTTGGGAAGCCAGTTCACAGCTTTGTTTCCTTGTCTATTTTGTACATTATCAGAAACAATTTGTTTCTTTAGCACTCAGCTATAGACCCCAGGTATCTGGTACTTCGCTCCCCTACAGAAGGAAAGATGCAGTGGCTTAGGTGTAGTGTTTAAGCTTTACTGCTATCCTTCCTGGAGGAGTCACAACGTTTGTGTAAGGGTGGAGTGTGCACCTGGAGGTAGTAGTGTCTTCTGTAGCTGCTGTGGCACGCTTCAGTCCGCAGCAGACAAAGTTGTCTTACAAATGTGTGTACCATGTAATATAGGTGGATTTTGATTTTAGCTGGAACCTTAGGGACAGCATTGTCATGCAAATAATGAGAATAACTTGAAACAGTGCATTGCACCCACATTACTCGAGTTAGGCATTTCTGAATTTTGTGCCACCTGGTCATGTAACTTCAGCCACAGCACAGATCCCAAAGCGTTAAGCTCTTGTTTTGCTAATGCTCAGCTCACGGGCATTTCAAATCTTGTTCATTACAGAAGATGCAGGTACACAAACAGGTTACTGCAGCTTAATTAGTTATGGTGCTGAACAGCAGCAATGTCTGCATGTGCACACTAACACCACTTAGTTCTGCACAGGTTGCAGTGAACAAGACCTGAGATAAATTGTGTCGCCTGATGCAAGCGGTGGGCCAAGAGCACACCTCTGGATGTGAAGCATGGGATGGGAGGCGTGATGCAGAGGTTGTCCTATGCTCTTTTATAATCAGCAGATCAGGAGAATTTGTAAGCTCAATTTATCGTTATCCCAATTTTAACCTAAAATTGTCAGATTTCTTCTAGTGCTTTTTATTGTCACAGTGACTGGCACAACCTTCATTTAGCCATCTGAAGCTGGGGAGGTCAGCCCTCGCTCTTGGTGCCTTATTAAGCAATAATAAATTAATTGAGGCTGATTTCCTCATTTGATGTATGTTTTGTATTTTAGACAAGGCCTTAGAAGGTTCCAGTTACTTTCAAGATCAGACCTGTTCTGCTATGAGCATATGATACTGTCCTAACTAATTAGCTCGCATTGCTTTTTTCTGAGATATTTTAAAACTCAATCCTGTCATCAAATATTTGCCTCCATTTTTATTATTTGCTTATGAATAAAAGATTTTAATGAGAAAGGCATTCTCCTGTGGTCTTGTGTGATGCTCTAGTGGCAGGACTACGTCCATGCCTTGATAAAACGATTTATTGAAGTCGATGGGAATAAGTAGGCAAGAAATAATGTGCATTCTCCAGCAGCTCTTGTGTGGGTGACTGCTTGCTGCAGACGCCGGGCCCTGCTACAAGGGAGTGGTTTTCTGTCTGGGCAAAAGCTTTAGGAAGGAACAGGAGAGTGCCAGAAACGCTTCTGTGTGGTGACCCACCTCCTCGCCGGGTCAGGCTCACAGCAAAGCTCGCCTCAGAGCACTGCTCCCCACCCAGGTTCACAGCTTCTGCTGGGGGAGAGGCTCAGCAAAAAAAATGTATTCTTGCTGGCATTTGCTTAGGATTTGGAACAGACAAAATTACTAGTTGATAAACACAAGAACAACTGGAAAGCATTAGGAAAATTTAGCCAAAAGGATGAGATTGGCTCTCTTCTTCCTAAGGTTTTTTACCCTATTCACAATTAATCCCTTTTAATCAGCAGGAGGTTGGACCAGAGACCTCCTAAGCTCCCTTCCAGCCTCAGCTACCCTGGCTCCAAGTTTCCTTTGATTTTGGCCTTGTTTGTATCAAAAGTTGTTGTGGCTTAAGCAAATTAGCTCCAAAGAATATATAGATAGATAGATTAGTTCAAATTAGCACATGAATTGAGGACTTAAATTGTAATTGAAATTTAGGATGGTTTGAATGGATGGAAATACATTATTTTTTTTCATCCATTTTCTTGAGAAGAAAAAATCAATGTCATTAAATTGCCACAGCTTTTTATGTATAAGGAATTCCTTACAGAAAACTTTGAGCCACCAAAAATCCCCTGGGAGGATGTGGTGCTACGTTCACATTGTGCAGCATCTCCCCTTCTTGGGGCTGCCGTGAGGAGTAGTGGGTTGCCCAGGGTAGATTCCTCTTATTTCTGGAGGCAGGAGATCATGGAAATTTTTCACAGGGTTTGCTCTCAAGGTCTGAATCGGCCTTTTGGGAGGCAAACTCCCAAGTTTCTAGTCCTGCTAGAAGGCCTCCGCTCTGCTCCTCTCCACTCCTCTCCTCCCCTCCCATCTCCTATCTGCTCCCCTCCCCTCCCTTTTCACTTTTTTCCTTTCCCCTCTTGGCTCTTAGCTTCTAACAGTCCATCAATAACTACTTCCAGGGTATTTAGCTGGTAATTTGCAAGGAACTGCTTATAGGCCTGTGCAATTGGTCTGCTAATTGGGTGTTGAAGAATCCCTTATGGTGAGCAACTTGTTGGAGCTGAACTGCTTGTCAGATACAAATCCTGATTCTGTTAAATTAATTGGTTTAATTACTTTCATATTTGTGTCACTCCTTTTATCCCCTGATTTTTGTCCCATTATTTTTTTTCTCAGATGCAATAGACTTTCAGTGATAGGCTGCACCTCGAGTGCGTTAGGAGGACTTTTAACACCAACAGTCCCAGCAAGTTGCAGAACTACCCCAGCCAAGGTCAAATATTTATTTTGTTTGATTATTAGCAGAAGAAGCAAGGTTCAAGCAATTGTTCTGTGGTAAACTAAGAGATGCTTTGGAAGGATTTATCATGTGGTTTGTTTTTATTACATAACTCCATATTTTAAAATCCTGTATTGTTTTTAATCATTACACCGATTGGTCATTTTTAAACCATGCCTTCTTTGCACTGGATTCCCTGTTTTACCACTTTGTTATCGATCATTTTCCTTGTTAGGTGTATTTTACTAGTAGTTACTGCTTCTTAGTGGAAGCAAAGTAACAGTGTGTTCACATCATTTAATGCTGGTAGGAAATTCAAACCAGTGATTTTGCATCAGATGAGGAAGGAATGGCAGATACAAGGAAATACCTGCTTCATTGAAGGAAGTCCAGTCCCTCCTTTCTTACGTCTCTGAATGTAACACAAACCGCTCATATCAGTAATTTTATAAATGGGGGGTTGGAAAAGAACTGGCAGTCTAAATAGCAATGCCGTCATATCAATAGTTTGGTAAGAGTTGGGTGAAAAAAATGTGAAAAGATGCTAGAGAGCATCTTTTGAAGCAGCTTTGAGGCAAAACAGGGCAGCCTTGAATGGTGGGCCCCTGGCGTGCTCGGAAGCCCAGGCCTGCACACACGGACCCGTTCTTGTGAAGTGCTCTGAGGAGGTGTCAGCAAGGGAGGCTGTGGCCACCTGCGGCCAGACCAGCAGGTTTCTTGCATGTAGCTCATCAAATATTGGTTCGACGTCCTCTGGCTGTGAGGAAAAGCGTGCACCATTCCCGACAGACAATATCTGAAGGAGAGCTGCTGGCAAAGATGTTGTTTCCACAAAATCCAGAGGACCGTTTTGCAAAGCATCAGGCTGCTTAGGGTTTCTGGTTTGCTGGGAAACTGCATGACCTCTCTCCTTAAAGTACATTTAGAGAAATTCTCCATAGGGTTGCACATCCCTCAGCATTTCCCCTTCCCGAAATACTATGGGCACATATGAGAAAATGTTCTGACGACAGAAGTTCCAGAAATGTCTCTGCACTTTGGTGGGGACTGACAGGTCCAGCTTTCGGTTCGAGCCACGGCACTCGTGCATGGGGTTTCTTCTTCAGCCTCAGTGACCTGGAGACATTAATGCTTGGCTTTGTAGAGTTCTTTCTCCTGCTTGGATTTCAGACCCGTACTGACAAGAAGTGGAGATGTACAAGGGGCAGAAGCATCCAGGATCTTGTTTATCTGTGAGTGAAGTGCAGTCCAACATGGAAAGGTCAAGAGCCCATACTTCCATGTGAATATAGGGAACCGATGTGCTGAAGATAATTTTTTGCTTTTTATTTTTTAAGATTCCATTTTATAGAATATAGGGCTGCACATTTGCCCCAGATGGGCTGTTTGTAATGTTTAGCTTAAGCCCAGGTGACAATTACTGTCACAGAATTGAGCACTGCCCAAGGGACCCTGAACTCCAAACAGGTCCAACACCTCTGGGCTGCCATGACAAAATGTGATGTTTTCCAACAGAAGGCAAAAGCTCCTGTAATTTCAGCTATTGTGAAAATCTTCCTCTGTACTTCTTACAGGTTTTAACATTGGATCTTGCACTTAATTTTACGATATCATAACAATACATACTTTCCAGATGAAGCCACAGTTGCTTGTTTTGGGCTGCTTCAACCGGTAACATACCGCAGTAACACAATGGGAGCATTTTGTGCAGTCCAAGGAGACAGGGATGAGGCTGGAAAATCCTTGCTGTTGATCTGATATGACTGGAGAAAGGTTGTCATTTAGCTAGGAGTTGCTGGGAACAGCATTTATGGAACTGGTTCTTCTGAAAGAGAAATTAGTTGAATTTTTGTTTATTTGGCTTGCCCAGTAACTGCTTAAACATAAATTAAAACTGGCACTGCCAGTGGGAATGATCTACACTTGTGCTTCCCTAGAGCAGCTACCTCAGTGAAAACCTTGGCATTTTTCATTTCCCAACATCCCCCCCTTCCTCTTTCTCTACCCCAGCTGTTACTGCTGAGGTACACCACATGATATGGGACGTCCCTTTGGCCAGTCTGGGCCAGCTCCTGGCTGTGTCCCCTCCCGGCTCCCTGTGCACCCCCAGGTACCTCGCTGGCAGGGCAGCACCAGGAGCTGAACAGTCCTTGGTCTGTGTGAGCACTGCTCTGCAACAACTGAACCATCCCTGTGTTAATAATGCTATTTTCATCAGAAATCCAAAACACAGCTTCATACAAGCCTCTGCGAAGAAAATTATCCCAGCCAAAACCATGACATCGAGAAAGTGTTTATGTGCAAAGGCAAGCTGTTGGAATCACTGATGTAATACAGAGAAGGCAGACAGAGAATGCAGAGCTGTCTACATCCCAGAGCACCCTAAGACCACAAAGAGAGATTTTCTGATACTACTCAGCAGTGTCATTTCAAACCCATGGAGTAATGGAAACAGGTAATTGTGCCATTTCAAACACACAGGATAGTGGAGTTAGAGAATTGCATAACCAGGCAATTTAACTGAATGGGCAGTATGTGATGCACATCATACCAGAGTGTATGGAGTAGCATCAAGTATCACTGTGTAATTCTGCAATCCAGAACCATGTATTGCATTGGCTTTTGGTTTTCTTTTTTAGGAAGAAAAGTTAATTCCAGACATCACCTCCCTGCTATCGAAATCAGTATCAGTGCCTACTAAAGGGTGACTACAGAAGTTTGATCCATTTTTACAGTCTGAATATAGCTATAATTGCTCAGAGAGGAGCATCATATTTCTCTAGCTTGTCATTTATAAAACAAAAGATATTAAAAATAAGGTTATGACAAAAGAAAAGTACAAAATTTCTAAGTAGCAGGTATTATTTATATTACTACTAATAAAAGGTGGGTTTTTCTTTAGTAACCTGAGCTTTGCCTTCTTGTTTATTAAGCTGATCTTAGCATCTGAATGCTTTAGTGTATGGAAAACCATTAGATAGGGATTAATGCAATCATATTTAATCATCAGTAAAAGTGAGGTACGTTCTAGTGTTGTCCTGGTACACTGTATGAACAGTGCTTACTGTGTCTGCATATAGCTTCTGTTCTTTAGCCTTTTCTTTAAAAAAATCCTGTTCAGACTCCTCTCTGCAGTGCTACCTTGGGATAGTGCTGCCCTAACAACTCATCACACTACTATAATAAAACTGGCAGAGACAAACTACTCAGAGTGGGTGCTGACTGAATGCTGAGGTATGCATTGCCATGCCCACCATGTTAGCAGTTCTGTCTCTATGCAACATTTGTTCTTCTGTATATGCAGAGAGCAAAGGAAAGTGCAATTTCCCACTCCTACCTCTCCTGTAATGTGTACTTGTGTTTCTGGAAAGCCAACAAAGGGACTTTCTTCTCATGCACAGCCTGTGCTGGTGCAGCTGTGGTTCTGTAGATATACAGCATGGGTGCCTTGTCCACAACCCTGATTTTTGTTCCATTTCCTAGGCCTCGTGGATACTTCTTGACTTGCTGCTCTGTTTCTGTAACAAGAGAGTTCTGCCTGCAATGTTTACATAGTCCAGCCTACTCACACCAGCTCATGTTCTGAAACAGCATAGATTTTGGTGAGACATTAGGAAGAAATTCTTCACTCAGAGGGTGGTGAAGCACTGGAAGAGGTTGCCCAGAGAAGCCGTGGATGCCCCATTCCTGGAGGTGTTCAAGGCCAGGCTGGATGGGGCTTTGGGCAGCCTGGTCTGGTGGGAGGTGTACCTGCCCATGGCAGGAGGTTGGAACTGGGTGGTCTTTAAGGTCCCTTCCAACCCAAACCGTTCTGTGATTGTATGGGAACCCTACCCTAGCCATAGCATGTTGCATAGCTAGAAGTGGATGTTAATAATTTATCCACATTGGCCTGTCTTCCAAACTTGGACTATTCACCTGTAAAATCATTTTTTTTTCCTTCCAAGATAATTTACTTGCAAATCCAAGTGAGGCCACTCTCTTTCTTCTGTGATCTCTGCTGCAGCTTTTCTGGTTTTCCCTAGTGCAGGTTACCACCAGCTGCCACCACTATGTTAGCATTATTTCCATGTGAGGAAGGCTTAAGAACTTGCTGTAAAATGAACATTCACCTTATAGCAGCATGTGACTCTTTTGCCAAGATGTGCGTAGTTGTAGGACCTTCTTCAGGTGGTCATATCAAAGGCTCAGAAACCTGTGTTGTCATAATTAAAAGGCATAAGTGATCACTACTGGATGTTAGAGCCTACAAGAATGGCTAGATGTGACCATAATCATGATTTTTGGGGGCATAAAAAGCAGTGATAATTTGGAAGCTACCTAATTAAGGCATTGTTGAGAGACTTCCAGAAAAATTCACGACCACCTTGTTTACAAGTTTAATAGGTTTAATAGTATAACATGAAAGCACAAAGACCAGAACTGAGCAAAGATCAGTTACCATGAGCAGCCTCGTTAATTTACAATTAAAACTATAGTTTTCTCTTACTTTTGCAACATGCACCAAGCTAATTTTCAAGTGTAGGAATGGGACCTGCATTACTCTGGTTGCATTTCATAAATCCTCCTACTTGTGTACATTTTCTCAAGAAGTTTCTTTAAGGAAAGGAAGACTTTGTGTTTTCCAGCCCTTTTTTAGTATATGGTCCTCGGTGTCATCACAAAATCACAGAATGGTTGAGGTTGGAAGAGGCCTCTGAAGATCATCTAGTCCGACCTCCCTGCCAAGCAGGATCACCTAGAGCACATTTTCCAAGCTCTTGTAGCCATATGGTTATAAAGTACACTTTATATTTCCTCTTTGTAGTGGGTTTACGTGGCAAGGTTTTGGTAGCAGGGGGACCATAGGGGTGGCTTCTATGAGAAGGATCTAGAAGCTTCCCCATGTTTGGTAAGGGCCCCACTGCTGACCAGAGCTGAGCCAATAAGTGATGTTGTTTGCGCCTCTGTGAGAGCAGATTTAAGACAGGGAAAAAAACACTGCACCACACAGCAGCTGGGAGAGTGAGAGGAGTGAGGAACAGCCTTGCAGGCACCAAGGTCAGTGCAGAAGGAGGGGGAGAGGTGCTCCAGGCGCCGGAGCAGAAGTCCCCTGCGGCCTGTGGTGAGGACCATGGTGAAGCAGGATGTCCCCCTGCAGCCCATGGAGTACCACGGTGGAGCAGGGTTCCACGCTGCAGCCCATGGAGGAGACCACGGTGGAGCAGGTGGACCTGCACCGATGGAGACTGTGGCCTGTGGAAGACCCCTGCCAGAACAGATTCTGGGCCATGAAGGTGCTTTTGGTTTCTTTCCTTTGTTTCTTACTTCTCTATCTTGTTAGTAATAGGCAATAAATCTTGCTGTCTCCCTACGCTCAGTCTGTTTTGCCCGTCACGATAATTACTGCGCGATCTCCCTGTCCTTATCTCAACCCTTGAGCCCCTTTCATCGTATTTTTTCCCTGCTCCTCTTTGAGGAGGGGGAGTGAGAGAGTGGCTGTGGTGGAGCTCAGCCACCCACCTGAGTAAAACCACCACACTCTTTTACTTTTTTAAACCTTCATTTGAATTGTCCTTTATTACCCATCCCTGCTTCCACACTACTCTCTTCTGATGACCCTTTTCTTTATTGTTAATGTTTCTTATCTGCTTAGGGGATCATCTTTAGTTTCAAAGCTACACACATGAATTAATTGCTGCCCAGAGGTTTTACCAGTCTCCTAGTCCAGCCTCTGCAAGCAAACTGAGTTTGTGGTGATTACTGATTTTTTTTTCACTCAATAGATGGTATCCAGATGCAGACCTTTGGCCATCTGGACTTCACATAACCTTGGTTGATGGCTCCAGGGCCTTTTCTGATCTTTCCCAACACCATGCTGCTGTTGCCCAGGAGCAGCTCAGGTGCCCATTGGCAGCAACCTCTCTGGTTCAGATTCCTCCTACAAAACACCGTGAGCTGCTGGTGGTGAACAGCCAGAGTCCTTTCCTAATCCTGATCTGTTGACAGTGATGTTTGGCTGCTCCAATTTAATCTTGTGATATGTTCCAAGATTAAGCTGCTCCCTTTTTTATGGCTGACTCAGTACTTACCTGTTGACTCAGTGGCTGCTGAGATCATTGGTGACCAACTCGAAGTTATTGGCACGAGGCCTTTATATACCAAGGGGGATTTATATTTGGAACTGCAGAGTAGTAGAAGCAGGACCCTGGTAGTGAGCGTGGTCTCTGTAATTGGGAATGTTATTCCAAACCCTCATCACTTCACTTACATCTTCTCTTGCTCCATCAGACTCTGGTAAAACCCTTCTTGGTCATCACTTCTGGGCTTTCATCTGCCCTTCCACGTTTCATGAACACGCTCTGCCTTACGGTCCTGCTTCAGCTGTGCATAATGACTGTGTTGCGTCCCCATGCCACTTTCATTTCCTTATCCTGCTTTTGGAGGACAACTCAACAGGCAGGAGTCCAGAGTCCTGCTTTCTGCTCCTTGATTCATACTGCTGGCACATGAGTGTGAGAAATGCCCTCACAGATCACGCTGGTAGCCCTTTACTGCCAGGATCGTACACCATTTAAGGGAGAAGATGTGAACCCAACTGCTTCTTGCAATGCAGCCCATGATGCCTCCACACTTGTTGGATGGGGGATGTCAGCCATACATCCCTGCCTATGTCCTTCACAGATCCTTCATCCCTGTCTGGAGTTGAACCTCTTGCTCCAGAGTTGGTCTTGTCCCTGTTTGAACCCACTAGCGCTCCAACTCAGCTTCCTGTGGCGTTGAACTTCTGGAGTTTCACTGGCCTGTGTGAAATGTTTTAAATTGTCACTTTCAGTGCCTGCCCACTCATTTAAATACTGTTCGATTAAAGAACAGCTCTGCATTCTCTATTTTTTGACAACTTGATGGTGCCCCCCTTCAGCCCTCTCCCCTCCCAGCTGAAGTCATGGCCTTTTGGGCTCCCAGGGCTGGCCTCCCACCCCCTACTCGTGTTGGCCACTTTTGGACTCCACGTGTGGTGGGCATGTGAGGCTCCATGTCGCAGCTGAGCAGGGCTCTGTCTTCTGCTGCACATACTGCTGCAACTCGTCTGAGCCCCAGCTCCTTCCAGATCTCATTTGCTGTTCTTTTCCCTCCAGCCATGAGACATATTTTACTGATTTTCTGTTGTGCAGACACAGCCTTTCCTTTCTCAGGTAGTCTTTATTCTTTTCCTACTTGAACTATTATTTACACTTTGTTTTTTACCTTTTTTTTTTTTTTTTTTTTTTTTTTGGTGGTGTATCCTGTAGTATCCACCAGAGAAAACCAGTTTTATCAAATCCATGTCACCTGCTCCTCTTTTTCTTTCCTTTTGTGGTAGAATTATGAAGTGTTTAATATACGCTTCTCATTTTGTAGGTCTGGGCATGGGACCAGCTGCAGTTGCACAAACTTAGCAGGATCCTCCATCCTTGGTCCAAATCCCCTGTAAAACCAGGGAAAACCATAGTAGCTGGGTGGAGAAATTATCATCTCCACAACTAAATTGCAAGCTGACTCAATTAAGACAGATTTATTGGAGAGGATTTTATGACAGTACGTTTTCACCTTTGGCAGCAAGCTCACAGGAAGCCCAGCAGATAGCGCAGGGCTGCACACCAGCCCAGAGCATGGCCATGACATCAGGAAGCTACTCATGGTCATCCTCAGATGTGTGCCAGCATCTCCCTTCCCTGGCCAGGAACGGGCAATGGTCCTGGGCCACTCACGTTGTTTCTGCCATTTATTTTTACTCATCATGCTTTCTCATAGCTATTTTTTTTTAATCTGTAGCTTTATACAGTTCATGCTTTTTTACACCATTTTTCTTATAGTTTTTTTTCCCCAAATCCATGACTGTTTAGGGGTCCCTTAGAGTTTCCTCTTCCTTTCAGCTGCCCACTCACTGCTCAGCTGCATCTTTGCTTTTCCATTCTCCCCGCCCAGAGGGAGGCAGGTGGACACCTGGGGCCTCTGCACTTCCCAGGGGCTCTGGGCTGGGTACAGAGGTTGATCCAAGCCCGATACCTTGGCAGAGGTTGTTTTCTCAAGCCACAGTCTCAGCACTGAGCCTGGAAAGTTATAAAAGCCTGACAGGGGGCTGAACCTCATAACCGTATAGCAGCAGTAAACCAAACAGGTTTATCACCTGCTGCACATAGTTCCTCATCTCCTCCTTCTGGTGCCCATAACTTTGGCTGATCTTCCTTTTCCCACTAATTTATAACTGTTCATGTAGTCACGAACATTGCTTCTACACTCTTGGACTCACTGCTTATAAAATAAGTTAAGAAATATTATTGAAGCTTTTACAATATTGTACAAAGTTTATCTTAGGTCAAAACAGAGCATTAAGAGAGTTTGATTCGCAGCTTACAATTAAGAAAGGAAAAAAAAAATCTTCCTAAGAGTAAGTTAAGCAACCAAACAAGCTGCTTAGAGCAGTTGCAAAGGTCTTTGAGGTCTTTTAGGGAAGATTAGATACACATCTTTTAGAGATGAAGAAGATATAGTTAGCACAAATCAGAAACCCTTCATCCCTATAAACATACAAATTAAAAACAATTAAAATATACAACATTGTGTAATGCTTAATATAAGCATACACCCAATGCTCATGCAGCCGGCAATTAGTTCAGATAACAAAGAGACAAGAGGAAGACCAAGAAAAAGGTGGGGTGACACCTGATCACAATAAGTAAGGGCTGGATCACAGTAATAAGTGTTAGCTCAAAGAAGGTGGTTTCCAAAGAGCAACTCTGGGAGCACTTTGGGTGATTCTAAGAAGAAAGGCTCGCTGTAAACCAGAGGACAAATATTCGAGGAAACAATTCAAGACAGAGTGGGTGTCACAGAAAAGTGTAAGCAAACATGCTAAAACTACACAAGCCATATAATAAAATCGTTACAGAAAAGGTATGAATAAGTCAAGGCTGCTGAGACATCACCATTGCACAAAGTAATGAAGAAATCACCAAGAGCGGATACTCATACCTGTTAGAAAGGGGAAGGCATGAAGGAAAAGGGAAATAAGGTCAAGATACACGAATGTAGGCCAATGACAGTAGTCATAAGGGAACAGAGATGGTGGAGGTGAAAGGGTTGTGAAAGGAGAGCTCAGGTGAAGGACCAGACCGTACCATCCATCGTGATGTGAGCACTGGTGTGTTGAATAATTGGGAAGCCAGTCAGGAGGGATCAGTGTTAACACTGAGGCAGTGACAGAAGTGGGAACAGAAAAGGGAAGCAGCTCTAGAGGGAGGTGCCGGTCTCTGCTCCCTGAGAACTGATGACAGGACATGCAGGTATGGCAAAAAGCTGCACCATGGAGGGTCACACGGGGCATGAGGAGAAATTTATTTACCATGAGGGTGGTCAGACACTGGCACAGGCTTCTGAGTGAGGTGGTTGATGTCCCATGCCCATCAATGTCCAAGAAGCATTTGGATAATGCCCTTAATAATATGCTTTAACTTTTGGTTAGCCCTGAAGTGGTCAGGCAGTTGGTCTTGATGATCTTTGTAGATCCCTTCCAACTGAACTGTTCTAATCCAGCTACAAAAAGGCTGTCGTGTGCCACGTGGGAAGGCAGTGAATCAGACCTCCCTGGTTTTTCAGTCCATAGCTGGCACTAGGGGCAGCTACCTGGTATGAAAGCTGCATCTGGTATCCAGTCACCTCAGCTCTTCATCCTGCACAGTCCAGCCCCACATCAACAGGGTGATGGAGTTGTTTGCCTCTCCTCTCAATGGGACCCACACCACGATATCCATCTGCTCTTGGCTCTTAGAGGTCTATGGCACATGAACAGCAGGTTTAGGATGTATGAAATAAATGGGGAGGTTGAGGGTTTTGCTATTTCTGGCATGATTGACAAGAGAATCAAACAGAGCAGGGCACGGCTGTACAACTAGCAGGAAAAGCCACTGAAACTTCAGAAAAGGTGTCTGAAAGCAGATGGAGTGAGGGTGATCTCAAGACTTCTTTAGAGACACAATGGGAGTTGGTACTGAAAGCCTTGGTGAAAGTAGCTGTCCGTGGATTCACATCAGTTCAAAGTGACCGAGGGCCGGTCACCTGCAATAGCCAGGGTGGGAGCTGGAGGACAACATGGGCTGGACGTGCTCATTCCTTGCTGGAGGCATTTGCTTCAGGATGTAGCACCTTGCAGGGCAAGCAGTAAATCATACAGGCACTCAAGTGACAACGTTGTCATAAAAAAAAAAAAAATGCACAGAGGTGATTGCAGCTCTCTAGGAATTGGCAAAACCCAATTAGGCCACTGATTGAAGTCAAGCTAAAGACAGCCAAGGAGGTGTGAAGCTCTCATGATTTTCATCATTTTTTCTGAACAAAGATTTTGCAGGCAGGGAGAGGTATTCCATGGAAGATCTGAATGCTCAGCAATGAGCATTGATTGCTGCAGGTAACACAGAGTATGTAGCCATTGTGTTCGAGTTAGTGACAACTCTTTCCATCACCCTGCAAACATCAGTTATACCATCTTGGTTTTGCATCTGCCTCATCAACTAGGTCTTCATCAAAGGAAAAATGTTGCTGGGCAGCAGCAGGAGTTTGCAGAGAGCAGGTAAGTGCCCTGCATGCAGGAGCTGCTCCATAGGTGGTGGTAAACGGAGACGTGGCTCAGCCGCAGGTGTTGAATGTGTCCCAGTACTGAAACCATTCTGTGGAACCTTTATGTGGTGTCAAAGTGCAGATGTGTCCGAATCTGTGCACAGCAGGTCCACGGGCATTATTCCAGGGACTGAGGATGGCTGCAGCATGCAGAAGGCTGGGTGCATTAGATTTGTAAGTCTGGAAAAAACAAAAAACAAACAAACAAAAAACTACAGATTAAAAGAATTGGTGGTAAAACAAATAAAGAGAGTAGGTTGTGAGATAAAGGTACATAATGGGCTACAGCAGAAAAGATTATAGAGGTGATATGTAAAGAATGTCCTGAATTAATCACTTCCTTTGTGTAAGTATTTGGGCTTTGCAAATGGTTATCACTTAGCAACCTACATTGTGCTTTTTTTTTTTTTTTTTTTTTTTTAACAAACTTGAACTGCTTCCTAGGGATATTGTCTCTGTCTGGCTCAGCAAAATTAAAGCAGTATCTCATCTAACATTGCCTATAAGTAGATGAAAATAGTTGGCACCAGGTGTGTTATGAATGACGCTTAGAAAATTAAAGTGCTTTAGATGACAGAAAGTGGGGCATACTTGGTGTTCAACACTTTCTTATAGAGTAGCAATCCTTGTTTAGCTTCACGGATCTTATCAAGTGCTTGTTCAAGCCAAGTTACAGCTCCTGCCAAGAATACTTAGTGCTGTGTTTCTGGCCATAACACGTGCACCAGGCAGGGACCTGGAGGACCTCTGGCTGCAGGCTCTGTATTGTGGTGTCCCACCAGCAGCAGGCAGTGGAGGGACCGTGGACCAAAGGATGGATGGAGACATCACGGTGATGTTGTGTGAGGAGTTGGGAAGATGGAAAAGGAGTCTCCAGCCTCTCCCCATGCTCCACGCCTTGTACGTTTTGGAGATGTTCCCTAGTATCCTGTCAAAACATTCCTTGTTGCAGAAGGACAACTGATTTCTTCACATCTATGTCTCAGCAGATAATATAAAATGCTCACCTCCTTATGAAAGTTTTATGTGATAGAGGGCTGTTATCATCTTTGTTCCCAGTATTCATCTCTAAATGAGCCAAGTTTCCCTATTTTTTCCTTTTGGTTCCATTAATTTCTTCCAGTTCCTGTGCTCTCTGAATGCTCCTTGCTTTGTCAAGCCATATCCAGACCAGGATCCCCCCACTCCCATTAATTCATTCAGATAAGACCTCAGAGTGCATTAAAGTGCATCAAGTCATTGGTTACTCCTGCATTAGAGGAATGACGACAACATTTGTCCTATCCCAGTCCTTCCCAGGTGGATTTCCTTGGTGACCACGATGACCTGGGCTGGACACAGGGGTGTCCCCAGCCGGACCCCCACCCAGACTGCCTGCACCTTTTGCCCTCGCTCGTGGCTGCCATTTCCAGCCCTGTCTAGATGAGCAGAGAGGGAATGGGTGGAGGGCAGGGAGTGGATGATGAGTGGCTTGATCCTCCTCCTCCCTGAAATCTCCTGCCCAGCTCTTGTGGCCGGCACGGAGGGAAGCCTGGGCTGGGCTCTGAGTCACCCCCGCTCCTGCCTCCTCCTCAGCCACACGCTTTGCCCGTCCCTCTCCGCTCATGGCCACCACACAGCCCCGCTTGGAGCAACCACCTCTCCCTGTTCTTCTGACGGATGAGCCTGGAGATCCTCCGCGGTGCCCCGCTGCATGGCCAAAGCAGCTGCCTCGCTGTGAGGGATTTGTTACAGCATTAAACACGGGCCAAGAGACTGAAGAAACACAGCAGCAGTTTCACAACATTGTAATGGCTGGTGGAGGGCTGTGATAGCACAGGTCTGCTGTGTGGGCATCTGCAAACCTGCAGAAAGTCGCTTTATTTGTCCTACCTTGATTAATAACAAGGAAAGCTTCAACATGCTGTGTCACTTCACTGACAGCTGCCTTAATGCCAGAGGTAGAGGTGAACAGAGGCATTAAGCGCTGGATAATTGTTAAGTGTTAAAAGTGACATGTCTGTGGGCATAGCACTCCTCTGGGAGTTCCCTTTTAGGCCTGAGCCTCCTAAAGCACCGCCTAAAAAGCCTCTGGTGCACGCAACCCAGTACCACGCCGGGACTGATGCTCAGGGGCTTCATAAAGCCAGGATTCTGGTATAGAACACGTTCTTATTAGCTTTTTATATTAGAGCACTTGGTACTTTAAGATGACTTTTTCTTTCTTTTTTCCACAACCTACAGGACTGTGGGAAGCTGTTTTTGGTTTGACATCTACTGGTTGGCTGTGTTGTGTGCAAAGGTTTTCACCTACCCCAGGCAACCAGCAAGGCTGGGTTTTCACAAAGGGAATCTATCACCAGCCAGCATTTGCAAAAATCCTGCAAACTGCCCTCTCATGTTCTAAAACAGGAGGCAAATCTCCTGTTCACAGGCTCCTGAGTTGGCGGAGAGACCCCGCTTGGCCTCCAGGAGAGTGAGGAGGCTTTTCTCACCCTGCCCTCGGCTCTAGCAAGAAGTGTCCCCTCTCACCCGTGCACCAGCAAGTCATGAAGCCGCCCTGGTGCTGCCCAGGCCAGTCTGGGGCCATTACTCATCCTCTCGTCCTGAGCAGACGTGTTCGACAGCTTTCTGCAACCCCCCGAAGGGCTGGCGGGTGCCTGCTGCCACACGCTGCCGTGAGCCTGCGCCGTGATCGGCTTTGAAGACTAGGAAAGGCAGAGGCAACCTCGAGTTGCTTGCAGAAGGAGCCCCAGCACCACTGCTCCCTCCTGGTGAAAAGCCCCACTGGTGGTTTGTAAGGCCAACCCTCTCCTCCCGTTAAGCAGGCTGGGGCCTCATCATCAGGGTGGAGGGTGACCAGCAGGTTTTGTGTTGGGGAAGGTGCTGGTGGGTTCAGCACCCTCCTGCATCCTCAGCCCCATCTCAACCCAACTCTCCTCACTTTTTTTTGGCCACTACGAGGGATTTTGGTTTGGTCTAACCCCCTGTGCAACCAGCAAGCAGCTTCCTATCTTGACTTAACCTACAGGTAGAACGACTCTGGTCACCCAGCCAGCATAGTTCAGGAGTTTATGTCCACGCCCCTGTGGTGTGCGCAGTCCAGTGTCCCTCAGGTTGTCTTTCATCATCAGTTATGCTTCAAGCCTCTGCAATCAGATACGGTTATCAGAGCAACAGGGAGAAATATTTACTGACATGAAATTCAGAGAAGTAAAAACGGGGAAGAAAGATGGAATGAGAAAAGAAATGGAAATGGAAAGTCAGATTTAATTTAAATGTGCATTGGTCTTTGTCAGAAAATGATTTAGTTGTGCTTTTAGACATGGGTAGTTCTATATAAGAAGACTTATCTCATGCAACGTATTCTTTGCCTTCTGGTCTGCTTGTAATTTGGTTGATAAGGTACTTGTTTCTTTCCTCTGACATGTGTTTATCTCGAGGAAGACCCCAAGACCCTGGGATGGTAGAAGTTCAGATCTGGACAATATTTATACATTCTTATTGTTTTTCAGCAAACATCCACTAATTCTTTCCCAGAGTTTCCTCCTATGGGACATTGTTTTGGCTCTGATCCACAGCAGGTGGCTGAGATCTCAGTACAGATCGCTGAGCAGAGGTTTTACCACACACTGAGGTTCCCCTGTGTGCAGGTGACAAACCCCAAATATCATTCACCTACAGAGGTCAAATAACACCCTTTCCTTGGAACCCTTAAGCTCTTGTATGAGAAAACAAGACCTTGGCAACTCCTGCAGCCATGACTTTTGGCAGAGCATCGCAGTGGCCTTGTGCCCTTCTACCAAACTCTTTGGGGGCAGCTGTCCTGTGCTGCTGAATGCTTGATGTTATAGCACTCTGGTTACCTTCTCCCTGCTTAAGTGTTCCTCAGATGGAAATTTCTGCTTCCCGTAGGGTGAGCTTGGATGGTTAATCCTCATGGGCTTCTCTGACTCCTGGAAATGGAAAGTTTCAGCAAAACCCAGTGCTGTCCACAGATCTGTGGGATTCAAATGGGATTTCTGGTCTCATTTCTCTGCAAAAGTTGCTTATCTGGCTCTTCTGGACACACCCTGGTTTGTGACTGTCATCTCAGCACTTAATGAAGGGGTTAATAGGCATCTTCTCCTCTTCCCTGCTCAGTGAGGTTTGCAATTGTAGCCTGGACCCTTCAAAGAGGGAGAGCAGGGATGGGTCTCACCAGGGAAGCACGGATGTGTCTCATCAGGGATCTCCTTCACAATACTAAAATGTATTCCTGAAATCATGCCTTGTGAAGATCTGATGTGGCATGGGTTATGCAGACAGGTTTGTGTACACAGAAAATGTTGAAAAGTACCTACTTATTGTGTTGCAAAGTGCATGCATTGCAAACTCGGAAAACTATGTTAGGCAGCATAAATTCTGCCCTTAAGCAATATGTAATATGTGAACTACTTCTTAAAATTAGTATCCTGTGCTTGTTAGGATTTGTTTTTTTCTTTTTCATTAAGTCCCTTTGCTACCTCCTCAGAACCAGCCTGTGCACTTCTGCCATTCTTGCAGCTACTGCACACTTTCTACTGGGCCTGCAGGGATTTGGGTCCCCAGGTCCCTAGGAAATTGAGGATGGACCTGAGCTGTCGATGAGCACTGCACGTGCTCTGGAGCAGCTTGAAAGCAGGTAAGTACATGCTCAGTGGTGCCAGCAGCCCCCAGCTAGCTACTGCCACCCCAAAAGCATTTCCCTGGCTTTGCAAAGAGGGAAGAGATTGAGTCAAGGTGAGACTTGAGTAGCTCATATAATGTTTTCCTTCTTAAGACATCAGCCACATGCCAGAGGGCCCCCTGAATGAAAAGCCCTGGGGAACACTTGCTCTCTGGGCTAGGAAATTGGGTGGGAAAGCAAGCGGATATCTGATTTCCCAAGAGGGTTTGGAAGACCTCGTACATGTCCATTGCAAGGTCAATGGGTAGGAGGAGATAAGTGTCATGACAAAGCTGTGGAGGCATGAAAAATGCAAGGGTCTGATTCCCTCTCCTGCATCAGCATTACTTATGCTGATGAGATGGACTTGAAGGCACAGAAAGGGCCTGAGAGCCCTCAGTGATGGGGAAGTTCTGCTGACTCAGAGTTTGGGCTATATATGGATTGCATACACTTCAGAAAGGTGGTTTTCACAGCAAACATCTACAAAAATTAGAAGAAAAGAAAAATAGAATAGGCTCCCTTAGGGAACAGCAGAAATGGTAAGGGAGGTCTAGTTCGCTGCTTGGAAGAGCAAGACTCCAGGTAGCAAACCAGCAAGATGAGAAAACATTTTCTACCCCTACTCAACTGGTGGCATGGTCTGCAGACCACACAGGCTTTGGAGACCTCAATTTTGGTCCAGAGAATAAAACCCTCTGGACATCCTCGCAACTCTCCTTCCTGCTTACATTTGGTATGGGAGTTTAATGAACCAGACTCATCTCTCATAAAGGCAGGGGAAGAGAGTTATTTACCTCTGGTTTATTCTCTGCTTTTATTAATTTACTGTATAATTTTGTTTTACAAGTAGGCAGTGACTTTTATTTTCTTGTTGGTGTGGTTATTTTATGGTTGAAGAAAGGGCAGAGATGTATATGAAGTACCAGAAAAGGAAGGAGTCACCAATGCTGCGGGTCCTGGTGAAGGACAACATACTGGAATAGAGACAACTCCTCTGCTCTCATAAAACCCAGGATGCTTTAATTTAAAAAAAGACTCAGGTTTCCCCTTGAAATTCAGAATTTACTAGAGTCTCTTGAACCAAGAAAAATGCATCCATGGGAAAGGAGTGCCATTAATAACAGGTTTGCACTCACACTGGGTGGTAGAAGAAAAAGAAGCAGCAATTTCCCCCAAGGGAAGTGGGATTCTGAAAGTTAAACAGAAACATTTATAATTGCGAAGAGTTAAAAGGCTTCCTAGCCACCCTGGCTTCCCTTTCATATCCTGAACATGCTGGGGTAATGCATCAGCCCTGTGGCACAGTGGAAACAGCCCATCAAAGGGTTTGCTTTCCGTGGTTCCATCTTCTGCAGGGAAACTGAGGAAACATGAGAACAGGGAGGCGGGTAAGTGTGGACAGATCCTGCCCGCAGAAACTCCCCGTGGGGATTATTCACATTTTCTCTCTGTGCAGGAGACCACTGGTTTCTCAAGATCTGAATCCACCTGCCCTAGTTGAAAACAACTGCTGTTACGGGATTTGCTTAGCTAAATTTAAGGCAACACATACAAAAAGGATGCAGTTTGATTGAGGTGTGGGTCAACCTTTACCCATTGGTCAAAATTCCGTTTCTATTTGGACTGTTTTGTCAAACTTACATTTTAGACCTTTCTGCAAATGTGAATTTTGGCTGGGCACCAAACATAAACAATAATCCTGCTCTAATGTCGCCTATGTTCAACTACCACTCCTCCTACCAATGTGACATGCAATCTATGCAGGCATCGATCCCAAATTAAAAGACAGCATCAAAATCTGAGTCACTTCCAAACATTGTTAAGTGCCCATTTTGGTTAAGCTGATGATGGTTGCCAATCCCATTTCATACCTGCCCTTCCCTTTTTCCTAGTCTTTCTCTCCTCCTGGCAGAGGACTGTATACATGACCAAATCACAATCTAATGTCTTTGGGGTCTGCCTTTCATTTGGATTTCATATGGATTTTGCTAGGATTTTTCATATGGCTTTTGCTATGTTGATGATTTGACTTGATCATCTTAGAGGTGTTTTCCAACTTAAATTATTCTATGGTTCTATTTTACATCGTATCTTATGTCAGGGAGGTTCCTTTAGCTACATTCAGTCAATCATCTCCCCTCTTTCCCAATCTCACCAACCCTGGCTGAGATGAGTGTCTGACAATCTTGTATGGAGAAGCTGAACTCAGTAGGCCAAAAAAAAAAAAAAAAAAAAAAAAAAAAAAAAAAAAAGTCATCTCCTTGCTGTTTTCACAGGGTGGAGGAAAATCTACAACCAAAGCAAATCTGGTTTCATGGCTACAAGGCAAATTTTTCCTCCTTCACAGCCATGGGAGATCCTGAAAATGATGGATGAAAAATATTTGCTGCATGGAATGGGGGCAGACAGAGCAGGAAGTAGTTTGCAAAGCGTCACTGTGGTGGCTTCACTGTAGCTGGGCAGCTAAGCTCCACCACAACTGCTCTCTCATTCCCCCTTCTCAAAGGGAAATGGGGAGAAAATATGATGGAAAGGGTTCAAGGGTTGAGATAAGGACAGGAAGATCATTCAACAGTTATCGTCGTGGGCAGAGCAGGCTTAGCGTAGGCAGATAAGAGAAATTTATTACCTATTACTAACAAGCTAGAGCAGTGAGAAAAAAGAACCACCTTCCCCCCCATCCATCCTTTTCTACCTCCTCCCCCCGAGCAGTGCAAGGGAACAGGGCAATGGGGGCTGTGGTCTGTCCCTGACGCTT
>NC_048893.1:186422210-186500209 GCF_011077185.1 Oxyura jamaicensis
CCCCCCAGACCCCCTGCTCCTGCGTGGGCTCCTCTCCACGGGCTGCAGCTCCGGCCCGGGGCCTGCTCCTGCAGGGGCTCTCCATGGGCCGCAGCCTCCTCCAGGCCACATCCACCTGCTCCACCGGGGGCTCCTCCACGGGCTGCAGCGTGGAGATCTGCTCCATGGGGGACCCATGGGCTGCAGGGGGACAGCCTGCTCCACCAGGGGCCTCTCCACAGGCCGCAGGGGAACTTGTGCTGCGTGCCTGGAGCACCTCCTGCCCTCCTGCTGCACTGCCCTTGGGGGCTGCAGGGCCACCCTTGCAACCCCCCTGCTGCCAATCCCTTGTCATGTAAACCCAATGTATGTGTCTTTGTAGTCAGTGACATTCTCTCAGGAAGAAAACACTGGGACATTAGTGAAAAAGAGAAAGCCAGAGGAAGGATGAGCTACACACCTCAAATTAACAGGAACACCTGTTAATACAGAGGCCACCTGTCTGTTTTGCCACTGAGTGATGGGGATTACTCTGTACAGACAAGGAATCCTTCCTGGACTCTCTTCCAAGACACTTAATGGAGGAAAAAAGAGAAAACAGGTAAGTACAAAGAGTACATGGGCCAGAAAGAGTGATGTGGCCAACAGGGCCTGGTCAATGCAAAGCCAGGAGGGATGTATGATCACACAAGATGTTGTGCATACTCGACTGACAGTTCAGGCAGAGCTGACTCTACCTGTATGCACTGAACTGAGGTGGCCAAGGAAAGCCTGGGCTCACCCCAGTCATTAACATAAATACAGACTTAACAACCAGACACACCTGCCTTGACAAAAGTAACTCTGCTTGCAAAATTGCGTGTCTACTCCTAGCATTAGATGGAGAGTAGAGCAGAACAGAAGACAAAAGATGGCAAGAAATGCCTACACCTAATTTTTCTGCTGAATGGAGACAGAAGGACATGCAGAGGAATAAGCCAAGGAGATCCGGGGAGACTGGGGACATGAACTGGGGGCCAGTAAGAAACCTGAGTCATCATCAGAAAAACATTTCAGGTGGAAAATGTAGAGTGGTGTAAAAGATAGGGAACAATTACAGTGGAAATAGAAATCTCAGAGGAATTGAATGGATCCAGAGCAGAGAAGGAAGAAAGAAGAGCAAAGAGCCTGTATGACGCTAGGTAACAGGCATCAAAGGAGAGGCTACCGGACAACACCTCAAAGGAAGAGAAAGCTGGGTACCAGCAACAAGTGGAAGTGCAGGAAAAAGGAAAGCACCAGGCAAGCGCTGCTGCCTGTGTAGGACTGCTAGGCAGAAGAGGATTAAAAAAAAAATCTACTATAGGAAGTACAATCCTTCAAGTACACATGAAGCAAGTGAAATGCCTTTGGGGAAGATGCTCAGGAGCAGCTTTAGAGGAACCGCAGCAGGGATGGTTACTTTGGGACACAGTGGGGAGAGCTCTGGGAGGAAGGCTGGAGGAAGGCCCAGGGCAAAAGCCAGGGAAAAGCAGAGGAGAAGGAAAAGGAGGATTAGAGGATGAGGGAGAGAAGCTCCTTGGGTTGAGGAAGAGCTACAGGAACAAAATGGAGAAGCAGGAAAGGACCAAAGGCTGCAGCTAGAGATCAGAGAGTGGGTCCCAGGAGAGGACAGGATTGTTAGAGCGGAGGGGGCAAAGGCAGACAGCCCAGGCTAGGAGCTGTGAGCCATGCTGGCAGCCAGCAGCAGGAGCTTGCATATTCAGTAAGTCAGGCGGCAATTAATTAAATCAAGTCAGACAGCAATCGGTCAGTTAAATCGGGTAACAATGACTCAATTAAGTTGAACTGGGGAACAATGAACTTATTACATCAAACCAGAGAACAACGAACTGATTAAATCAGCTGGAAGCCTCCATGGTACATCCGGAGCCTGGGCTAGCAGCCACAGGAGCAGGGGGATTCTCGCTGCAGCTGCCTGCTTCAGGAGAAACATCACAGCAGCGACTGTGCATCGCTGCTGACAGCCCTCCTAGTCCCTCTTCGCCGAGAGCGGGTAAAGAAAGACACGGCAGACTACAGCAGGTCTGATGAAATATTTGTAATAAACCAAATGGGTGGGGAAGTGGAAACTGCCAGCTTCCAAATTAGCAATAGCGTTGTGAAAATTACTGGGCTGCCTAAGGATGGGGAAGGCCCTCCCTTCCAAATCTGGGTGATGCTGAATATCCAGGGCTGTCAGCTTAAGAAGTCACCTGAGAGATGGGCGCCTGCTCTACCTAGGATGCATGAGAGGTGCCCTTTCCAGTGGTGTCCTAGGTGAGCATGGCTATTAGGGCACTTGTACTAAAATGTCTGTGTATGTCCTTTTTGAAGTAAACACTACAAATCACATGGATTGGCATGAGTCAGGCTGCTCATGTACTAGCAGTACAAGGAACCATTTTCATCCCCTTTCACTGGTCTCCCTTATCATTTGAGTTTGTGGTGCTGGTCTTTTTTATCTTTTCTGTTCCTTATGTCTCCACAATCAGAGAACATCACCAAGCTCGCTGAGTTACCCTACAAGAAAGCACTCTGTCCAGGGTGTGTTTGTCTTTGGCTATACCATGAATATCAGTTAACTGAAAATAAAAGAGGGAAGGTTTCATTAATGAGGACAACCTGAGCTCAAAAAGATATGGGTAACAGCCATCTGCCCCATTGTTCAAAGTGCAATCCCAATTGTTCTGTGAAAGTACCTGTAAGGTCGCTGTTGGTGGGGAAAAGTAGTTAGGCATTAGTAGCAGTACAAATGCTTCAGGAGCTGCAATGGTTAATGAGCAGCTGTATTACATGGACAACCTTTATAACACCACACGTTTTCATTAAAGTAATTATATTGGAGAGGAAGTGACTCTTTGGGTGTCGTTTCTGGATAGATGAAGTCTTGGGATTTCCAAAGAGTATGTAAACCAGGGTTAATATAATCCCCATATGAGTGTCTGCCAATAAATTAAACTGAAAATAAATGTCAAAAAAGAGCAGATTCCTAAGCAGTGTACAAGAGGGATGGGTGCTGCATACAAGCTTTTGTATATAGTATCAACACCATATGAATGCCTGTTGCGTCGAAACAAAATGTGCCATGAGAGAGCATGCACTTTGAGGCGTACCTGTACAACACTTTCACACAGAGGCACTGGAGTTAATTTTCTTTTTCCTCCTCTGAATGGCTAAAATCGTCAGAAGGCTACAAGAGTCCAAAGAGAGATATGAAGGCTTGGAAAGGAACCAGAAATCTTTAATAAGGAAAAAACTCCCACTTTCAATCCTCAGTGCAATTTTTGAACTGTGGTCTGCCATGGGAAAATGGAAAAGGAACTTCCTGGTGATTTTCTTCTCATTTTTTCATGCCTTCTGAATTATAAAAATACTGAGAAGCTGAAAACCTTTGTGCAAATCTTCAGTCTAATGAACCTTATGAAAACGATGTTAAAATTTCAGTCAGAAGTTCTGGCTGTCTCAAAGCTCTGGTTTGCTTAGGGTGGTCACAACAAAAACTTGAACTACACAGGCATTTTAAAAAAGCTGCTAATGATGCAAATGTTCTGGTAGGATAGCCAGCTTTACTTGTGACTATGACCTTATAGACGATGTTATGCACTAGCAAAGAGACTGGCTTATATCCTAAAGTTAGGCTTTACGTCTAAAGATACTCTTGGTCCTTAACGTGCTGTGGCAATCATCTCTACTTATGTATTTATTTATTTTCCAAAAGTTGTATTTAGAAAGATGTTTCTTTTGCATCTCAATTACCATGTATCTAGTGGCATGGAATTTCTGAGCCCTGTAACTTTAATTTTCCTCTTTGTTTACATGTCAATAATAGATCGTTTCTATCTCCAGCCTTCCCTTCCTTCCCCCTTTTAACTAAAAAATTATGTCAACAAAAAGACTTTACTCATTCACATTACAGTGCACAGCTGCAGCTCTTATAGGAGGAGGAGTTGTCATAGCTCAAAAGTAATGAATTTACATGTATTTATTTCACAGGTTTATCAAGCAGTACTTCTATGCTGACTAAATTATGCATAAACCATTCCTCGTCTATAAGGAAATAAGTACAATTTAATTCCAATATGTAGACAATTACTAATTGTATTTCAACTTTTCTTCCATAATTAAAGAGAAAATCATAGGATTATAAAACCCTTTTTATGTTCCTTACATTCCCAACACTTATACGTTTTGTGTTCTCGTGTCCCTGGCATCATTACTTATAATTGGAGTCAAACAGCAGGCTGACACTACCAGGTGGGAGAAGTAGCATCTGACACTGCATGTAAGTACATGGAAAGATGAAAAAAAATGACCTGGCAGAGGAGAGCCTGGCCCCTTGCTCCCCAGTCACACCAAGTCCACTGGCTGCTTCCCACCATGGTTCTAGCTACAGAACTGCTTTGGAAATTGCCTCCTTTTGGGAAAACAGAACATCACAGAAGAGTTCTTTGCTGCCACAATTGTGCTCTAGGAAAAAGACCAGACATTGGCATCTGACTGCAACACCATCCCAAAGGCAGCGTAGGAAAGACCTGCCTGCAAGGCAGATAGGAGAGGTCCATGCCACGTCCTGCCCATGGCTCAACTCCTTGAGGTAATTTCACAGTCTTGTCTCCACACGTTTCTCATAATACTTTTTCTATTGTAAAAAAGTTTTTTTTTGGCAGTAAATGTGGACTTGCGAAACAGCAGAAACTCAGAATCTTCTGCTGAAACTAAATATAAACAATCTTTTAAAAAAAAAAAAAATTGACCTGGTAATGACAGAGAGGACACATTCTACTTTTTAGAGGTCACTGAATCAAGATGGAATGTGACTGGAGAAGGAAAGATACATGAGTCCCAGATGTCTCCTCCAAAGTTTTCTTACATGGAGAGGTGGTCTTCCCTTTCTCAAAGTACAGCCACATGGCCAGGTCGTGAGGCACCTCCCTTCCTTGTACGCGGTGTACGCATGAACCTTGAACGTCGTCTGAATGCACAACTTCCACAGAAGGCAGTGAGCGACGGAAGACTCAGGCCTGAGGTATTTATGCCCGTCTAGCTCACTGTAGCATCATGTATCTTGGGACTGGTCCTGCAGATGTGGCAGTGACCCGACTCCAGCGCTGAGCCCCTGCCGATGCTGAGTAATGGCTGAGTGGTCCGAAGGAAGAGCTGATCCTGCTCGGACCAGGAGGTCAGGCTAGAGACCTCCTGAGATCCCCTCCAAAGTGTATTTGCCTATAGTCCTACCATGCAGGTCCGTGGAGCTAGGTGCGAGGGCGAGGATGAAGGATGAGTGCCACACAGACAGGGGGTGATGTTTGAACCACAGCTGATGGCAATTTCTTTTCTTTCAAATGTCAGGATTGAGCTGCTTGTGCCAGACACTTCTACCTCTTCAACCTGAGCATGTGATCAAATAAAATATTGACTTTTGCAAAAGATTTTCAATGGATTTATTTTATTTTGTTATTCTAGTAAGTGGAGATAAAGGACAGAAGAATTTAACTAGAAGTGGTTTGCCATCTGAACCCTTACACCAGTTCCCTAACAAAGAGCAAACACACTTCCAGAACCTGAGGAAACGTACTACTGTGCTATCTGCTTTCTTCAGAAATTTAGGTGGAGGACTTGAAACCATTCATCTAGTTTGATGTGCACGTGTGCAAGATGGAGAACTCCAAGTTTCAGGCAGGGATTTTTGAACCCACAGGTTAAGAAACTGAGGTGTTTCCTCAGCAACTGTATTCCTTGGAAACAGAAAACTCTGCAAAATAGGTCTAGTAGTGACACAGATCTGCAGCCCGCTGGAAGCCTGCAAGCCTGTCGGGTGCTGTTGTATCATTTCAATCACCTTTTAGAACAAACTTGGGAAAGCCAGCAGCTCTGGGCTTTTCCGGCTGCCCGTTTGCCAGTAATTCTTTAATGATTTTCATAAGTAAAGGCCTCCGTTCTTTTGTCTCCAGGAAAAGGCCTGGGTTTGACGAGACAGAGCACGGGGGCCAGGCAGGAGGGGACGGAGTGGGGTAGGGGCACGGGAGAGGCCCCTCAGAGCCGGGCCCCGCCGCGAGGCCGGGCGCCCCCATGCCGGCCCCGGCCTCGAGCCCCGGCCCGGCCCCGGCGGGCGGAGGCGGGCTCGGGGCGGGTTAAAAGCGGCGGCAGGTAAGCGGGGAGGGACCTCAGAGCCGCGGGGCGGCGAGCCGGGCACCGGCCGCTCCGCTGCTACAGCCGGACCCGCAGCCCAGCCCGGGGTAGGGGGCTCCTGGGGCGCTCATCTCCCTCCGCGGGCACGACGGGGCAGGTGAGGGGCGCGGCGGGAGGGAGCTGGGGCCGGCCGCCGGGGGAGGCCGCTCCACGGTGCCCTCCGTGAGGCGAGGGACGGGGCTGCGGGGCAGGCCCGGCTCGGCTCGGCTCGGCTCGGGGCCCCCGCGCTCGGTGCCGCCCGGTGAGGGTCCGGGACCCGCCTCAGCCCGGCCCCGAGCCCTGAGGCGCTGCCCGGGCAGGCTCCTGGATCCCCTCAACCCGGCCTCACGCTTCCCTTCCCCAGCTCCGGCGTGCTCCTGAGCGCCTAACAGCTCTTTTTTCTTTCTTTTTCTCCCCCAGTTCTCAATCAGCAGTTCTCTGCGAGCACGTTATGTGAAGCACCCGACTGGCTAAAACCCCGAGCGAGCTAAAGGCTTCCGCAATTACAGGTAATTTGCGACACACCTACCGATGTTGAGAGTTGCACTGAGATAAACAGCTTGCATCAGTGCAACTGACAGGTCCGGTGAGCACCTGGGCACACACTGGAAACATTCCTCAGAATCACAGGGGAGTAGGAAATGAGAGGTGTGAGTCAGAAATAAACGTATCTCAAGGTGTTGGGGTGGATAGGTTCGTGTGAGGAATGAGTACTCAAGTTCTGTATCAATAAAACTCAAGAGACATCTTGGAGTAAGAACAAGAGTGCTTACTTGGCAAGCTGAAGTGGATAGCACTCGGCTGCTTTTGGGTGGCATTCAGGGTACGGCTGTTCCTACTGTTGCTGGGCTTTCCTAGGTGTTACTTTTCCCATCTCTTGTGTTGAAGAATCATTTTCTTCATTTATTTACTTCTTAATTCCCCCCTTCCCCCCTACATAGGGATGTATTTTTGTCTTGCACACTATTAAATTTTACCACACGTGTGTATACTGAGCTGGCATTAGAACAAAATATAGTTTCATCCTTGATTTTGTTAGTGAAGCTATGTAGTTTCTAATCTCCTTTGGTCTCTGGTGTTCAGCCTGGAAACCATACTTGCTGAGAGGTTTGACCTGAGGTAAGGTAGGAAAGGCAGCAGGCAGCTGTAGAGACAGACATCCATAGAGACAGACAGCTGAGGACAAGGCAGTAGTGGCTCAAGCCTCAGCCTTCTGCAGTAAGGTTGGAGAAGACACCTCCACATGTCAGCTGGGGTTTACAGTGTATCTTTCCAGATGAGATTTACAACATGCTTGCAGAGCCATGAGATTGTTCCTCTTAGAGCACATCCATCAGGACTTCAGTCCCCAGAACTGTCAGTTTCTTCATTGGTAGAAGGACTACAAATCACAGAGATTAAAAATGGAACAATAAAAAGTCATGAATTGAGATAATTCTCTGGAATAATTCGTTTCTTTCCTGATGGGGCTAGTTCTCTTCAAATTTCTGAAGCTTGGGCCTCTGCCCGTGTTGTTGTTTTGCATCCCTTGAAGTCTAACCCAGATAGATTACTTGGGCAACATCATGTAATTTTTACAAAAAAGTAACTATACAGTGAAAAAGATACAGCAGAAAATCTCAGTATCCGGTAAATTAGCAGCAATTTGAGATTTAAGTTAATTCTAAAAAGCATTTCATTCATTCCTTTGACATTGTCAGTAGAAAGGACGCTTTGTAAGTTGGATTTTTCTTCTTGGTGTTCCTGTGAACGGTTTCAGTGAAAGAAGTGGTTTGAGGAGCTTTAGCAAACAGGGGCATGGATGGAATTCCTGTTTTTTCTTCTGCTGTTTTTCCTTCTGTTTGTCACTGCTTTTAATTGCTATTAGTGATGACTGATAACTTATCTGAAAGGAGAACTGAGTCTTGCCTGACTAAACAGTCTTTTGCGTAAAAAGTCTGAAGTGATGATACATGAGGAAAGATAAAGTGCTGTCAAAACAAAAGGAGTGTGGGGGGGGGGAACCAAACACACCTATTAATAACTAAAAAAGTTGAAAACTAATTCTATTCCTGATATCATGCATGATTCTTCCTGCAATACATGTTTTTTAAAAGAAAAACTTTATTTCTATCTCTGCTTTTGTTAAAAGAGATGCTAACAAAATACACATTCAAAGAAAAGCTAGACTGCAGTATAAAATCATCATGTATATAAACTTACTCAGTATTTCTGAAAGGGTGCAAGCTCTGTGTGACAGACAGTAACTTGCCAAAACATGGTGAATTTGTAGAGGGGAATATTGGATGTTTGCCTGGGGTGGGGGAGAAGGAAATAAGAATTAAATAGATTTTAAAAAATCACTGCAAATAATGCTGCTGTTTTCATGACTGGGAGCAAAGCATAGTGCACCGAAGATGTTCTTTAAGAATATGGAAATAGGATGCCTTACATCAGTAAAGAAATAATCCTCAGGAACTTGAGTTCTTTTTTGAAGCAAGAAGTTTTAAACAGTCTTTCCCTGCCAACCCGTCCTTCAGAAATGGCTGATGGGCCAAATTCCAGTTGGAATTCTTCTGCCGTGTTATGCATTCAAGCGTGACTGTTTTTTCTGATGCCCAGTTTTCCACAAGCAGAGAGAATTTTGTGCTGAGATGCTCTGGAGGATGCTAATTCTCAATTTAAAGTTGTGGGTTGGTGGAGGAGCTACGTGTGTTTCTAAATATGCTTGGGAAATGGCTTAAAAGTCTGTAAGGGCATGAGCATAGGATAGGCTTAATGCGGCGATCGGTGTGGAGCGGAACCCTTAAAGCTGTTGATAATTACTTAGCAATGTCTTTAACATCTAACTGCATGCATGTGGGGTCATAATCTGTCATGTTAAAGGCAATTTCTGGGTTTTACACGAGGCTTAGAGCAAAAAATGCATCCTGTTTCCATAAACTTGAGTAGAAGAAATGTACAATGCTTGCTGTGTTCAGACCTGCAGCTGTCAGAGGTTTCCTGTTCCTGATTAGTCCTTGCCTGTTCCTGTGTCAAATCAGATAAACTGTAACTCCTATCTGTCCTGGCTCCTCTGTTGCTCTCCAGTTTCCACTCTGATCTGGAAATAGGTGTTCAGAACGAAGTTTAAGAGCTACTACAGTAAATTGCATGGACTTTTGCGATTGTTGGCTGCTCTTTTGATCTTTATTCAACGTCTTGGTAAAGAAGTAGAGCTGTTGACACTTAGGAGCATGTAGCTCGAACATTCTGAATATACTGCTGTGAAATTAAAATAGCTGGAAGTTTAATAGTGAAGTGAAAGGATTTGGGTTTGACAACGTCTTGAATTCAAAGCTGCACCTTACAATGTGCACTCTGCATTGAAGCTATAGTAATGTGGGGAGCTGTGTCCTTCAGTAGTAGGAACATCCTGAACAGACTTAAGCTCTGTGCTTCAACTTGAAGCTGGTACTTACTTACCTGTCTTGGTGCACTGATAACACAGTATGAATCTGTGAAGCCCGCAGTTGTAGTGGGGCACGGCAGACCAACCCTGTGAGATAGTGAGACTGTTATCCCACTTAATGTCTGGGAAACTGAGGCATGGCACAGGCTTAAAGGGTAAGCAGGTAGTCTGGGAGTTGGCAACTAAGTTCTGTGGCCTCTATGCCAGCTTTTCATAGTGAGATAAATGGATGCTGTCTCTGGAAGAAGTTAAATATCTTTTTATTAAGAGCTTCCTGGGATCTGTTCTGGTAATACTTCATGTTTGTTTTCAGTACAGCACCAGAACTAACTCAACAATATAATAATCTTCACGCTTGCGCTCTTGCTTACAAATAACTTCACTCTGCTGACACGGAGTCTAGTTTATGCTGATAACAAGCTGCTGAAATCCAGGTTTGGCTGTTCTTCAAAGTTGGATAGGAGCTCTAAGACACTTTGCTGGTGGCAGCCCCTCTGCTGGCTTATGCTTCCAACATAACTGTCTAGATCAAGACCTGAAGGGAAGATTGTATCAGCAGAGCTGTTAAACATGTGCTGTACCTCAACAAACAGTAATACTTCTTGTGTGAATGTGGGTCATAAAATAGCTTTTACCTTGTGTCTGTGGGCCATAAAATAGCTTTTACCGTTTATCTGAAGCAGATCAGATGCTCTAAAGCTTTCTCCTTGGATGAAATTATGCATTGGAACTGCCACTCTCAGGCATCTGAGTTACGTCTCTGTCCACAACTCTGGCCAGGACCAATGAGTGCTTTTTTGCTTTAGGTTTCTCAGCTAATGTCTTCCGATGTTGAATAAAGTGACGTTTCCTTGTAGACTACTAATCTTATATCCGTATCTGGAGGCACTGCGGAAAGTGGGGGAGTGTCACACCAGACTGGTGACTCTTGGTACTCTCAGTGTATTTTATGTTGTTTTCACCTCTTGCTGTACTTTTAACTGTGTGTGCTGAAGCCATGGCTTTAACCATTGACTAATGATTTCTCAGTGTAACAGCTCTTAACAGAGTGGGGGGGGGGGAGAAAGCATCTGCTAACTAGCTGTATTCCTAAACGCTGGTGCTCAGCTGTCCTTGGTCTTGTGAATTGCAGAGATTTTAGTGGGTGTATGCAGAATGCTGTGATTGCAGCTTAATATAGGCTTATAGGAACTATTTTAAGTAGCAATCTGTCTAGTTGAGCTTTGTGCTGCCACAAGAACTACCCAGAAGCTGGGGACGTTAAGCTTTTTCCCTAGCAGGCTCAGGTACAGTTACAGGTACAGACAGCAGCAAGATGAGAGCTACAGTTTGTGCCTCTCCATGGGTTGTGTGATCATCTAGAACTACTTTGTTCATTGCTAGCTCTTTGGTGGAGCATGGTGATCTCTAATGATCACTTTTTAACTCCTACTGAAACAGCCGTACTATCCTGCTCCTCTGATCTCTCAGGTGGAGGAACAGAAGGTTCATCTACAAGGACAGCAATTTATGCTGAGACATGGAAAGACTTATCTGTGCCCAGTTCTACTTTTTTTAAGAAAATGTAACACTTAATATAGCCTCATATGAAGATGCATTCTAAATGCTTAGCTCCTCAGCTTCACCGGCTTATCTTCTGTTCTTCCCATCTTCTTACTTTCGTTCCCAATCCCTGCTCCCACTTTACTTTTTTCGTCCCAATTTCACTCAAGTTTGTGTGCAACTTATTCTTGTACTATACTTCACTTCTGGGATGAGCAAAGCAGGTAAGTGACTGTCTGCAAGCTGTAATTTCTGTATACATTTACATGGATTGGCTCACATGTAAATAGTATCTGGAGTGACTCTGAAAATAAGAGTTAGCACCCGCTAAAGGGAAATAGCTTTCCTGCTTTCTTCTCCTTTGGTCAGCCAGACAGTTAATATTTTACTTCCTAGTAACATGGTCTTGAAAGCAAGTATTTAGAAGAAAGATAACCTCTGATCATGAGCCCACACCCTAGCTTTTGAGTAAGTTAGGAGTAAATGAGCCATCACGTCACTACAGATAGCCCAAGCTAGATGTCTAGCTGGAGCCATCTGCATCGATAGGTTAATATTGTGAATGGCCATTCTGAGTTACCTTAAATTCTGCTTTGGTCATTGTCTCTTTATTGGAGAGAAAGGTGGGCACTGTGCAGCAGTTCCTGAATTGCCTTTATTAGATTCTCTAAATTGTGTTGAGATGTTTAAAGCAAGCTAGTAGGAAACACTGATTCCAGAGTACTTGTAGGGCCATATCCAGGCAGCCTGAATTCCATCCAATCTCACCTGTGTTGCTCTTCCAGAGTTTTACTGGTTGCAGTATCTGATGATCAGTGCTTCTGTCGATCTCTTGAATGTCTCAGAAGTCACATGCCTCTCCAGCAGCATAAAAGTGAGTCAAAGGCAAGGAGGGGCAAAGGTTGGTGACTAGCTCTGCAAGCAGCAGGAAGAATGGGATGGTGGCAGCAGGAGTAGAGGAGATAGTTGGAGGACTTGGAAAGGTGGGTGGGAATGGTGAAGGGGGGAAGGTTTGGGCAGAAATAGAAGGCAAAGACTTCTTGGGGAAGGAGAGGAAGTGGCCCTATGAGCCTGAGGCTTGTTTTACTTGCCAATAAGGTCAGATGAAGAAAGACTGCCTCTCTAAAGAGTAGTGGCTTTTTCTGTGCACATCCAGATAGAAACATCCTTTTGCTAGGATCGAAGCACAAAATACTCCCAAAGGAGATGGAACAAGTCCTGTGGGTGAGGTAGTTTCATAATATATTGTCTTTAGGAGTGATGCTTCCTCAACCACTTTTCTCCCCGGCTGCTCAATCTATCCCATAAATCGCATTGTTTTTTTTAAGTGCCTTTCAAATGTTTTGTGGGGCTGTGTGCTAGTGAAATGGGTCAGGTTGTGTGTGGGGGGGGTGGGGGAAATACATACTGGTACTGGGAATAACTTCTGAACAAACTAGTCGGGTGTGCTGGGTTGTAATGTACCCCCACGATGCTGCAGGAGATGGAGAGCTGCAGTGTGACCTCAGGAATGACCAGTGGTGGGGAAGCATCTGTATCTTGCTGTGCCCCCAAAGACAAGGTACCCTTTAACTACACCCTGAGGTGATTTATTTGGGAATCCCCTTCTGTGCAGGGAGATGAGGAAGCTGTAGCAGCAGCAAGGCAGCAGTTTTGGTGTATGTCAATAAAGAAAAGCACATGAAACAGAGCTTATGAGGAGGGAGTACGCAGGTTCCGCTTCTCAGCCTTTCATGTTGTAAGGAGATAGCTGACAGAAGAGGGCATGGTGACTGAGGCAAGAAATGCAAGGAGTCTGGTAGATCTAAATGATGGGGTTTTGATGTGTGTAATGCCACAGCTTACATGGTGCCCATTTTGTACAGGACTTATACTCCAGTGTGCATAAGCATGTATAAACAACCTTGTATTCACATCATGGTTAAATTTCCTCAATTTGCCTGAGCTATCATAATCTTTGCTTAGTATTGCATGTGATATAGAGTGTATGTAATTCAGTTGGAAAGCAGTAAGGTTTTTCCCTTTGTTCAAAATCGGAGTGCAAAGCAGAAGATAGTTCCAAAGATATCTTCACTTTCTTCCTTGTGCAATACCTAGCTCAGAGTTAGTAAAAACCTTAATTACAACACATGATAGCTACGTTGGCCTTTGCACCAGTGGCTACTAACCTTTCTCCAAAAAACAGGATTGTTTTTTTTTTATTGGTGCCCTATGCTGTAAATGCCAGAGGAAGATGACCTCTGGAAGACGATGGAATTCATAAAGTTGAGAAATGCCTCCACAAGGCAGTTCAAAACAGAGGTCACTGAGCCCTTTTAAAGTGTCTGCCTGATGGACACAAGAAATGTTGGTTTTTTAATTTCAGAGTAACGTGCAAACTACCTCTCTGTAAATCTGTCTGAAGGGGGTGGAGGTGTGGAATGCCTCTAACACTTTCTGTGAATGGTTGGCTAGATTGCTTGGCTTCCACAAACAACTGCAGTGTCCCTGGGGAGGTGTGGGGGAGGCAAAGGTGAAAGGTGCTCTAGGTGATCCTGCTTGGCCGGGGGGTTGGATTAGATGATCTTCAGAGGTCCCTTCCAACCTCGGCCATTCTGTGATCCTGTGATTCTCTAACTCATTACAGTGCTTTGAATGCTGTTTCTGTTGAAGTCTCTAAGCTACTGTTGGCTTGTTTGAACTTTTCAGATGTTGACTTCAGCTTTCTCCCAGCCTCTTAGACTTCTTCCCTATTCCAGTCAGTGTTATAAGGGAAAGTCACTTGGAGAATGAAGTCCTGCGTCTGACTGGTTATCCAAGGCTATTTTTTGTAGTTAGTGGAGAGAAACACAACTTTGGGATGAATCTCATAATATTGATTTTTTAAACATCAACCACAAGATAAGAAGATGCATCATGATCAGGATTTCCCTACTGTGGAGTTGGCTTCAACTAACAATGCAGAGCGCCCTACAGTCACATCCTTAAAAATCTGGAATGCAGGTTATCCAGATCTTCTCATTTAAGGCAGAAGCACTCCTCAAGGTCTATCTCTTATTCCTGGAATGTACCCATGAAAATGGATCATATAGGTTTTGTTTTACAGTTTTCTGTAACTTTAACAGAGCTTCCCTACCTCACCCTTAGAATTCCAGACGTTCTAGTAGTCTCTCATTCTGCTTACATTTCAGCATAACACCTTACTCTTGACTGATGTCATCTTTTATTCTTCATTACTGTTGTCAAAACTTATTGATGTTGTAGCTTTTAATCTAAGGCCATTTTAATCAGTTTTCCATGCCTGACTTTCCTCATTGATGCAGCTAATAAATATTTTCAGTTGCTGAATACCTCTTGAAGTAAGATGAAGTTGATTCCATCTGTGTAATCAAGTAATGAAATACAGCCTGCTGAAATGTGGTTATGGTGTCACTTTGCTTATAGGTAAGACCACTCTATCAACAAGATGTTACCACAGCCCATTAATGCACTGCAATTATACAACACTGCTTTTATTTTATAATGTATGCTTGATGGTGTTTGTTTCCCATCCTGATTAATTTCTGTTTCGTTTGTTTTTTGTTTTGTCTTAGGTCATACGATTTAAAACGAGACAATGGATTGGGGATCTCTGCACACCATTTTGGGAGGTGTAAACAAACACTCCACCAGCATTGGGAAGATATGGCTCACGGTCCTATTCATCTTCCGCATCATGATCCTGGTTGTGGCTGCAGAGAGAGTCTGGGGAGATGAACAAGATGACTTTGTCTGCAACACTCTGCAACCTGGTTGCAAAAATGTTTGCTATGATCACTTTTTCCCTATCTCTCACATCAGACTCTGGGCCCTGCAGCTGATCTTCGTCTCCACACCTGCACTGCTGGTGGCCATGCACGTAGCTTACAGGAGGCACGAGAAGAAACGGCAGTTCAGAAAGGGAGACAAGAAATGCGAGTACAAGGACATTGAAGAAATCAGAAGCCAGAGGTTTCGTATTGAGGGTTCCTTGTGGTGGACATACACTAGCAGCATCTTCTTCAGACTGATCTTTGAAGCAGTCTTCATGTATGCATTTTATTTCATGTATGATGGGTTCCGAATGCCTCGCTTAATGAAATGTAATGCTTGGCCCTGCCCCAACACGGTAGACTGCTTTGTTTCCCGACCTACTGAAAAGACAGTGTTTACTATTTTTATGATTGCAGTGTCCAGCATTTGCATTCTTTTAAATGTAGCTGAATTATGTTACTTACTGACAAAATTTTTTCTCAGAAGATCTAAAAAAGCTGGAAATGCAAAACATCACCCCAACCATGAGAATAAAGAAGAAACCAAACAAAATGAAATGAATGAGTTAATATCTGATAGCTGTCAGAACACAGTTATAGGATTTACAAGTAGCTAAGGTAGTGTCAGTGCTGATATTTACTCTTTTTGGAGTAAATATTCTTTGTTTAAAGGCTGCAAATGAAATTTGTTATGCTAAACAACTTACATTGGGTGTGATTTCTGCTATGTAGTAGCATGTGTCAATTATGCACTTCTTTGGAAGAGAAAGAAAAGCCAGGGCAGCCTAAACATGTGAAATTTATATGAGGGTTAAATAGGGAAGTGTATCTTCCTATGATCCTTACAAGCTGGCTGACAACTGGGAAACCCCCTACCACCTTCATGCTGATACAGTTTCTGTAAACTATCTGCAACAGCAATAAGAACAAAATTCTTTCCAAGATAGACATTCTAATGTTACAAGATGTTTTGTAATAGCAATAGTTTTCACTTGTGAACTGACAATTAAAATATTTTTGTAAAGTCTAAGATTCCATGTTACTTAAGGTGTTACAGTAATTGACTCTGTTTTGACTAGCAGGCTTAATGCAAGTAAACCTTGAAATACCATACTCATAGAGAGGAGATGGTAGTAGGCCATATCTTTACAGCTTTGCAAGCACTGCTTGAGTCTGGACAGGTAACCTGAGGCACTTGCATAGCCCCTGCTATGGGGGAAGCTGTGTGAAAACCCACGACAGGTAGTGGATAATTAGGGTAGCTAGGTTTTAAGTGCAAAGTCATGCATAAAAACAGCATGACAATACTAGATCCAGCCTGAGTGGACCCACTCTGAACATGATACAAGTATTCTTATTAATCTTTTCATCGCATACTGCCAGTTTTATAGGAACATACATAATTTTATGTAAATATTCCACTTACACGTTTGTCTGTAATGTTTTAGCTGTATTTAATTCTTTATGCTATATCACATCATGGAACCTATTTTTTTTTTGTGGTAGACTGGTGCTGTTATGAAAGTAGGGCCTCTCTGGTTTGAAAGACGTGGAAAAGTATCTTAAATACTGGAAATTGAGAAAGTCTGAATAAAAGGCAAACACTTTAAACTTTGGCAATGAAGTGGGAGTCTATATGTGACTGCTAGTGCTATATGTGACTGCTAGTGAAATCTTGAGCAGTTTATGAAAGGTTCTGTTTTTGAGCAAGGACTTTACATACAAAGTACACATGGGCATGTACCACTCATTCCAAGCTTGAGTTGATGTCTGGATTCTGTTGTACCTCCACTACAGGTGGGAAATGTGTAACTCCTGTCTGCACAGCAACAGTGCTATGTGGTTTTGAGAGGGATGTGCTGTTGAAAATAAAGGATTCTGAAAGGTCAAAGAGTAAAGGTCTGTAGTAAGACTCTAGCTATGCTGCTTTCTCTCCTATTTTCAGTTGCCTCTCTTCATAGTAAGTCATGAATCCACAGTCCTTGTATTTGCTCTTTTTCATACTGGACCAAATGGGTTAGCATCTTTGTTCTTGTACTATGAAGCAACTTTTTCAAAGGGCCAGTGCAGGTATCCCTAGGAGCAGCGATTGCACCAGGTGCATAAATCACCTTCAGTTTTAAATTTTACTTCTGTTTTTCCATTGCATCTCACTTTTTCTTACTTTGTGTCCATGTTCTAAGAGCTGTGTTTATTTCTTGCTTTATGTAGGACCCTAAGAGGGTGCAGGCACAAGCAGCAGGGAGAGAAGATATCTAACATCAGCTCTGTCCCCAGATGAGACCCTAAACTGATGGCTGTCATTTATGTGTTCCCTTTTACTGGCAAACTCCTGATTTTCCCTGCATTGTCACTTTCTTTCATTAATTACTGTTCTGAAAAGAAATTATTGATAGTCTTCTGAATGCATCTGCGCACAAGCTTGAGGGGAAAAAAGTATAAGTACAAAACTGTAAATTTGTATGCTTGGATCATTCTCTCTGCTGACTGAAAATCCAAGAAGAAATGAAGAGCAATACAAGAGCTTGCTTTTGTAGGCATTGTTACCGATGGCCTTGCAGCTGATCCAAGTAGTACAGGCTACATGGAGTGCTATGGCGATAGTATAAACCTAATTACTGTTCTGGAGCTGCTTCATTACAAGGGGTAAGGTCAGTGCTTGAGCAGTACCACACCGCCCCTGCCCAGCAACTTGCCTCCCGCCCATTCTGTCAAAGTATGAACACAGATTTCAGGCTTCATGTGCTGCTGGGCTGGAGGTGTGAAGAGGCAGCTATTTTTGATCCAGAGCTGTATTTTACAGAGCTGTGGACTTTCATCTGGGCATGCTGTGAATTGTGCACTGCACAGGGAGATGGGTTAATTATTATGCCTGATCATGCCTGATCACTTGAGGTGATCAAACTGAAATAGCCTCATGCTGAATGTCAATAAATCTGGAAAACACCTTAAGGTAAATACATCATCAGATGGGGGATAAGTATTTTTGCTTGGTTTACCACAGAGGGCATGCCAGCTAAATCCCAAACTGGAACGTAGCAGTAGTTCTCTATTTGGTATTTTCATTTTCAAACCGTGGTTTTATTCTAGCATATTTTTTTTTCCCAGAATATCACTGTAGTGGGTTTACGTGGCAAAGTTTTGGTAGCAGGGGGCCATAGGGGTGGCTTCTATGAGAAGGATCTAGAAGCTGCCCCATGTTTGGTAAGGGCCCCACTGCTAACCAGAGCTGAGCCAATAAGCAATGTTTTGTGCCTCTGTGAGAGCAGATTTAAGACAGGGAAAAATAAAAAATAAAAAAAAATGCTGTGCCTCTCAGCAGCTGGGAGAGTGAGAGGAGTGAGGAACAGCCTTGCAGGCACCAAGGTCAGTGCAGAAGGAGGGGGAGAGGTGCTCCAGGCGCCGGAGCAGAAGTCCCCTGCGGCTTGTGGTGAGGCCCATGGTGAAGCAGGATGTCCCCCTGCAGCCCATGGGGTACCACGGTGGAGCAGGGTTCCACGCTGCAGCCCGTGGAGGAGACCACGGTGGAGCAGGTGGCCCTGCACCGACGGAGACTGCGGCCTGTGGAAGACCCCTGCCAGAACAGATTCTGGGCCGGGAAGGTGCTTTTGGTTTCTTTTCTTTGTTTCTTACTTCTCTATCTTGTTAGTAATAGGCAATAAATCTTGCTGTCTCCCTATGCTCAGTCTGTTTTGCCCGTCACAATAATTACTGCGCGATCTCCCTGTCCTTATCTCAACCCTTGAGCCCCTTTCATCGTATTTTTTCCCTGCTCCTCTTTGAGGAGGGGGAGTGAGGGAGTGGTTGTGGTGGAGCTCAGCCACCCACCTGAGTAAAACCACCACAGTCCACTGTTATTTTATATTAAAACCACCACAGTCCACCACTGTTATTTTAAGCCTGGATATGTGGGAAAAGCTTAAATGAAGAAATTGGGTGTCTGTGATCCCTGGTGCATCAGCACAGTTGTATATATGGCGGTGCTGTAAATGGGTTTGGATTGTTTGGGTTGATTGGTTGGTTCATGTGTGATGAGTAGGACCTGATAAGATGCCAACAGAAACAACCCTTCACTGCTGGAGTGTCCTGGCAGCCAGTTGGACCAGAAACAAATGTGCCAGTCCCTGTCTAACCTATACACCACGGACAGGAGCTAGAGCTTGTCCAAGGCTACGCTAGCGCGAATGTATTGACTCAACCGGGAGGACCACTTGTGGCTGAGAAGTGTTTAGCTGTGATGTTTCCTGTAACACTGCTGTTCAACCCTAACCACAGGCACTTTATCTGAAACATCATCTGGCTTTTGTTATGGCCAAGGAAAAGTCCCTTAAATTTTCAGTGCCCTCTGAACTGTATTTCCAATCTCCCATTGCATTAAGCTAAGGAAATTGCAGCTTGCAGTATTTGGCAAAGTTAGCAAAAGCAGGCACTTTTTCTGGTTTCTCCAAGTCACTTTCCTACCACCTGCCAAATCCCATGGCCTCATAAGGTGTTACAGGGTCTCTGACCCACTGGTGACTGGTAATCTGTGCTGTGCTGACACCACCACCCCACGGCAGTTCAGTGAGTTTCTTAGCTGGAGATGGCTTAATTGTCCCTGCCTGTCCCTGGCATTGTACCCCACCCTGTGACTTTCCCCTTTGTTATGCCTGGGGCAGAGATTGCTTAAATTGGCTGTGGTGCCAAATGATTAATCAGAGCCGCTGCAAAAACTCTCCTACAAATCCCCCCTCACCTGTTTTCCTATCAAACAGGCAGGAGCCCTGAGTGGCTCTTAGAATCAGACCGTACTGAGCTGGAAGGAACCCACAAGGATCATTGAGTCCCCACTCCTGGGTCCACACAGCACAACCCAGAAATCAGACCATGTGTCTGAGAGCGTTGTCCAAATGCTTCTTGACCTCCGGCAGGCTCAGTGCCGTGACCACTGCCCTAGGGAGCCTGTCCCTGTGCCTGACCACCTCTGGGTGCAGAACCTTTCCCTCACACCCAGCCTGACCCTCCCCTGTCCCAGCTCCATGCCGTTCCCTCGGGTCCTGTCGCTGTCCCCAGAGAGCAGAGCTCAGCGCCTGCCCCTCCGCTCCCCTCGTGAGGGAGCTGCAGGCCGCCATGAGGCCTCCCCTCAGCCTGCTCTGCTCTGGGCTGAACAAACCAAGGGACCACAGCCCCTCCTCATACGTCTTCCCTCTGGATCCTTCACCATCTTCGTAGCCCTCCTTTGGACACTCTCCAGTAGTTTTACATCCTGACATTGTGGCACCCCAAACTGCACACAGTACTCAAGGTGAGGCTGCACTGGCACAGAGCAGAGGGCTCTGTGCCTGCTGGGCTCTGCTCCCATTACACAAAGCAGCTGTTGACTCCAGCCCCACTGCATGCTCTTCCGTCTCAGCCAAGCCCCCTGAAACCATGGTTTTGTTCATCTGTTCACCTAACCCCTTCCCAGCAACCCCAGATGACAAAACCACAAACCAGAGCAGTGGCTGGATACTCTGAAACCCCTCTCAAACTCCTGTGTCACTAACCTTTCTACCCCAGCCCAGTGCCTTGTTTGTGAGCTCCTTGCTGCGTGGATCTGCACCAGGTCAGAGTGTGGAGGCTCCAAGCAGGGGCCTGGGGGTGTGTACTACACTGCCACATCACATCACCTACCACACGCTGCCCCAGCATGCCAGAAAGCATTGCCACTACCAACCCGAGGCAGACCTCTGCTCCCAATTGCTTGGTGTGCTTTCCTAAATGCCACTGTTAGCTCTATATCCCTCACTAAACTAAGGCTTTATTGCAGTGCTTCTGAAATAAACCTATTTCTGTCCTTCATAAGGTAGCACTCCCTGCCTTGTTGCCTCTTCCCTTTGCCACTTATGATGACCATGGCACAGCAAGCCTGGAAAGGCTGTGCCCAACTGCCTGCACAGGAGGAGTCCCTTTTGTGTGGATCTTGGTAATTCTCACTCATAACCCAGATTAAGATTTGTAAAATTTTATTGATTTGCAAAGGGAGCAGCTGTGGACCTTGGCTAAGAGCAATTGCCCTGTTTCTTTTCTTTGTTACCTGATGCTGCTCTTACCACAGAGGGCAGGCAGAGGGGCATGCATTTAAGAGTTCCCCATGCCCTTTCTGATAACGTGTATCTGGTGAAGTTGCTTGGTGTGCAATCATCACAGAAAAAAAAAAAATCTGCTCTGCTCTCAGAGAGCACAGCCTCTGCAGCCACTGCTGGATCTGAGATCCTACACCTGCTGTCTGTTCCCTGCTGTGCCCCAGTGAAGTCCATGGGCAGAAACCATCTCCACCCCAGCAAACACCCTGATGGGGACTCTGCACCCCTGATGTGAGCTTATGGAGCACAGCTGCCTCTTCAGCATGCAGAGCTCAGGTGGGTTTCTCCCAATGCCTTGTCTGACACAGAGCAGAGGGCAGGTGGGTCCGAGGGAGGAGCAGACAGGGAGAGGCTCTGGCAGGGGCTTGACTCAGCCTTCAAGCCCTAGCAAGGGCCTCGGCCAGCACCCTACCTTGTCCATGCCAAGAGGCACAGGGAGAGCAACACCGCTCCCAGTGCCTTGTCCCCACCCGGGTACCTCCTGGCTGTGCTGCCAGGCCACCCGCCCACACCAAAGCTTCTGCTCCAGCCTCCTCCTGCAAAAGCCACATCAGCACTTTCTGAGTGTTTGCAGAAGTTTCAAGGCTTGATCCAAGGCTCCTCACTGCCACTCAGAAAATCCCTGTTGATCACCCCGGGCTTGGGCCTGGCCTGTGGGAAGGGTGTAACTCCTTAAAAACTCAGTGATACCACCCAGCCTCTCTCTGCACAGCCCTTTTGCAACACCAGATCCCACAGCATACCGGTGCCGTGACCTCCTCGCAGCGCTTCTGCCACCTGGGTGAGCGGTCCTCCTTGACACCAAGGCCACCCACTGCAAGCAGTGCTGGCCGAGCACAACATGGACTGGCAGGCCCATGCTGACATGTAGTCGTGCTCATAAAACCATGAAAACACAACAGCAACCTCACGTAAAACATGACAACTACCTCCAGGAAGAACCAGACCATGTCCTTGGGTGCCACCGACGATCCGTGGGAAGGCTGGAAAGGAAAGCAGCCAGTGAAACCCTTGGCCCAGGTAAAACACCAGGCCTGTCCCTGGCACTGAAGTCCACAACAGCGACACCTGGAACGACTCTCACGGTGTTTTGCTAGACCGGGGTGACACCAGAGGGAGAGATTAATGGTGTTAATAGGGTGCATGACTGGGGTTTAATCAAACTATCTCCCAGATAGGTGTGCAGGACAAGTTCTGTCGGTGATAATAAAACCAGTTTAAAAGCATCCTCCAGAGCTTTAATAGACAGTCTGAAAAAACAGTCACAGTTACTCAGTATCCGGTTTCTTATCTAGTCAAAATTTAACTAGTTCCCGTAAAGTTTGCCGGCGCAGATAAGGCTGGAGCAGGGAGCAGGGGTGCTCACACCTCACACACCGCAGCCGCCTGGGAGGCTTTGAGCTCCCCGGGAAGCCCTGGCCCAGGGGTATCATGCAGCCAGGCACTCAGCCCCAAGGTCACCAGCCAGGGCCACCAGTGGGCTGCTGGTACCAGACATCACTTCCCCACACCTCGATGAAACATAAACCCCCACATCCCTCTTCTCGCTCAAACTGCAAGGAAGCACAGCTGTCCTGTGTCCTTTCTGTTGAAGCTTTCTCTATATGAAGTGATCGATATATATATAGGCATTTATGCAAGTGCACAAATATGATGCATGGTTAATATTTTGTACTAATACAGAATAAATTAGCACTTCCTGCAAACACTTAAAACACTGGGTTGAAGGTTCAATTTTATTTTGGCATCCCTGCTTATTACTATTGTTAAAGCAGTATTTAAAGAGGCTGATAGGAGACAAAATCATCAAATGACAAGAGTGAATTAGACAATATCAGAGAACTGAGGCTTCGGAGAAAGATCACTTTAGCAGCAACATAAGGGTAGGAGGTCAGTGGAAATTAAAATGCACTTCTAGGAAAAATTTGAACTCCTCATCCAAGGCCTTGATTTCCCATGAACTGAACTGAGTCAGGGGTGAGAGCTGGCCTGCCTGCCTCTGCTCTTCTCTGTGCTCAGTGATGACAGAGAGAAATCAAATTATTCAGATGTATAAATGATAAAATTAATAATTAAATTGATAATTATGTCATCCAATCATGCTGGCATGGAGGGGGGCAGATTATGGTATCCAGACGCTGGAACTGCATTGACTACATCAAATTTCACAGGGGCTGAGGAGTTACGGATCAAAGGGGAATGCTACTCAGGTTTCCTTCCTCGCAGCCTGATCACCTGATTATTTTTGTGTTTATCCACTGCTTATTGCAAAATTCAGTGTCATGGCTGAGGCAGCTTGCAGCTTGCAGCATGCTAAGGGAGAGCAGACCTGCCCACACTTTCTCCCACTGGCTCATGGCATCTCCCCTCTTCTCCAGCCAACACTGCCCTCCATCCCAGGGAAAGCAGGTACTTCCATCTGACGTCCCTTGTGCTAATTAGGAGCTAAAACAGATTTCTCGCTTGTGGGCGGTTGTTTGGTCACACCAGGATGGGTGATTCACACCCCAAAATTCACGGCTGCCATTGCACCATGAAGGGGCAGCCAGGCCTTGGCACCGTCAGGAGACACGGTGAAGTGGAGCTGTGGGTGCCCGGGGACTTGCAGGTCACGCTGGAAGGTGCTGGGTGAATTTAATACCTGGAGGGTTGGGTGGCAGCTGAATGGGGGTTTTCTGTATTGCAGGTCTTAACGTAGTTGTCTGATATTTATTTAAATCCTAAGTACCTGAAGAGTCTCTTGGATCTCATCCCAAACCTGTCTAATGCCTTTATCACTCTGCAGGAAAGCCTTGACCAGCAGCTGAAGGTTTGGGCAGTGGGAGGTGTCCCACCAGCTGTTCACAAACCCCTGAAGACCCCTGAAGAGCCACACTCTGCCCTAGGGCCTCCTCTCCGCAGGACTCAGTTGAAGGAGGACACGGCCTGGCCTCCCCTGGGCCTGGGGACGTGCAGCATTGCCTGGTGCACGCATGATTCACCAGCTTAACTCACTGCTCAGCGAGCTAGCGCTCGCTGCTGGCTTTTTTAACAGTTCTGGTTTTACACAGCCTCCTTCACCGAAGAGCTGGAAGGCATTATTCAGTTAACCATTGAAAAATTAATCACTGGAGAATAACCATGTATTAAATGTCATTACAAAACCAGCAGCAAATACATCTTTTCCTAACGGAACTGTTAGGAAGATATATTACTTTTTTACTTTTTTTTTTTTTTATACACACAAGCAAAAATAAAAGTAAATACCAGAAATGAGAGGGCCAAGGGACTTCAAGAAGTTGCATGGCCCAATCTGCAAGTCTGAAGCAGGATTTGGCTGACATGGCACGCTTGAGAGATAAGGACTATCTGTTTATCTTGGGCTATGTCTAAAGCAGAAAAGCTGATCAGATTAACTAAACATTATATTTATCTCAATAATTTTCTGTGAAACTGTGCTATCTATGCTTCAATTCATCTAAAGCTTATATACATTACTTTAGCTTCATTTTTTGATGCTAAACCAATTTGAACATTGGGTAAATTCAGTGCTTTTGCCCCTTTCCCAGATGAGTCCCCAGTCCTTAAGGAATCTTCTCCCACAAGTTGTCTCATACCCTCCCCTTTCCTTTTGTCTTTCTGACTTGTTCCCCTCTGCCCAGCTGGATAAATCCTGCAGGAAAGGCAGAGAGCAACACCAGCATGGGCTAAGCTGCAGCCTGGTGGCTATGGCAATATGTGGGGAGTACAAGGTAAAGGTTTGAGTCCTCTCAGGTCAAGCAAAGCAAAATCTCAAAATCCTGGGTCTGGGAAAAGCTAAGGGTGTCTCTACACTGTCATTTTCACCAGGGATGGGAACACACTGCTGAAGTGAATCTCCTGATTATCTTCACCCCACTGTTTTGGATTGCTCTGTGGAGTCAGAACCACAGAACCAGCCAGGTTGGAAAAGACTTTTCAAGATCATCAAGTCCAACCATCAACCTGACCTACCAAGTCCCATCACTACACCAGCTCCCTTAGTGTCCAGCCACACCCGTTTTAAATACAACCAGGGATGCTAGACCACCATCTCTGGGAGGAAATTCTTTCTAATATCCAACCTAAACCTCCCCTGGTCAATCTTTCCTTGCATCCTATCACTTGTGACCTGAGAAAAGAAACTGACACCCTTTCAGGTAGTTGTAGAGAGTCAGCCTAAGCCTCTTTTGGACTGAGCCAAATTGCAAGACACACTCCTAGAGCATAGCCCATGTGCTCTGGTTACCAGGGGGATCAGGCCCAAAGCAAACCCCCTAAACATGTATGCAGTGTGATGCAGTGCTGGGTCCTCTGCACCAGCCCATCCTGCAGAGTGCTCTTGCTGGGCTGCAATAGTTACAAATGTCTGTAGCCATCTCCTGTTTCTGTAAGTGTCCTAGTGCAGTATTGTGTACTGCAGAATAATGTAATCTACTGAAATGTAGTGCAATGTACATGTAGCCAAAAGCTATTCTATAAATGAGACAGGTATGAAAAAAAGAGAAGATCCTTGGTTTGGGATTCTGCTCCCAGGATGATTTATGCATTTAGCATGAATTCATCAGCACCAGCAGCTGCTCTTAGGAGAAAGCAAGGTGCTAAGCCTTTGGTGGCAACAGGCATGGCAGTCACTTTCATGCCAGAGGAGGTCTTCTCTGCATCTAAAGGGACATTGGTGGTGTCTAACCTCAGAGAGGTGAGAGCACAGCTCCCAGGGCCATGGCTCACAAGATTTAGCTATCTTAGGAAATGGTATAGAAATGTCACGTTCACCAGAAAGTGCTGGATATCAAAAATCTTGCCTGTAGCATACCAGATAAAGTTTAGGCAACTCTCCCCATATCTTGCTTCACCTTCCTGAATTCAAAGGGAGCACATGTGGTTTTATTCCTGAAGCCAGACTGTGGTCCCAGCTCTGCCATATCACAACTCAAATGAGCTAGAAGAAAAAGAAAAAACTATGTGGCTGTTTTTATTGATCTTGCTGTGATTTTCACATCAATAGGCAGTACAACCATGCTGGTGGGTAGTGCTGGAAGTATGCTGAGTGCCATAGAAAAGAAAAAGAGATGCAAAACCAATTAAGTAGGCAAACTGGAGCTACGCGTAGCTAAAAGGGCAAGAAAAATCTTGTTTTATGCCAACATTTCATGTCCCTGGGGCTATAGGCATGCATGTGTATTTTGCTGATTTATAGGCAAAATTCCTGTTCTCAGCATGTACAATAAACTTCACTACAATGCAACGTGTCTTGACACAAGGAAGAATGTACTCACCTGTGATTGCGGGCTGCAGTTTGGAAATAAAATGTTTCTACACCAATCCCTGTCGGGAACGGGAAACTGCACATACTAATCCCACATCAAATTTCCCTGTAGCTTCACGGAAATGTTGTCTGTCAGACAATTTCCAGCAGATTCTACCTCCTTTGAAATTATAGAAACTACTGCGATTGATTTACGAGCACCCTTACACTGACACTCTACACATAACAATTAAACACCTAGCAATAACACCTCTTAATAAGCTTAGTCGTGATTCATTTCACATTTTTTTCCATGAGCTGAGCATGCAAGGAACTGCTGTAAAGTTGGGGACTGGGGGCTGAGACAAGAGGAGCTCTGGCAAGGAAGCTCCAGCTCATACAAGGCTGCAATCGTTCAATGCGTGTGATTTGGGCATTTCCCCTTCAGCATTCCCAAAATCCAGCTTCTCTTTCAAAATGTTTTACGTGGTCAGATTCCAAAGGAATAGATCTGTTTTTCCATAGTCAATTTATTCTGCCACCATTTACTCGCAAGAAAGTAAGGTTGTACGGGAACATTTAGGCATTGTGAAAGAATTTTGAGTGAGTAGTAACCTGTCAGAAACATATTTCTTAACAAAAGAAATGATCTACTGACCCATAAAAATACCCCAGCAAGTCATCAAGTACCTGCTTAGCCAGAGCCTTCAAGTGCTCCGAGTACCTGGGTAATGCAAACATTGCAAAAGACAGTAGTTTTCTTGGACGTCCACCTTTCCCTGCCCTTTATGCTGTATTTGAATAATGTGAAGGGCAGAGGCAGAAACATTCCTGACCCATGGAGTTTATTATTTCCTTTTTTTGGGGTATTGGTTGAAAGGGATACGTTGGGTGTCCGTCTGGCTATTTTGAATGCATACATTGCTCGGGAACAATCTCGGTGGCACGTCTGAAGAGATGCTGTGTGGCTCTTTGGCACTGCTTGGCATGGTGGCTCTGTTTCTGCTGTGTCTCCAAGATCCCTGCCCACAGATCTCTGCAATGGGCTCTGCTGGGACTTCTGCAATCAACAGAAGAGACCTTGGTGCCTGCAACATTGACCTTCCCTGGGGCTCCATCATACCCAGGGGAGGGAGGCTCCCTCCTTAAATGAATTTAGCAGTAATTACTGCTCCATTCCTTAATGATCTGGTCCCTTCACCTTGGTCCAAGTCCAGCTGTTTTAGTCTGAGTAGGGAACCTCCTGAGCTCTTTCCCCCAGCTCTGTGCAGCTTCAACACATCTGCATTTACACAGAAATCCTGGAGAGACCTTCCAGGGAAGATCCTAGCCATTTGCAGCTTATCTTTTTGAATACAATTCTTTCCCCAAAGAGCTTGGAAGTCCCTTTCCACAGCCTGAGCCAGGCCCAGGGAACAGCCATTCTTCTCCCTGGTGTATTCTGCACACTGGGGACTCCTTGGTCCTCTGCAAAAGGAAATGCAGAACTGAGGCAAATTCTTAGTTGTTGCAGCCTGTGGAAGCTGCTGACCAAAAGATCGGGGAGAGTGACAGGGCTGAGAAGGCACTGTCCATCAGGCAAGGAAATGGGACCCTTAGGAAAGCCAGGACTGGGAAGTGCTATTGTGAATTGCATGAAGATGTCAGGGAGAGCCTGAAACAGCAGCCAGACAGTTAATGCTACAGAGAAGGGATCCAGGGACTTCTTCACCAGCAGCCCTTGAACCCAAAGGATACTGCCATTCGCAAATTGTTCTCCACCTCTTGTTGCCCAAAGCCAGGGAAGAGCCAACATCCTTACTCCTTTTCAACCTGTTACAGATGAGGACTATAAAAAATATATGAATACAAAGCAACAACCACTTCACACTTCCCGAGGCTGTTCACAATGATTTAAACTGCCATTAATTACAGACTCTTTCTATGAACAGCTCATGCAGTCTGGCTATTATCTTCTATTGTAGACCAAATTTATCACAGTGTGGGTCTTAAATCATAAGCATTGGTCGTTATCAACCAGTCCCTCAAATATTGAAAGTTCACCTGCTTATATTTAGCATCCATTTATCACCTGCAGAAATGCAGCTAAGAAATGTAGCGCAAACAAAAATATGGGCATGGAAAGGGTCACACTCACTGGCCTCAGGACATTTTAGTCAACTGCAGAAGAATTATTTCATTAAAATGATTTTTTTTTTCATTTGTTTGTTTTTTTTACTTGTGTTACCTAAGTATCTAATACTTCCTCTGGATTTATTCTTGTGTTTACTTATCACCTTCTACATAACAAGTGCACTGTCTGCGACTCGTGTTACCAGTCTGGGGTTTGTAAATGCCACAGAACCCAGAGGAGGCCTTACACGCAGCAATACCATTCCATAGTCCTGCGCCACCTGCCCCAAGAGAAGCAGACCCTGCTTCCCTCTGACAAAGAGAGCTGCCCTCAGCTCAGCAGCGTTCTCATGTCCTTTGCTGTTGGGTTTTGTGTCTGGTTGTTCCAGGTCAGCACAATCGTTCCAGCAAGCTGCCTTCGCTCCCCACTCTGCTGGTATGAGGTAGCGTACAGGTCATCGCTGCTATCTTTTCAAGTCTGTGGAACATCGATGAGTGCACGCTGTTTGAACCCTTCCTGAATGCTGTCTGGTGTCCAGCGTAGACATTGATGAACCACAGCGTTCACACAAAGCAGCCTACTCCCAAAGAGGAGGGGCAGATCCGGGCAGACACTACCACCTCACCTACTTTGTGTTCTTTAAGGTGCTCGTGGCTTGTACTTCCCCAGTGCTGCCTCTGTTATTTCATGTGGTAGGCTTCCAATTACCACATGTATAATCTGGGAATATACCACTTTTTTCATCATATACTCAATGGCCTTTGGTCAAACAGCTCTTCCTGAAGCCTACGGCTTCAGTTTCCTTTATTACTTCCTGTACAAACCAGAATCTCAAAGTCTTGCATAATTTCAGTTGACTTTCCAGCTCCAAATTGTTGCCCATTGACCAACAGCAGTCAAGCTTCAGCATGCAGCTGCCTGCTTGGTTTTGTCATCATAGGCACCCTCCTGGTGTTGTTTCTGCATAGGAGGACCAGTGCCAGCTTTGCACATAGCTTTGCATGCTTCGGTGCCCAAATGCTTTGCAGGCACTGTCGATTTTCCCCCACCAGCATCAGTATGTGAACCTGTCACGCCATGCTCTCCTTGAATCTGCTCCACTGAGTACAGAGAGCCACCAAAAGTCAGCAGGTTTTAAGCGTTCTCCAAATTAGGAGACAACAAGGTGGCACACGACCACTTTGCAGAGTGCTGAATTATTTTCACCCCTCAGTGGCGATGGAGACCTTGAATAAAGAAAGAACTTTTGGCCTTGAGCTGTGAAGGAGCCATCTGATGGGATGAGTGGCAAGTAGCAGAAATGCAAGTGAAAAAGAGTATAAAATTGGGGAATGCAGAAAGCATGGGGAAACAAACAAACAAACAAACAAACAAACAAACAAAGTGTGTGTCTGAGAAGTTGACCTGTCCTTGCTTTCTGGAACACTGCCCATATGCATCTCCTATGGCCTCACATGATCCAGGGGCATTGTTTCAGCGAGAAGCACAGGTCTTGGAGACTTGGAGATGACACCCAAAGGGTCCTGAGGTTGCAGCTGACCCTGAGAGCCACACAAGTAGATGAGATCTCAGACCACAGCTGTCACTCAGCATAGATTTGGTGGCACATTTTGGTGTGTAGCTTCTGCCTGGAAACATCTTTGTAAAAGCAATTTCTTTCCTTCTTCTTCTATTTTATTTTCTTTTTCTATTTTTTTAAGAGTCTGAGATTTTGTCTGTGTGCCTTTAGTTCCTCATGACTCTTCCTTCCCAAACCCAGTTCAATTCATTTGTTCTAAATAGATGAGCAAGAGGAAGTGTTTCCCACCATATATTTGCGCTCAATAAATGACTGGGCTAATATGATGCATACATAGGTGCAACCAAGTCGTTACTGAATCATGCTGTCCTTGTTTTTAATCTGATTCAGGACTTGCACTTGAGACCTCAGCAAACAGCTGGATTAGTCACGTAGTCAGTGATTTGAACATTGACGAAAGGAACCAGAGAAGGCACTTTTCTCAGATTGAATTGAAACAATGCAAAACATGAATCCAGCCCACTTTCCATGGTGGAATCATCCATCGTTTCTGGATGCTGCCTGCTCTCCCCACCCTTTCACTTGAGCTCCTGTCACTGAGTCCAATGACATACAGCAGAAGTTTTATTTTGAAAGCTCTCCTCCCACGTCCCCCCCTTCCCTCTGTGGGGGTGTACAGAATGGGCCCTTCTCCCACTGCTGGCATCCAGCCTTTCCTTCAGAGGCACTGCCCACCCTCTGTCTTTTACAGATTTCATTGTGCTCCATCAGCCCTGCCCTTAGCAATTTCTCTCCCCAGTCTTCAGTGCTTGCCACCGATTTCTCTCTCTGGCTTCTTCCTATTCTTATCTCTGAATAAGTAAATTAATGTGGGCTTCTTCTAAGCTCCGTGTGCTCCAAGAGATATGGAAGAACAAAAGGTCCTCAGATAAGCATCAAAGATTAAAGTGTTCTTGGCAAACCTGATAAAACTCTAATAGCCTAAGCTCTAATAGTTCATTTGCAGGTATGTAATGTGCATAACAAAGGACAGGAATTAGCCTAAAGTTAGGTCTGCCACTAGTTCTGGCTTGTATCCTGCACCCACTCTCCCCTGAGGGGAGATTATTTCTGAGGGACAGAGGATAACCCCAGAAACAAACCCCAGAAGCAAAGAACATCATGGTCATCCCTCATGAACCTTCCTCTGCTTGGCTCTATGACACAATGCATGATAGAGCTGGGGGTGAAAAGGGACCCCTCTGTGGAAAAGGACCATCCCACCTCTCTGACAAGAGACCTGCAACCCTCTCCCAAAACATATTTTGAGCAATAGATGGGAAATACACGTTCTACCCACCAACTCTGTTTTACCAGTGGTGTTTGAGCTTTTGTGCACAAGCAGGGCCAGCAGCTCCTGTGAGATGTGGCCAAGGGAAGGTGGGCCTGTGGACACCCCACGAGCTGTGAGGTCTGGCCAGGGGAAGCTGTCCTCCTGAGCCACATGGCTTGGGTGATGGACCTGGGATGGTGAGGCAGCCATACAAACCCCTCTGAATTAAGGAAAAAAGGCAAACAGACACTACAAAACTGAATCCTTCTGGATGCCAGAAGGGGATGAAACAAGGGCACAGGCTGCTACTGACACTTTAAAAGTGTGACTTTAAAGTGTCACACTGTTGTTTTGTTTTGTTTTACAGCTGAATGAAACTTAGTTAAATTCTCTGTTATTCTACACATCCAATAGAAAAGAAAGTGCCCAAGCTGTTCAAGCTGTTTCATGTAACAACTTTGTGGAGTAATTTTAAGGAACGTTCTAGAAAAAGATGGATCTAACTCGTGGAGGAAAGCTGGGTGCTGTGTCCCTCTCCAGGAACCTCCCGAATTGCTTGAGCTGGGCAGCGAGGATAAGGAAGGGTTGATGCCTACTGCGCTGGCTTCTTTTTCAGCGGTCTTTGTGGTGCATTTTAGGAATTCAGTGCCATACAGTAGACTTGGAGGGCAGGACTTTACAGACTCCAGCTCCTATGACTGGGTATTTGCCTCAGCCTGACTTTGTCAACAATACCTCAGGCACTGTAGCATAAAATGCAAAGGCTCATGTGTGAAAACGCTGGGATGGCAATTTATGTGAACATGAAAATAATGTTTGGATGTGTGTTTCAGACACTAATGTGTGTGCAAAGATATCGAAGTAGATTAAACAGCCAGCTCAAAAGCTATCAAACTGTGGTGGTTTTGGTCTTAGCATGACTAAAATGAGTGTTTGAAGAATTAATGTGGAGACAAACCGGTTACACATGCTGAGTTGAACTGGGAAGGTGCTTTTATTGCTGATGTTGGTGAAAAATGTCAAGTGTAACACATTTAGCTCAGCCTCGAAGAAATGAGAACTATTTCCAAAATACAATCTGACTCTATAGCTATATTTCCAGTTGGTCAAAAATAATTCTGTGTGACAAGTAGCAAGGAAGCTGCTAGGCATTAAAAGAGCCTCACTTCAAGCAGGAGTGATGAATAAGGAGGTTGCTACACATATGAATTAGAAAAAAATCAAAATTTTTGTGAATAGCATATTAAAAAACTGATGCTTCATCGTAATCAAAACTAAACATGGCCACGAGGGATAGTAGATCTTTTCCACAATGGATAGTTATCTTATCCAGAGCGGATAATAAAATGGCAAATTAACCTCAGTGTCAGCTGGTGCAAACTAATACACAGTGAGGAAAATCAATCTGAAGTATACCTGTTCAAGTACATGTATGTACCCCATGAGGTACCAGTTCTAGCTGCTAGAAGTCCTAGGAAAGAAACTTGGAGTTACTATGGAAAAGTCAACTCCTTGCTCTGAGATGCCTGAAAAGTGGAAACAAGTAAATAAGGATTACTAGAAAATGATGGAGAATGTAACAGAAAACATTGCTTTGTACATATATGAATTGTGCATAGTGCACGTACTTGGACCACCCTCATTAAAGGGCACAAAAATGTGTGATGATGATGATAAAAGTATATAGCAGCTCCTGCATGACATGGATGCAAGAAATAAGGCTTTACAGTGCAAAATAAAAAGGATGGAAAGAGGATATGACAAAAATTTCTGCATTCATGAATGCAGAGAGGAGTTGAACAGGGAAAGACGACTGGCTATTACTCCTAGTGGTGAGGAGTCAAGAGTGTCTCATGAAATTATATAAAAACAGGTCTTAAATATTTTTTGTAGCTGTTGTTTCACAATACACAGTTAAGTTTTTGAGATAATTCCTCTAACATTTTGTGGATTTTGAGATATATATGGGATAAATGTGAAATATTTTTATAATCCAGATGCAGGCAACATCAAAACATACAAAGCAATGCCAGAAAGTAAAGCAAAGGCTATTACAAGTATTCATCCAGACAGAGCTTCTGAAGGTGCCTATGGGCTGTGAAATAAAGAGATGGAGACACAACCTTTGGAAATCTTTAAGGCAGATTACTGGAAGATGATGCGAAGAATTCTGCTATCTGGAAATAAGCTAATAACTGTTTCTGCATTGAGAAAGTTACAACAGTATTTTCCAATTTTTATGAAATGCTTTTATTTTTGCATTATATTACCATCCACAAGAACCAGTGTACCACATAAATATGCACACTTTGTAACATTCACCACTGCCAGTGCTACCAGAGCAACCCTTCCCTACAGCTGAATCTTTAAATTTGCCAGAGTTGGTAGCACTTGGCTCTTGCACCTCCTGCCAGCCAGACAGGCATTCAGCGGGGTGTTGGCATCTCTGAACTCGTGCTTGAATAGAATTCCGGCCAAGATTCCCTTCTCCTTCCCAAATAAAGTGTTAGGTACTTTCTCCTGCATAAAAGCAAGAAAAGAAAAATGAAAGAAAATAAAGGTAACACTCAGCTTTACCATCGTTTTTGTTTGGCTGTGAGTGAGTGCCACCATAGATAGTAGCAGTGAGCAACATGAGGATTTCTTTCAAGCATTACAATTACTGTCATCAGACTTTTCAAACTTTGATATTATTTTATAAAACATAGTTGATTCTTTCAGACATTTGTTCTTCTTCCTCTTCTTCCTCTTCTTCAAGACCTTACATATCTGACTTTATTTTCTAAACCTCCCAGTGCAGAAGCAAGGGCACTTGGCTGTTTTGCAGACACACACACAAACACAAGTGCTAGTTTTCTGTAATTGTTATCTATACAAATTACCAGATCAAGCTTAAATTGCATTTGAATCACTGCTGATGAAAGCGTTCCTACTTCCAGACACGCCTCATAAACCCCAGCTCCGTGCTTAGCACAATACGCGGACAGATAACACGAAAAAAGAAAATAAACACAACCATTTCCAGCGGCGCTTTAATGTACTCAGGGAAGTTTTTATTATCTCTCAAGCGATGGGCACGGCACTTCACCATCCTCCAGCCTTTTCACACCCCCTCGGCAGCACAGCGTTCTCTTCTGGCAGGATTTTTGGTCACGGCGCTTTAAGAAGAAAAGCAAAAACCCTTCAGTGGGCTGTGAACGACGTGTTTAGAAGACTGCGAAGGGGCAGCAGTGGGGGTTTAGAAGACTGAAAAGGGGCTGGTGCCTCGGGATGGGGGGGGGGAACGGGGGGGACGGGGGGGACACGACACGGCCTGGCCTAGCCCCGGCCTGGCTCAGGCCCAGCCCCGGCCCCGAGCCCCGGCCCGGCCCCGGCGGGCGGAGGCGGGCTCGGGGCGGGTTAAAAGCGGCGGCAGGTAAGCGGGGAGGGACCTCAGAGCCGCGGGGCGGCGAGCCGGGCACCGGCCGCTCCGCTGCCACCGCCAGACCCGCAGCCGAGCCGTGCTGAGCCGAGCCGTGCCGAGCCGAGCCGAGCCGTGCCGAGCCGAGCCGTGCCGAGCCGTGCCGTGCCAGGTGAGGCTCCGCAGCGGCTCCTGCCCGCCGGTGGGGTCGGGGTTAGGGGGTGCCTGACGGGGACGGGGAGCCGGCTCCGGGACGAAGGGAAGGGGCGCTTTGGGAAGGGGCAGCCGAGCAGGGAGGTGTCTTGTAGCAGTCCTGTAGTGTTATTATTTTCGCTTTTTCCTCAAAATTTTCAGCGCTGTTTCAGAACTGCAGCGTGAGCCTGCTCTTGGAGCCTGGGTTGTTCATCCTGATGGGGTGTGCACTCAGATAACCTTCCTTCAGTCCTGCTTAGCCCCTCTTGGAGATTTCACTGAGATATATGTCTATATCTCTTATATATTTATTTTAACAACTACACACAAATAAGAGGAAATTGTAACCAAAAGTTGCAGGTATCTGATTGTGGCCATGGGTTCAGGTCAACATAAAAAGCTGCATAAAACCCTGCCAGTCCTGGAGGTGGGAGATCACAAGCAGCAGCAGGAATTGTAAGCACCTTCTCAGGGCTTTTTTATTTTCTTACCCAATTTAACCTTTCTTCATGACAGTAAATGTGACCTGCTCCTTGTTCCTCGAGGCCTGTCTGTACAAGCTAGGCCCTCGTACCAAGGGTGTGTGTTGGGGCATGCTGGGCCCTCGGTCATACCGTAACGGCAGTGGCGTGAAGAAATTGTATTTATTTATTTTTCTTTCTCCTGTTATGTGAGAATTAGAGGATTTGAAGACTTTATCCGTGTGGTGTTGCAAGGTACCGTGTTCTCCCTAAAGCATGTGCCCTGCTCCAGGGGGAGAAGGGGCTGTGTGGCTCCTGTGCAAGGCCAGTGCAGCCCTCCCGCACAGCAGCTCGAGCCCTAACCTCATGGACCAGCTGTGTGAGCTCCCAGCAAAGGATCTCGTGTTTTGTCCAGTTTAGGGAGAGGTTTCCAAATGGCTGCTGACCAGTGAAAGATGAGACTGAACTCTGATTTCTGCAAAACTTAAGCTTCTTTTTTTTTATTATTATTTTTTTTCCCCACAAGGTAAAGAGTATAGATTTTCCTCAAGGGTATGAGGAAGGGAGGAAAGTTGAAATAGAGCTTCTCTGACGTTCAATCTCCTGTTTATTTTACTGGGGTGTGATAGCATCTAGAAAATCAACATAAACTCTTTAGCTGAGGGCTTTGTCTCTCAGCTCTTTGGCTCTGCTTGTCTCCTTTTCTGATGAGATAGCGATGAATGTGGAAGGGCAGGCTCTGCAGTGTCTTCCTGTGCCTGCTGGTTAGCGCTATCTATGCGTGTGGCCCCAACAGAGCTGGCTTGAGGTTTCTCAGCAGCATTGGCATAATCAAACACTGTACTTACAGTGATGAAGGCCCTGCCAAGCAAAGGATGCGTCTGAGCTGCAGCAGACAGTCTTGGGGGCCTGCTGGAGGTGTCTGGGAGGAGTGAGGGCTTCTGCCAGAGATGGCCAAATATGCTTTACTTGGGAGACAAAGCAAGTACAGCCCAGCCTTCTAGGGCTGTGGCTGTGGCAAAGAAATCCTATAAAATCACTTGCGTTGTCCAGATATGGCATTAACTTATGCAGTGATATCACTTTCTGTTGTTTTGGGAAATGCACTGAGAGGCAAAGCACAGAGCAAACCACAGGGAGAAATATCTCAAGTGGAAGTGAAGGCACAGAGGATGCAGGAAGGCAATATAATTGAAGGTGTAACTTATTTCCTATCCAAAGCCTTATTAAGAAATAGCAAGGTATGCTTGTCCCATCATAAGTATATAGAAGGAGAGAATCTAGTAGGCTGTTTGAATCCATGAACATATGGATGGTATTAATGAAAGTGACTTGCATTTGCCTATGATTCTCAAGTGAGTGCTAGGAAGATTATCTTGTTGATAGAAGATCTGGAAATAGTTCTTTGCCCCTTGAAAAGTAACTATTTGGTATTTTATGTCATCTCACAGGTAAAAAGACACAGAAGAGAAGATGGATTGGGGATCTCTGCAGGCCATTTTGGGAGGTGTAAACAAACACTCCACCAGCATTGGGAAGATATGGCTCACGGTCCTATTCATCTTCCGCATCATGATCCTGGTTGTGGCTGCAGAGAGAGTCTGGGGAGATGAACAACAAGATTTTGTCTGCAATACGCTTCAACCTGGGTGTAGAAATGTTTGCTATGATCACTTTTTCCCCATCTCTCACATCAGACTCTGGGCCCTGCAGCTGATCTTTGTCTCTACACCTGCACTGCTGGTGGCCATGCACGTAGCTTACACCAGGCATGAGAAGAAACGGCGGTTCAGAAACGGTGAGAAAATTGATATAGAAGAGCTGAAAAATGAAAAGATTCACATTCGAGGTCCCCTGTGGTGGACATACACCAGCAGCATCTTCTTCAGGATCATCTTTGAAGCAATCTTCATGTACGTGTTCTACTACATGTACGATGGGTACCAGATGCCTCGCCTGGTGAAGTGTGATGCATGGCCCTGCCCCAACGTAGTGGACTGCTTTGTGTCTCGGCCCACTGAGAAAACCACATTTACTATTTTCATGCTTGCTGTGTCTGGGATCTGCATGACATTGAATCTGGCTGAGTTGTGTTACCTAGTGGCAAAAATTTGCATGAAACAATCCAGGAAAACAGCAGCTTTAAAATAATCTCCCAGTTCCAGGATTTCCTAGCTCCCCATTTCCCTCAAATTTTCTTAGGTGTCAGAAAACAATCGACAATATTTTCACACTCAAAGAAGAGAAAAATAAAAGGGCATATTTTTATAATGATGGCCTGCTTGGGAAGCTGATACTGGGGCAAATTTCAAGATTATGGGCTAAGTCATCCACAAATAGAGAGAAAAGTCTTGTGGCAGCAGCTTTTCCAAGTATGCCTCCTGCTGTGATGGTCACTTTTCCAAAAAGTGGGAGTGGAAAAGCCCAGAGAAGGCTCTAGTGCCCACAAGAGAGCAGGGAATCAAACACAATGTCTGCTTTAGAGGCAGGCCAAAAACAAAGGGTTTTGGTCAAAAGTGGGATGAAGGGTTTTTTTTAGGAGGAACTTCCAGCTCATGAAGAAGACAGACATGATCATTATAGCATGTGTCCTATTCTCTCAAGCATTCTAGAGAGATATGAACTCCTTAGCAAATGCTATCAGCTTTGCTGGGGACCAGCAATTTTTTAATTTTTTATTTTTTTTATGTTCTTTCCTGCACTGTGGAGCCACTTCTATAGGGCTGGGGGAGGCCAGTCTCAACTGCCTGTGGTCAGTGCTCCTCCCTCCACTCACAGGGGCTGCAGCAGTGGGAGGAATTAAGTTTATTTTTCCTTCTCTTGGTCAGGTGAAAGAAAAGGGCTGTTGCCTCTCCAACATTTTGTGAAGAATCTCAGTACAGTAGATCTTACTTGAAAAGACTCTGTCACATGACTGGGCCTCTTTCAGCTGTGTACCTTTAACATTTTTTTTCAGTGAAGGTCAAGAAAAAATGCCTTGTTGTTTTATTCAGTTTGTTTTCCAGAAGTGCTTCAACACTTAAAGCATGATATGCAGTAGATTGCACCTATTGGTGCTCCTTCCATCAGTCTCCTTTTTTTTTTTTTGTCTTATTACTCATCCATCATGTACAGCTTTTCTTCATGAAACCTTCTCCTACTCTGAGGTACCTTTCAAGTGAGTGCATCAAACCACTCCCCGTCTCTGACATTCCACATTGTGAGACTGAAACACCCTTCCTCTTGTTACCATACGTTCAGCAAGAATTACAGACAATTTGCAGAGCTGAAATAGCAAAGTGTCCCAATCAGAAATGAGGAGGATCTTGAGAACTTGATGTTTTTCTTAAAGTTCACATTGCTGAGCTGTGGATTGTACCTTACTAACTTGATCTATGTGAGTCAGTCTTTTCTACAGAATAGTCTCGAAACACGTTCTGCTTTTATGCCTGTCCTGGGCAGCTACACCAGCACACGTAGCAATGCAGTGTACTTCCCCAGTGCCTGCCCATTGAACTCACTTCTAGAAAGCTGCCTGTTTCTCCTTGGCTTTAATAACTAGCTTTCCTCCCAAAAGAATGAGCATTATCTTGGGTTCTTTTTTTTGCATCTGTCTCCGCAGATACTTTTAAGTTTATCACTGTTGGATAAACAAAGCTGCCTTAATTAAGACTCGTGACCCCTCATTGCGCACTGGAAGCGAAGCACAAGCAGGCCCCCATTGCTGGTGTGCTGTATCCAGCGTTGCAGCTTGACTGCAGATGGAAATCTTTCCTCTAAGAGGGGAGCAGGAAAAAAAAATAGGAACAGCATCCTTGGAAGCATGAACAAAATGATGGAAAGTCAATAATGAGAAACTGGAAACCTGGTCTCTGAAAACACCCTTAATTCAGCTCTAAAGAACAAAGTTTGGCACATATCAGGTTTGTGCTTGGTAAAGTTCCTGCATTGTTCTGTGTATGAGTACAAAGAACAAACTATCTACATTCCCGGTGCTCTAGTATTACATTTCTTTTGTAACAACGAGATTTTTATTTTCTGCCGAAAGCGTAATTAAAGCACTTTTGTGGTGTCTGTTTTCTGTATTACTTATACGTGCCATGTATTGCCTAACGTGTCTCATGAAAATCTGTTTACTGCAATAGAAATTGTGCGCGCCAATAATACATTTAATAGCCAAGAGCTTCTGTAAGCATTTAGCCTTCTGCCACGGGTTGTTTTTTCAACCACTTACACTGCCTTTGCTACCAGCTACATCCTGCAGACTTCATGAGCCCATAGTGGAAGGCCAAATGTGTGATCAGTGCTAGAAGTCAAATCTGTCGTGTACATCATTCCTGTACTAGCAGAGCTGCAGCTGGAAAAGGCTCATTAACAACCTGACCACTCCACTGGGGGGAGAGTTTGTTTTCCCAGCGTGCCTTTAACTGGAACTTCAAATGAGCTGCACCACAACTGGTAATGCCAGCAAGATGAGGTTAATTACCTTCAGCTAGTAGTTTGACAACCAGGTATTACACAAGGAAAAAAAGATAGAAATTGGGAAAGTGTCTGGAAGTGGCCAAGAGAGGAGTTCAATTTGGAACTGCAATATCAGAGGATAATAGCTCTAGCAGGAGGTGTTTATTGTCTCTGAGATTTCTGTTTATGTTTTTATTTGTCTGAAAAGCTGCTTTGTAGGAGAAAAATGTTCAGCTACTTCACAGGAACTAAATACTTTGCACCGATTTCTGTGTGCTACATTGCATGGTTGACCTACACATAGATTTGATACAGATTAAAATACAATGCTGTTTTGGAATTGTGTGTGTTCTTTCCTGAAATAGTGTCTACACCTTTGACATGTGGTTCCTGGACTTTGCAGAATGAAGGCCACGAGTGTTGAAGACTAAGGCAGGAAATCTGAAGTCCTGACTGTAAAGAAGGCTGACTCCTTACTGCCTAGAGTACAGCATAGCAGGGATGTAATCTGTAAAATAATGTGGTATCCAAACTGGGAAGTGTAGGAGTGGGACAGGCTAGAATTAAACCTTGGCTGAAATCACCAGAGGTTTTCCATTGGCTACATCAAGGCTAAACTTTCACCCCAAAACCTTGAAACCAAGCCCACAACTCTGCTTGTCAGAAGGGGAGGAAAGCAAACTTCACTATTACCTCATAGACCCAGCTAGAGAAAACAAAACAAAGAAACAAAAACTCCTATGGGGAAAAGGTTACATTAAAAGGAAGCCAGAAGTCTGCATTCTGACCCCACTATATAGAAGTACCTTTATTAAGGTTTTTCTATCATGAAGCAATGTACTGTATTATTTCCTATCCAACAGCAAGAACATAAAAGACAAATGACAGAGTCCATGCAGAGAAGAACACTCCTGTACCATGGAGGTTCAGTTCAAAACAGCAACATTGTTGAAAGTTGCCTTTTTTTTTAAAAAAAAAAAAAAAAAAAAAAAAAAAAGTAAATATACAACAGCAAATACACAACACCAGGAGCACATTACTAGAAACAGCCCTATAGAGATTAATTTCTCCTTTTCCCTAATTACAATTCCCTCCCCTACATCCTAGGCTAATGTGGCTTACGGGCAACAAACTCGTAACGAATTTCACTGTGTTCTGTGTTTACCTGTTCTGATAACCAGGGCAGTCAGTACTCTGGGTGTTAATTACAGTTTTCCTTGGATTTTCACCATCATAGTATGTACAGTCATTTGAAGCTGTTTGTAGCTAAGGCAATAGCAAAAGTAATGGTAATCATCCAAGACTGAATTAGCTAAGACTAATGGTAATGATCTTCAAAATACTTCAGGAGCTACATGTACTTTTTTCCCCATCTGGCCAACTCAGCTTTTTGTCATTTTTCTTTTACAGAATATATTTATCTTCTGTAAAGTTGTCCCAGCTCTGACTTGGGTATTTTCTTGATATACCTTCCTAGCCATCAAAAACGTCTTTATGCTCCAGGCTTGGAAATGTACTAAGATTTAATGGAGCAAGCTGAGGAAACAGGTCAGACTCCTGACTTTCTGCCTCTGAGACAGCTTACCCCTGCCATGGCCGGTCCCTCTAGAATTCAGCCCCAGAACTGGCCATGTAATTGTACTCACCTCCTCCTTTTTTCCGCCCTGTAAATCACTGGTAACTCAGTGATTATTGTTACATCCACCTGCTCTATGCCCCCAGCAATCCATCTAATAAAATAAAATCCTCTCCACGCATCCTGCCAGGTAGCCAGGTGCTTGCATCAGCCGCTCAGGTGAAGGAGTGCTATCACACCAACATGACTTAGAGTTTAAGGGAATGAGTTTAGAGTGAACGGGTAGGGAACTTACACAGCCGAGCTATGAATCACTGCAGGTTTTGGATGAATACAATATCATGTTTAAATGCTGCTTTCTGTTTGCTTTTTCATTGTATCTTTGAAGCTGTTCACATAAAGCCTTGTTCTCGGGCTTTCAAACAGCAGTGTGCATTCTGTGCACCACTAAAACTAAGCAGCATTTCAGCATGTCCCTCATAGCCCAGCACAGTGCCCTGGCTAATAAATACCAGTCCGAAGCAGGCAGCATTTTTCAGTGGGCAAGATGTGCTGGGCACACTTACTGGCTTAGGCAACGTATATCTTTGCTGTCCTCTTGGCAATTATGGTAATATAGGCTTGTCAGCTGTGAAAGAAAATAGCAGTCTTAAAATTGTTTAAGCCAGGATCATGAAATTTTGTTTAAAGCGTTTTGAAGATAATTTTTGATTGAGGTTCAGTCCCTAAGAGAATACAAAAATTACTCCTCCAAGAGATCTGCCCATTAGCAAGACTTCTTTTGATAGGGAGACTGTAAAATTTTCTGTCTAGTATCCAACATTGCTGTTGTCATAAGACTCCTCTCACTTGACCTGAAAGTATTGTAGCAGTCCTTGTACAGACTTAGCCCCTAGTCCCGTTGTTCCTGAGTTTTCCCAGCTGAAAAATAAAGACAATAACTATGTCGTGTTCACAGGGAGCAGGGCTGTTTAATCAAGCATTCTTCGTTAAGATCATTGCAATGACGCGTGCCAGAAAAAATATTTTATAATTATTGTGTGGTAAAGATTTCAAGCCTATTGTGTGTTGCATCATTCCTGTAATACCTGCTTATGGTTAGTCATGTCCCTGCCCTGGATGTTTTGTCCCGTCCAAGGACCGAGTGTTTAATGTACAGTGTAAGGAGCTTCCACAATCTCTCCAGCACAAATTAACAAAACCAAACACATCCATGCACATGTGCACCCAGACACAGAAGAACAGCCCAACTGAATCATTATCTGTTATCTGATAGAAGAGACATTGCAACATGGATTTGTCAGGAAGGATTTCTGCCTAGGCCATGATAAAAGCTTTTGTATATAGCAGTAAAATACTTGTTAATGATTCATTGTCAAAGTGTGAGGATCCACCAAGTGCGATAACCTCTATGCATCTGGGAGGAAATGCAGGTGCTTGGGAAGACAGGCCTGGAATTTGATGCGATCCTTATCACCAGGAGAAATGGTATAACCAAAGCAGTTTGAGAAGGACTTGGGAAGTTGGGAAGGACTAAATGCTATCGCTGTGAAACACTAAGCACTTCAAAAATTGTAGGATGGAGAACTTTTCTGAAGCAATGAACAATTTCTGAAGGGAAGAGCTGGAGTTTGTAGTAGACCATCAGTGGAACATGAGTCAATAACATTATTGACTTGGAAAAATACCATACCAGTATGTATTAAAGGTTTGCCAAAGATATGATGTTTGCAATAATGTTTCCAGTCTTCTTAGCACCTGCAGCTCCTTATCTGGCTCCTACTTTGGGGCAACTTCTGTTAAAAGAGCCCATGTATCAACTGGAGAAATCCAGGAGTTGAGAATAATAGATGACCAAATATCTAAAACACAGAACTTGTGAGGAACGCTTGGAGGAAATGCGCCAGCCTGGAAACATCTGAAGGAAGGTCCATGAAACTCCCCAAATATGCAAAACATTGTGGCAAAGAAGATGAGGATGCTGTTCTTTGTATCTGCTGGCAACGGGCAAGAAGTAAAAGGCTTATATTGGAATGAGATGTGCTGAGGCAAAGCTCAGCTACTAAATCAAAATCTTTTTCATATGAATTCAAGTCTACATGTCAGTGCACAGGTCTGTCCAGTATGATCTCTATCAGCAGGGTTTCTTTCTGCTTTTAGCCGTTGCAATAACACATTTGTGCACCATGATAAATTCCACTTGACAAAAGCATAGACGGTGGCATACAGTTTTATCCAAGTAAAATTGCAAATCATATAAGTAGAGTAATAGTTTTTTGTTTGTTGTTTGTTGTTGTTGTTGTTACTCCTCCTCAGCAGAGTGGGTAAAAACCTCTTTCTGCCTGTTTTATATCTCACAACACAGGCATTCCTCGCAATAGGAGGAAGAACAAAACCCAGACCATTTTTCAGTTTTGCTGTCCAGTTGACTATATGTAGGTGGAGTTCCCTGCAGCCTGGTCTGCATCCAGAAGTTTCACAGTGATAGCAAGCCATTTTGTGTTACCAGTTTCTTTCAGTTCAAACCAGACCATCACATTGTGCAGCAGTTTGAATTCTGCAAAGTGAGCTCTGCTTGTTTTTCCGCTCCTTTTGCTGTTCCTTTCTTTGGAAGGTATCCAGCGTTTGAGGCCTTGACAAAGTTGTGATGTGTGTCAATAAGGTATTCCTGGTAAATACATCTTATTTGCTCTTACCCTCAGTACAATGGAAAAGAACATCAGGCGGGCAATTTCCTTGTGCAGAAGCTTTGGTTGTGGTTTGGCATTATGAAGCATCCACTGGTAGCACTCATTTAGGATATTAATGTTGATGTCATCGCTTCCTACTCACCCCTAACCCCATCTGTGTCTCTCCCTCCCCATCCAACACAGCGCCTCCACTCCAGGACCTTTGTTGTGCCAGCACGGTTGTTTGCACAGCTGCGCTCAGCACTGCATTTGGTGACGCTTTCAGCTGATACAGAGACAAGTGTTTTGCTTTGGTGCATTGATTTTTAGCTGGACCAATTCCTTGACATGGCTTACAGGGAGGGCACATGAACAAACGCTTATGCTGACGTGACTGTGGGGCAGTAGGCCACGGTGTTGGGCAAGAAGAGCTGCAGGGAGTGAGCAGAAGGGGTGGAGGGAATGGCAATATGTTAAATCGTATTTGCTGCTACACACAATGCAATTTCAAATCACAGCCTCTGGCTGTATTTTCATAGGTGGCTGCTACTAGAAAGGCAAAAGTCTCCCTACCTTTTCCCTCTTTCACTGCTGTACATTCCCTGCTCTCTACTCCTCTCTACTGGCCCTGCTCCTCACCTACTGCCCTCTTCTCCCTTGCTTCAACACAATCCCCCTTCAGCCCTTGTATGTGTTGAAAAAAACAACTTTCATGCCATGCCCAAGTGATAAAGAGTGCCATTTCTTTTAAGATTCTGCACATCCTGTATCACTCTTTTTATTCCTCCTCCAAAAAAAAAACTGGCTTGAACAATTGTAATTTTTCCTCTTCTTCACCATATGGAGCTTTTGCTCCCAAGATGACCTGAAAGCATCTCACTGGTACGCATCCCAGAACAACCTGATTTCTTCATTGTGTTAGGCCTCCCACAATTTCCAAAGGACTTTTGAGACAAAGCTTGCTTTATTGGGTAAAACACCAGCCTAGAATATCAGTGACATTCTCAGCTTTGATGCAGATTATCTGTATAACCTAGGATAAGTTATTAAGTCCTCCTGTTCCTCTGTTCCTACAAACTAGAAATCACAATAACTCTTCTTAGAAATACAATATAATTTGTATAATACAAAGTAATCACAATAACTTTTCCTGTCATCAGCTCTTATTTCTTAATACGTTCTCTAACATGCTTGTCAGTAGTGTCTAACAGAACACTAATTACTAATTGGTACAATAATAACAGTAACTATAATATGAGATTAATCCAGAACCCCAAACTTTTTATTACCAACCTATTTAATAGCTAATAGGTTCCAAAGTATTTTGATTCATCCATGTAGAAAACAACTAGAAAAGAAAAGGCTTCAGTGCTTCTTGCTTGAAACTGTGCCCCCTGAGGGAACAGCAGCCTTTCTCTGCATTTAAATATCTCTGGTGCCATCTTCTGTAGCACAGTGGCATGTCAAGCAAAGTTCTTTTTATTGGCATATCGTGCAGGGTGCCACAACAAGCAGAAATTAAGGCGTTCATAGCTCTTTTTGAGGCTGTGTGGATACAAGTCCTATCAGCACTGCTGATAGCCATGTACCACCTTGAATTCCACATTTTCTGCTAAAGGAACCAGGGTTGTCACCTGTGTGGAGGCCTGGAAGGAAGATGAAAATTATCTAAATATGCATTTTAATGTAAAAAATAAATAAATATGGACTTAAGTTTTATGCTGCTATCTAGTGTTAATAACAATCGAGAGAAGACTTTGAACATAAAAAGGACCTAGGGATTTGGCACACACTGAGGAGGCATCTGGCATGATGAGGCAGTGCCATGAACCTTTAAAGACAAGTGCTGACTAGGAAGTTGGCAGGACGGCCCCTTCATGGGGGTGTAGTATCAGAGTGTCCAGGGGAAGAGACACTTCTTAACACCTATTTTTAAACCCAAGCATACCTTCCTTCTGAACAATTTCTTCAGGAAGACAAGTCTATTTTTTCTCTTTCCCTCCTAATTTGGCTTCAGATCTTCATGTTCTGGTACATGACTAAAAAATAACCCCTCATGCCTCCTCAACACGCTTTCATGCATGTGTATTCACCAGTACATAATTAGTCCTTTATTTTTAAAGCTGCTCCTTTCAGGCTTCCCCTGGTGATTTGGCCTTCTCGCCTGTGAGTTTTCTACAGCTGTCCCAGAGAGGTTTGTTGACAGTCCAAAACTCTTCTTGTAAGAACCCAGAAGGGAATTCCTGGAAAGGAAATTGTTCACGGATAGATGTAGTCATACATATAGATGTTGTTGTGGGCAGCCATGACATCATGTTTGAAGATGTGTTGAATTCTATCTTAAAAATCCTCAGTGGTAGCACTGAAAAGTTCCTCTAGAACTGCACTGCTCTCCAGATCAGGAATATTTTTCTAACAAAAGAGTGTAAAGGCCAGTTTATACAGCTGGTGGGAAATACAACCTCAAATCTGCAAGATACTGAAAAAACAAGCACAGAAACACCAAGTACTTCATAGTAATAAACCTTTGGGACAGGCGGTTGGAAGTGAGATCTCTCTCTTCTTCCTAAAATCAAACTTTTCAGCTGAGGGGCTTCACTGCACGGAGGAAGTTGTAATGTCGGGAGTTACAGGGTCGGTTGGGACTCCCTCCCTTGCTATCATGCCCCACTGCTTTGGGATCCATGCTGTGATACTACGACACTGACAATCATGGCAGCAATGTGTTTTGGATGTATCACCCATCTCTGGTGATAGTCATATGTCCTAGTGCCTCCACTAGTGCTTAGGTGAATGTAGATCTTCCTCCTTAGTATTTGCAGCTGAAAGATTTAAGAGGTAGCATAGCAACCAGGCAGTGCAAGGATACAAGCACATGTGGATCCACTGGTTTAGTTTGTCACTGGTCCTCTGCTACACACAGCTCTTTAAAGTGTCTCAAATTTTTTCATGAATGTTATTCTTATTGAATAGAGAAACAGAGAACCTTGAAAACAACCTGGTGTGGTCAAGTTTACAGCTCTCTGACTGTAGATGAACAGAAACTTATATGCTATTGCTGAAAAGTCATTGTGCAAGAATAAATCATTCTGTCCAATGTTTTATTTTCTCAGGGTAACAGAGCTTGCAGAGCTGGGAGCTCTTCGTACAGGACATGCAGGCAGCAGGCATCATAAAATCATAGAATGGCTTGGGTTGGAAGGGACCTTAAAGATCATGTAACTCCAACCCCCTGCCATAGGCAGGGACACCACCACCCACTCACTAGGTTGCTCAGGGACTCATCTAACCCAGTCTTGAACACCTCCAGGGACAGGGCATCCACATCCTCTCTGGGCAACCTGTGCCAGTGCCTCACCACTCTCTGACTGAAAAATTTCCTCCTAACCTCTAATCTAAATCTCCCCTCTTTTAGTTTAAAACCATTTCCCTTTGTCCTGTCATTATCTGATTGAGCAAAAATTCACTCTCCATCTTTTTCATAAGTCTCCTTTAAGTATTGAAAGGGTGCAATGAGGTCTCCCTGGAACCTTCTCTTTTTCAGGCTGAACATCCTCAGCTCTCTCAGCCTTTCTTCATGGGAGAGGTGCTCCAGCCCTCTGATCATCTTTGTAATCCTCCTCTGGACCCTCTCTAACAGTCCCACATCTTTCTTGTGCTGGGGACCCAGACCTGGCCGCAGCACTCCAGGTGGGGCCTCACAAGGCCAGAGCAGAGGGGTACAATCCCCTCCATCCACCCGCTGCCCACCCCTCTGTTGATGCAGCCCAGGACGCAGTTGGCCTTCTGGGCTGCAGGCACACACTGCTGGCTCATGTCAAGCTTTTCGTCCACTAGAACACCCAAGTCCTTCTCTGCAGGGATGCTCTCAGTGAGTTATTCTCCCAGTCTGTGACCATATCTGGGATTGCCCTGACCCAGGTGCAGCACCTTGGACTTGGACTTGTTGAACCTCATTAGGTTCACGTGGGCCCAACTCTCGAGCTTGTCCACGTCCCTCTGGATGGCCTCTCTTCCTTCTGGTGTATCAACCGCACCACTCAGCTTAGTGTCATCTGCAAACTTGCTGAGGGTGCACTTATTCCCAGTGTCTATGTCATTGATAAATATATTAAACAGTACTGGTCCCAGGACAGACCCCTGAGGGACACCACTCATCATCAGCCTCAACTTGGACATAGAGCCATTGACCACCACTCTCTGGGTGCAACCTTCAGTCCAACTCCTTATCCACTGAATGGCCCACCCAACAAATCCATATGTCTCCAATTTGGAGACCAGGATGTCATGTGGGACCATGTCATAGGCCTTACAGAAGTTCAGGTAGATGACATTGGTTGGTCTTCACTTGTCAAATGATGCAGTCACTCCATTACAGGCCACCAGGTTGGTCAGGCACAATTTACCCTCGGTGAAACCATACTGGCTGTCTCACATCACCTCTTTGTCCTGCTTGTGCCTCGACATTGCTTCCAGGAGTATCTTTTCCATGATCTTCCCAGGCACAGAGGCAAGGCTCACCAGCCTGTAGTTCCCCGGGCCCTCCTTTCTACTCTTTTTAAAAATGGGAATGATGTTTCCCTTCTTCCAGTCGCCAGGGACTTCACCTGACTGCCAGGACTTTTCAAACATGATGGAGAGAGGCTTGGCAACTCCGTCAGCCAGTTCCCTCAGGACCCTGGGGTGCACGCCCTCAGGCCCCATAGACTTGTATGCATTCAGTTCCACCAGGTGGTCTCAAAGCCGCTCTTCGCTTACAGCGGGAGGCACTTTGCTCCCTGAGCCTCCATTTATGGATTCGGACTTGGTCTGAGGGAAACAAAACAAACTCCTTAGTGCGAACAATTTATATTTCGGATATACCTAACGCAGCGTGGCGGTCAGCGGGCCACCGGCGGGCTGGGGGCCGCCACCGTGCGGCGCTGCTGCGCCCCGCGACATGGCGGCGGTCGGGGCCCCTCACGGCCCGGCGCCCTGCCCCCTTCCACCGCCGTCCGGGAGCGGCGGCCGCTGATAACAGCGCTGTGCCGGCCACAGCCACGGAGCGGCCCCGGGACGGGGACGGGGCCTCCGGGGCCCGGCCAGGCTGGGGAGGGAGGCGGGCGAGGGGAGGGGGAAGAGGGAGGGACGGGGACCCGCTGCTGCCGCGGGGGCCCCGCCGCGGGCGGGAGGCTGAGGGCGCGGCCAGGCAGCAGGTAGGGAGCGGCGACCCCCTGCTTTCTTCCACAGCCCGAGCTAAAATTTGGGGGCTTACTGTGCCCCCAACCCGGCCCAGGTTAAACGAGCAATGATCGGACGCTGTCCGGGCTCCCTCGAAGGAGTTCGGCTTTCGCTAATTAAAACAGCCTCGCGTAAGTAGGGCGGGCGGGGGCTCACGGGCTGACCCGCCGAGGGAGCCGGCTGGGGACTGGTAACGGGGAAGTGTCCAGAGCTCACAAAATACCTCGGGAAACGCAGGAGAGAGGGGGGAGGCAGATTTTTAGTGTGTCAGGGATGGTCACGGCTGTTGCCATGCAAGGGGGTGTGTGTAGGGGATGTTGTTTCTTCCTTAAGGGTTCCCACTAACTTCTGAGCATCGGTGTGCACTGCAAGCTGGTTTTACACTAGGAGAGCAATTAAGTCCAAGATGTACCGCAGAGACAGACTTAGTTTCACCCTTGTGAATGGTGACACACAGAATGACAGCGTTAATGAACATAACCCAAGATGCTTCTGACGTTTCATGCAGTGAGCTCCGATTTACCTGACCGATGAAGGGTTTCACCTGATCATGGGGAAAACACCTAGCTGGCCTCCCTCAGGCCACACAGGGACCAGTTTTTGCCTCACTTTGGTCACATCTGTGGCCTAAAACTTAACCAAAAGTATGCCAGCTACTCACTTGTTCACTTGGGACTCTAAAGGGATGCAAAATATTTTAAATGAGTAAATGCTCTTTAAAACTCTTTGAATATATTTGTAGCTCAATTAGGCAACAGTTGGCCAGTGTTAGCAGGAAGGAAAGTTGTGTCATTTTTTTTTCTCCATAGGCAAAAAGAGTATCAGAGAGGTATTTTGGGTCCATCCCTGACTCACTGAAGAAATCACATAAACCTGAGATGTTATTAGGAATCCTGAGTGTGTGATATAGTTGTGTAAGAGCTTTACATAGATGTGAAAAGGAATTGAACTGGGTAACCAGTGCAACTAGAGTTTCCCTTTAAGGGAACTTTAAAGGGAAAAGGGAAAACCCCACTGGAGCACTTCAGAATTAAACTAGAAGAAAAATTAATTAGTTTCCATAAGACAAAAATGTACTTTAAGAAGTTTGAAGAGGGTATCTGGCACTGCCTTGCAATTACTGTACCATGCCTGAAGTTCCATCATACTTCAACCTGTCCTCTGGGTGCCTGCTTCTCTGTGGTGAAAAAGGGTCCTGAATCTTTGAACCACCAGAAAAGCTCATCTTTCCTTTGTACATCTGGGGCAGGGGGTGGGACGCTCCTTACTGTGCAGTTTTTAGATCCATGTGGCTGATGGTATGTGGACACCTGACAGATCTGTCTCATTCATGCTTCACTCACTCGGGATGTAGGGACTGTCCCCCTCACGCTCGACGGCTATTCCATAGTGCCCACTCTTCCATAGCTTCACACTCTTCTCACCTTTCAGAGCATTTTATTGGTAAGTCACTGTCTTTTAATTCCAAAGTAGAGCTCTTAGATGGCATTTCAGTATGCTGGGGAAGAAAAGGGGTTACTTTCTGTTCCTGTCTTTTTTCCTGTGAGCAGTGAATCTGAGCAAAGCTTCGCTATGCCAGGGAACAGAGGAGTTTTAACAGGTGGAGTGTAGCTCTCCTCCTGGGCTCAGCACTGTGCTCCTTGCACTTTTCCTTTACTCAGGACAAACTTTCACTGAAGTCAAGAGATTTTTCCTAGGATTTAAGGAAGGGGCTCCACAGTAGTAGTGAGTTTAAGATGGGATTCTTTTCTCACAAGTGTTTAAAATGTAATGAAAGTGATAATAGATGCCTCTGAAAGTGTTACATTGTGAGCATAAGAAAGGTATCTTTCAAGCCCTCATTCAAAATAAGGTTATAAAACAAATTATGAAACTTCAGCTGTTGTGTATCATATATGTACATGTATGTTTCACTGGAAATTATAGTAGCTCATTCTGTTCCTCTAGATCTTCCAGTCTGTCTGGAATGACACAGCCCACTGCAAACTTTGTGCAAAGTGACTACTTTCATTGGATATGAATTACCAGAGATAGAAGACTGATACAGAGATACTTGATCTTTTAGTGTAAAAACAAGGAATTATTGCAAGTTGTGTTCTTTTTTAACAGCATTTTTTTCTCGTACTGGTTTGTAAAGCCTAGATAATTTTGAAGATAAAAACCCAAATCCCAAGATGCTATGGACTACCACAAGAAATGAAAGAAAATGTGGGCTGAATTCATATTCTGACAGAGACATGTGTTAGGTCTCAAAATAATTGCTAAAGGACTTTTTTAGATATACCAGTATTACAAAATCATAAACACACCAGCTGTCATAATCTGGTAGTATATGCAGCCTAGCTGTGTAATTATTTGTGTGTATATATATATATATGTCTATATAAACATACATGTATAAGTAAAATTATAAATAAAATATATTTCATAGACTTGACAGTGATAAACCTCTTCTGTGACAGCGTCAGAAATACAAATAGAAGTAGTAACTGGCGAGTTTATAAATGCCAGATGATAATTATTTCTCTCCTGTAGAGGGATATATTTGACATCATGGCTTTTAAAATTTATTCTCTGCTTTTCTCATTCTCTTTGTCACACACACAGACAAAGGCAACATCCACAAAGCCTGTCCGTGTTTGTACTAAACTTGGTAACTAATGGCAGAACATTGATTCTTAAACATAATTCCAAGCCATTTTTTATGAACTCCCTATTTTTCAGTTTGTGTCTCAGCGGAATGATTTTTTTTATGTGACACAAACAATATACAGCTACCAGTTCTTATGACACTATCCCAAGGTGCATGAAATCCTAGTTTTTCATACTATTGAATCAAATTGTTTTCTGAGACAGATTCCCTGTCATTCTTTTGCAAGTATTTCCCTAATAATTTCACGAAATGCAGATAAAGATGTTTCATTTTTTAATCTGTATTTTTTCCAGTCACAGAAAGAAAGAACATCTTCCTTCACAAACCATGTATGAGACTAGGGCTAAGCAATTTCCTGTCTTTGTATTTGAAATCATGATCAACAGTTGCTGGAAGTAGTACCGTGCAGCTGAAGTTTAATACTACAAAAGCAAGCTTGGAATTTTTCTCAGCTAAAGTATTGAGTAGTCTTTGTTTAAATTTAAGTGTAGGTATTTTGTTGTTGAACTTAATAGTGACGACTCAAGTATTCCATGAGGTCTGTGAGCTCTTGGATTTAGTCTGATGTCATTCAATCATTATTTATATCAAAACACCCCTTTAAAATGGTTGGTGTTATTTTTGGATGCATTACATTGGCTTTACGAATTACTCACAGGAGTTTTTATTAACAATGAAGGGAGATAAAGGACCTGGATTTCTTCAAACCCCCTAGCCATGGCAGCTAAGTATCTTTGCATTGTCTTTGGAAGTTATGTCCTTCCCACATTTTGGTATAGGCTGTACACATTTGTAGTGAAGGCAATGTTTGCTGCAGCTGGTATTAAGATGAACACTGAGGTTTTCACCTCTGTGCAGTTTAGATCCTATGAAGTATTCACTCCCTTCTTAAGGACTTTTTCTCTGTGTACTGCATGGATTTTCAGGCTCTGATACACATCTTTTATTAATGTAAGCAATTAGAATCCCTTTAAAGTGTATCCTTTGAGAAATGCATCATTGTGTCATACCTTTGGTGTCCTGAATTACCTCAGACTGGGCATTGTTGGCCTGGAGCAAAAAGGGAAAAAAACATCTTCAGTAGTATTAGTGGATGGAGAAAGACTGAAAATAAATCAGATCCCTTTGCTTTTTATAAAATTTTATTTTTTTCTTCCAATAGTTGCTATATAATTCTTCCAAAAAGCACAAAAAATCCTACTTTAATCATAGTGAACATTGCTTGTTGATGTGTCTATATTAAAAAAAAAAAAAAAAAAAAAAAAAAAAAGACAATTGCTGTCTGTTCACCTTACACTGCAGGGATTATAATTTTTCATGCGGGCAGGTTGACTTCATTTTGGGGAACAACACAAAGCAGTATCTGTCTTTGTAAAGAACAGTTTGCGGCGCCTAGCCCAATGGAAGCAAGGGTGACCATGCTGGAAATGGACCAAAATTTTGAAGATTAAGAAAATTTGGTGTGCTAACTTTTGCCTTCTAGTACAAATATTCGTAACAAAAGAACAAATGTTAACTTTGACTACTTATTACTTGAACCTTCCACTCTGCTTGATCTGGGCAGAAAACAAAGAAAAACGATAGACACAGAATAATGCAAAGGACAGAAGACAAATTAAGTGCTAAATTTGGTATTATGCTAAATTTCTTTAATCCACCCAATATCACATTATTCCTTTTGCTGTTGCTACACAACAACTTTTACAGTCAAATTAAGAAAATTACAGAACACCATTAAGATAGAACTAAACTGATAAATTTAAGATTGAGGATAAAAATTTAAATCATATAAAGATACTTAATTAGGATTAAAGAAATTGAATGTCCTAACAAAGTTTATGCAGCCTTAGATTAATATTTTGAGAAAAATACAGTCTTTAGAAACACCTTGAATGTACTTCCAAGAAAGATTAAAAATTGTTTTAAGACCAGAAGCATTACTGCACAAAATCAGTGTTTCAAAATCAGTATATTAACACCATAGTTTACAATTTATCATGCTGTGCAGGAAAAGGAATTCTATAATATTAAAGGCAATGTGTTTTTGTAGGATATCAAATATCTGTTGTTAGGGAAGTTTATGTTGAATTCACTTTCTGAGAATAAAATGTATTAGCATTCCAGGATTTCCAAAAATGTTGCTTTTTGTGTGGAAGAATACTACTCTGCGACTACAGGTATCTCCATTCCTCATAATAAAATTAAATAATACAAAAAGAACGATATACAAAATAAACAAAATAACTACCTTAATTGACAGCTTCATAGAAGTTCAGTACTGACTATGGAAATGCTTTCTCTTGAAATTCAACACTGTTGCTGGAAATCACAATAAATTAAATACCAAGAACGGTCAATTTGCTCACTGGTATTTTGTTACATGTAATAATGAACTCTTTCTGGGAATTGTAACACACGCAGGTACTTAGACAGAAAAGGTTAAGTATAAAGCTACAAAGAGCAGAGTGTAATTCAGTTATACCAACAAAAGTAAGTTGAATTTTTTAAAAGAGGGACAGCAGGATAATCAGTCTTTTTTGATAGTTTTTTTTTTTTTTATGTTGATTGTTGTATTTGAATTATACGTACAATTAATTATTCCTGAAAATATTGAAGACAGATGGAAGTAAAGTTCTGTGGTTTGTTTTCATTTGAAGGATGACATCTAAAAGGTAGAAGTGTGTTTGTTAGGAGAATGAAATGTACTTCTCACATGTATTACAGTATGCTTACTTGTATGCCCATTGAAAACAAGCCAGGGATAACAGAAGTGTTGCTAGCAAATTATAGCTTGTTTCTCAGTTGAAGACAGCTGACAAGAAATCTATTTTTTTTTTTTAAATAATCATAAAAAAAAAATCTTTAAGCATTTCCAAATCAGAATTGTGTCACTGCAAAGAACTGAATATGGGTAGCCCATCATATATGAATTATTGGAAGCCACTGAAAATATATGCCAGTTGTTTCTCCCAGAAGTAAGATCATGTCATTTTATTTCTCTGTGCACAGTTGCTGAAGTGCCCTGACCTATGGTGTTTTCTTTTAGGAATAATTTTATTGATGTTGCAGTACAGTAACCACAAGTGGCAGGACATTAGGGGAAGCAGCATAGAAACCTTTCCACTGTTCCTCTCAGAATTTGTCATTTTCCCCAATATTTTTAGATATTCCAATAATTCTCTTTCCAGAAATAAACAGACTCAGACATGAGTAAGCTTGGAGAACATTTGTATTGATGGTGTACACATAGAATTAAACTGTACATTTGATAGTTTTTGAATAATCATCTGTTTGTATAGAGTTAAAATAGCAGAGACCTGAGACATTACTAGTCCCCTGAATGCTATAATAAATAAATCCCGGTAACAAAAAAAGATTGTTAGCCAAACTTTGTATCACACTGTGATACAAGTGCAGTCACTTTATGAGTAAGAACATTCTAATTAATTGAACTAATTTCCATCTGTTCCTTTCTAAAAATAGGCAAGAACAGCTAGAGGCATCTCAGGTGGAAGAAACAGAGAGATGACATTGTTCAAATATTTAAATGTAGTAGAAATTCTAGTTCTGAGTGTGTTTTGCCTGCCATTGTGTGTAGACACACCTGTATTGGCTAGTGAGAGCACTGAGCATCCCGCTCCTCTGCTCCCCCAGGCCCATGGCTGCCTGGGACGCAGGGTTTGTAATTCTGAACACGGGCGTGCGATGTTCTGCCACAGGAAGTGTGCTTAAGAGATGTCATTTGTCACGGAACAATCTGTTCTGTCGCAGCGTTGTGTAATTTTAAGATGTTTTAATGTTGCTCTACTTGCTCTTATTGTAGGTTAGAAATCTGGAAGGATGGGTGACTGGAGCTTTCTGGGGAGACTGTTAGAGAACGCACAGGAGCACTCCACGGTTATTGGCAAGGTTTGGCTGACGGTGCTGTTCATCTTCAGGATACTGGTGCTGGGGGCAGCTGCTGAGGAGGTCTGGGGAGACGAGCAGTCAGACTTTACGTGCAACACTCAGCAACCTGGTTGCGAAAATGTTTGCTATGACAAAGCCTTCCCCATTTCTCACATCCGCTTCTGGGTGCTGCAGATCATTTTTGTCTCCACTCCAACCCTCATCTACCTGGGCCACGTGCTGCACATTGTACGCATGGAGGAGAAGAGGAAAGAGAAAGAAGAGGAACTGAAAAAGAAGGGAAGCGTCAAAGACAGCAACTACCCAGGAGCAGCAATGTGTGGCAGTGGTGGTGGAGGCAGCAATAATGCCAAGGATCCTCCTGCCAAAAGGGGGAAGGAGAAGCTCCCAATCCGTGACGAGCGCGGTAGAATCCGTATGGGGGGTGCTCTGCTCCGTACCTATGTCTTCAACATCATTTTCAAGACACTCTTTGAGGTGGGCTTCATTGTGGGCCAGTACTTCCTATATGGCTTTGAACTAAAGCCAGTCTACCAGTGCAGCCGCCCACCTTGCCCACACACTGTGGACTGCTTCATCTCACGGCCCACTGAGAAGACCATCTTCATCATCTTCATGTTGGTGGTGGCCTCTGTCTCTCTGCTGCTGAACATGCTTGAGATATATCACTTGGGGTGGAAGAAGCTCAAGCAGGGCATGACGAGCCAGTACAGCCTTGAGATGCCGATCACAACACTGACACCAGTCATGGTTACAGGGGAGACCAAACCCGTGTCCCTGCCACCGCCGGCACCACCTGTGGTGGTAACAACCACCGCACCCCCTCCTGTTCTGCCTGACACCCGCGCTGTCACGCCGCTGCTGGCCCCGGTGACCATGGCACCGTACTATGCTGCGGCTGCTCCCAGAGCACGGCCCCCCTCCAACACGGCCTCCATGGCAAGCTACCCCGTGGCTCCCCCGGTTCCTGAGGAGAGGCACCGTGCCGTCACCCCCACGCCCATCTCCACTCCTGTCACCATCCCGACGCCCATCCCCACGCCTACGCCGGCTGTCATCAACTACTTCAACAGCAAAAACCATGCCCTGGCAGCCGAGCAGAACTGGGTCAACATGGCAGCCGAGCAGCAGGGGAAGGCTCCCTCCAGCTCGCCGGGATCCTCCACCCCCAGCAGCGTCCGGCGTCCCCTTCCAGAGCAAGAAGAGCCACTGGAGCAGCTTCTTCCACCCCCAACCGGGCCACCCGTCACGGCGGCCAGCAGCAGCAGCAGCACCAGCCTGAGCGGGGCGAGCGGCACCAAGTGGGACGTGGAGGGTGAGGAGGAGCTGGCGGAGGAACGGCCCGTCTCGGCTGCCTGCACCACTGTGGAGATGCACGAGCCGCCGCTGCTCGTCGACACACGGCGCTTGAGCAGGGCCAGTAAGTCGAGCAGCAGCAGAGCCAGGTCAGACGACCTGGCCGTGTAGCGCGGTCGCCTCAGCGCAGCGGGGCAGGTGGCTGGAGGCAGAGCAGGCAGGGGAGCTGCCCCCGGGGGGCCAGGCCCGGCGCGGGCGGGAAAGGCCTGGGTTTCAAACTTTGACGCTTGCTGTTTTTTTGCACTCTGTTGAGTTGTAGTGGGGAAAAATAGCAACATTTTCTAATAGATCAGGGGTGGTCGAAGCCCGTGGGCCAGGGGACCAACCCCGCTCTCTTTAATGTCCGTGGCAGATCTCCCAAGGGTAGCTGTAGTGGAGGCCTGCACAAGTAGCAGGTGGCGATGGGAGCTGGTCTTGTGCCCCGAGGCTGACTTTGATTTGAGAAGAACATTGATACCCTTAGTGCCCATGTGCCTGCCCATCATCTCCTTCACGCCCTTGCCTTCCAGCCTTTTCACACAAGCTGTTCGTGAGCAGACACCATGACTTATTTTCTTCCTCTTAAATCCTAATAGAGCCCGATGGCAAACACCAGGATGGCATATTGCCTGTTGGCACCCGTCACCTCTATGGAGCAACTTGCCATGTTAAAGACCAAGGCGACGGCAGTCTCTTCTGTATAACACAGCTTAATGAAGCCTTTGTGCTCATGGCAAGTTGCCAGTGTGATCCTCTTGGCTGGGCAAAGTTTAGGTAACCCCTGTGATAGATTTTATCATTTTGAAGTTCATCCTTCTCCTTTTTTTTTAACTCTTGACCTGTTAAGAAGTGTTCGGTTTGACCTTCTATCTATCCAGTGTTTGCCGACCATGATCACACCAGTTTTTTTTAAGCCCACAAATATATTACAGCATGTTTGATTATAATTTTAGATGGCTTCTGAAATTGCTTAGAAGAGGACAGGAATGTAAACCATACACCTCAGAAATGCTTACAGAGAACAATTTCTCTTCAGAAAGCAAGGATTATGATTTCAAGACATTGTGGCCCCATACGTTGCCCGTGGACAAACAATAGGATGAAGTACAGCTCTGCATTTTAGACTATTAGATACCAGCTTAAGTTTGTTGGAAAAAAGCTTTTTAGAAGTAAACTTGAGTGCATATTTTTAAGTATTTAAACATTTTTAGAGAATTTTGATCTGTAGGTTTAAACTTACTTGGATGTGTACTTACTCATTTTAGTTTGATTTTTGATCTTACAAGAAAATGTAAGGGGAAAGAAAATTAACTAATGGTGAAAGTCCCAAAGCAACATTATTTCCTGTTATGACCAACCCTGTCCTTTAACAGCAATCTGTAGTGTCTGACAAGTCCGTAAAAACCCATTTAGACAACATTGTATTGCAGAAAAGGTGGCTAAAATATCTGGGCAACATGCTAGTGGCTAAAGGGTCTGTTTTGATCCCACTGAAGTCATGTGCAGAATTTCCATTCATTTTAACAAGGAGCAAGATTTGGGGATGGATCTTGCAGGCCTTATTGAATCAAAACTGAAATTCACACGGAGTTTTGGGAGCCAGAAGGAGCGTAGATTTGGGGCCTTAGATAAAGACATTACAATCCTGCTTTTGAAAATTGCGCATTTCCCTTAAAAATGGGTGGAGGAAACCGCTGGGTACTTTTTTCTAAGGTGCAGCTTTCCTTTTAACTGACTTAGTCCTCCTTTCCTTTGTAACAAGTACTCTCGCAGAAATCAGAGTTTTGCGTGCCTGATTAGGCTCATGAGAGTTTGGGTACAAAGCACCACAGGATTAGGCCCAACTTCTGTTCTAAGCAAAATCCAAAGGAATTGAAGCTCAGAGTCGGTCCTATGGCTGCTGTCAATTGGAAGCACAGTAACTGGAGAAGAGCAGTCAAACACACTGGGATAGCCCCTTGCACGTTCAGAGTATTTGGCCTGGCAGTGCAGCCCTTCCTCAGGCAAGCAGGGTCACCCTGTAGCAAACACTTCCACTTGCCGGTTACTCTGCTGTTAAATGTTTTCCTCAACATGTTTTTTTAATCAACAATTACAATATGTTCCCACCACTCAAGATTAAAGACTTTTTTTATTCCTTTCGAATAGAAAGAGTTTCTCGTGGTCAGAGGCACTGTTCTGCAACCCTTGGGTGTGCTGTCTCATGACTTCTTGACCTGCTTCTAGTCAAGCAGGTGAGAAGTCTTTCTGCTGCCACTGATCTTGGGGCAGACGCTGCATTAAAAGTCATTGTACAGCAGTACAATAAAGATATCTACTATTAGGTGTTCAGCTTCGGGCATGCTCTTGTGAATTTTCTGTGTTATAAGCCATAAAAACCCTTTCTGCAAGAAAGCTAAACGCTAAATCCTGCTCTGTGTTGTATTCCCACAACTGTGCTGAACCTAAAGCTGGTACAGTTGCCTAGATGTAAACAAAGGCAGAATTTAGCACTCTACAATTTTAGCCTTATTAGCATCTATAGTAGCAGTTTTTAAGTTTTGGTAAATGCCAAATAATTAAATCACTGAGGTAATGCGATATGCATCTGTGTTTTAGTACAGCAGAACTCATGGGCCGTATTCTCCTTTCTTTTATGCTTCTGAAGAATGAAGTCGAGGTCTCTCTGGAGTGTGTTTCTGTAAGCCAGACCACCTGGAATATGTGCTTTTTTATATCGAGGCCTGAGAGCAAACCTGACTTTCTGTTTGATGGAGCTCTGTATCTTGCAGTCTGTAACTTACTGCAGCCCGTATAGAGTGTCCCCTGCAGGACTGCATCCATATTGTATATAAAGAATTAAGAAGAGAGATAGTTTCAACTTAGGATCAGCTGATACCTAGTCTGCCTGTTTGAAGTAATGTGTGGTTAGACCTGCGGAGAGTTTGGGTGCTTTTGTGGAATATATGGTATTTTCAGGCAGAGTAACTACTGCCGGAAAGCTGTAAAAGATCTTTATTTTATTTTATTTTTTCCTTTTTTCTTTTTTCTTGTTTCTTCCTGTTCTGTAAGGTTCAGGGGGAGAAATGCAAGTCTTTTGCAGTCCCTATGAGAAATCTGACAGAGCAGCCCCCACATCAAAGCAATACTAGTCTGAGAAAGCAAAGCAACTCACAGGTTGTGCTTTTAGGATCACCTTGTTTAAGTTCCACCAAATAACTCTACAGTGTCAAGCTCCGTGGTTACCTACAATTTCATTTGGAGTCCAGCAATTGTTTCTTCGTTTAAGCCCAGGTAACTGTTTCGGCTGAACTCCCCTCTAGTGCTTACCACTCCTTTTAGTTGTCATGTCACATCTGGGATCTGTTGGGAAAAAAATCTCATTGATGTGGCAGATTTTGAATAATTAATCTTTATTCATGAATTATCATTGAATTCAACATACATGAGTAAAGCATATAGACCAAATTCCGGATTTGTCCTAACACACAGCGTTACAATAAGACTACAGATGTTAATTTGGAACTAATGGAAAAATTATGATAGGGCCCAACCCTTTTCACTCTTCTCCTGAATAAGAATTACAGAGAGAAATTCTATAGTGTCTAATGAGATATTTTCAGTACATAGGTATTAGTTAATGTATCGAAAGGTGAGTGTTTCAATGAGTAAAGCTATTTGCCCTGTTTTGGTATTAAAAAAGATTTGTTTGCTATCTTCTGTAATTCTGGAAAAAATGTACAAACACCAGCTAACTTGCAGAACAGAGTCTGTTGGCAAAAATAGCTGTTAATGTTCAAGTTGTTTACTCTTATACATTAGTTAATTCCAAAGAGGGGGCTGGTAGCAAACAACACTTTGATTTAGCCTGCTCACATGGCCATTCAAGCCACAGTCCTGAGAGACTGTATTCACACCCCTAACCTGAAGCCAGTTATTGCAGAAGAGGAACAAAATCATGCCTGATATTAAGAAAAGTGAATTATTATTATTTTTTTCTCTTTTAATAAAATCTGGGAAGATTGTCTTAACTAAAGTAAAAGAAAAAAAAAAAAAAGCTAAGGTAAGCTATGAAGAAGAAAAAAATAAAGAAAAAAAAGACTCTCTTTGAACAAGCTACCAGGTGTATGATGTGCTACTCTTTTTGCAGTAAGTCATCTCCCTGTTTCTAGTTGACCTTGCTTTGCGCAAGGGGGTTGGACTAGATGACTTCCAGAGGTGCCGTCCAACCACAGGGATTCTGTGAAACACATATTTTAAAATTACTTATGGCAACATTACATTCTTCATAATAGTTTTACAAAGATGTAATAAAAATATATCTATATTGCACATAGTTTATTGGCCATGGGCACGGTTGATCTGTTTTCTGTCACTGAGCTTTTTTAATTAGCGCAGCTGTCAGTTAATAGAGAAGAAGACCAAGTACAGATGATTTAAAACCACACATTTCTTCCCTTTCTATTTTGATTAGATGAAAACAGCCTGCTAGAACCTTCCCTTTATAAAAGTGGTATATTTTGTCTATGAAAATCAGTCTCTTGGTTTTTCATAGATAAAAAAAAGTGCTCCTTAAATTTGTTGGTCCGTACTGGCATTGAAAAATCCTAAATTCTTGAAGACAGGTAGTATCCACTGATGAAGCAGATGAGCTGTGTTCTTCTCTGGTGTAATTTGGAAGCCAGTTGTGTGCAAAGTGGTACCAGGGATTGATTTGGCTCAGCATGTTTGTCACTTATAAAGGCACATGGAGCTAATTAAATGTCTGACATTTTGCAGCTCTTGAGATTATTTTCTGGTATGAATACATAAGTGTAGGATCGGTAAAATAATTAAGGCAAGCTTTCAAACTCAGATGAATACTTAGGTCCTTTTTTGGTGATTCATGGGACCACCCCCTCTGCTGATGCAAATTGTTGCATTCCACTGAGTTCGTGTGAGTGATAACAGTCGGCAAATGTTTGTCTGCAAAAGCAGAGCATTGAGCCCCCAGCTCTTTTTATTTATTTATTTTTAATACATACACTAACGCCATGGATTTGAACAGGCTGGCTTTTTTTTTTTTTTTCCCAAATGTTTTTGTTTCATTTACTTTGATTTTTCTTCTGAAAAGTGTGCTCTTGTAATTTTGATTTTCTGAAGTTTACATTCAGTTTTTGATTTCAGATTGCACATTTGGATGAAATTGTTTTCCAAGTTTACATTTGTATGAGAAGTAGATGAATGACTCTGCCAAAATCTTAAACCTAAAAGCGAAATATCAGAAATGTCTTACGCTAACACAGGAACTCTTCAGACATAAGGCAGTACCATTAGAGAAAATGAAACCTGATGACTGATCTGTAGCATCAGTTTCCTCTGTATGTTTAAACTGGATATATAGGGAGCACACTATGCAAAAAGATGCTTTTCACCATAAACTTAATTATTACCCAGTAAATATAGGGTTCATTATTATTGATATGCCTTCTTGTGTGTGTAGAGGTTTAATGACAAAAATTAGCTGTGGCATATGTCTTTTAAGAGCTAAATTTACAGCCTGCTTTAAAAATTCCAAACAAAATACTCGTGGAGAAACACTGCACTGTTACACGTAGAAGATTTTGCAAAAAGGTAAATGTTTTGTTTTCTAGCCAACAATATGGCTCTGAGCCTGCAAATGCAATTTCATCCAAGTTATTTTTACTCTTGCAAATAAGATCATTAAAGGTAATGGGACTATTTGCATAAGCAAAAAACACTGATGTGAAAAAGAAATTGTAGATTTGCATTTTAAGTTCAATGTAAGATGCCAATCAAATTCCAGAAGTTTTAGTCCTTGAAGAGTTATGCAAGAAATGTGAATGTACTTTAAGATGGAGAATATATTCCTGTTCCCACTGACACTGTTTCTCACAAGTAAAGGGTTGTAAAGCATAAGAAAGCTTACTCAGAGCTTTCTTGTTGCTTACTGGGTGTTTGTCTTTTACATGACAGAACCTGACAACATAACAAGTTTTCTGGGCCATCCGGGACTTGTAATAACCATAAAAGCAGTAAACAGTTAAAAAGTGCTGTCTTCAAAGAAGTGCCTTGTGTATTAAACTCTGTAAGAAACAAGTTGATGTAAAAGTTAATTTACCTCAAATGTTTACAAAATCTTGACTAAATAAACTTTTTGTACCACAGTATTGTCTCTTCTAGATTAAATTTTCATGGCTGTGTAGATGGTCTTTTGAAATACCGGGATGACTGAACAGTTAAGCAAAGTCAGTTAGCTCTCTCCTTATTCAGTTACTCTGCTGCTTCCCTTCTTCATGTGGCGTGTTTGTTGAATTGCGGCTGTTGGAGAACTGGATGTTTGAAACCCACCTCCATGCAGAGAGCTCCCAGTGCCTTCAAAGGAAGTTCATGGTCCAGAAGACATGGCTGGTCAGGACCTGCCCTGGCAAGTGCAAGGGGTGAAATGCTGGCTGCTTTGAAATCAGCAGGTCTTCCTCTGCCTTCTGCCAGACACACCTTTATCTTGGCTCCTATTTTGACACACACATTTATCTCATGCTGTTATGGTGTTAATAGTGACTCCCATCTTTTCCCCCAGTGACTTTCACTTATGCAGGCTATTATGCATCTAGCTGGTTTGTCTAATGAGACTCTTACTATAAATGCACAGTGGTTTTAGTGTCCTTACTAGGGATAAAGCTGGGTCCCCACTGTGTTTGAGATTTGCCCCCTGTAGGCGAAGTTCACAGTTCAGCACACAGGAGTGTAACCCAATTTTGTACTGAAAACATACGATGTACTTGAGTCCAGGTCCAAGTTTCCAAGAAGTTGAATTTGCGAAGAGCAGCAATGTCGGCTGTATTATGTGACTCTTGTAGAAATGTTAAAATAAGTGTGGGGGTTTTGTAAAGCTTACTTTCATGTGCATCATTTATATGCCAGTGCCATGGGCATGGGAGGACAGGAGCTTTTCTGTCCTGTGGTACTGGGTGTTTCTCTTGTGTTAATCCAGTCTAGTGTATTTTGATGCCTCCCGTGCTCCGGCAGTACTGTGTTTGCTCTACCTGATGCGACCATATGGTAAAGCAGATTTATTCACTGTCTTTGAAGACTGAGCAAGGCTAAAGCAAACTGACAAGGCTATAATATGGATAGTTCTAAGATAATGCACAGCAGTGCGAAGAAGGCAAGGAAGAATGTGAATTAAGTGATAACAATGATACCAGCTGCATGGGTAAAGAGAACTCACTTGTCGCTGGCTAAGAGCACTTTTTATTACAAATATATGTGGCCAGAATATGTTGCATTCTTTTGGTTTACATACAGATTTCCCTGCAAAGTTTCACAACCATGCCATTTGAAGAACTGCCACAATACTCCCAAAAGAGCCAAGAGCACCAGCTGGTACAGAGCGCTAGGCTCTCCCTCCCTTGGGAGGCAGCCACGCTGCCTTCACCTGGCATCCAGGCTCCTAAAGAATTGCTGGCAGAAGCATGAAGCACGAATGCTGCTGCTCTTAACCTCCCAAGGCCTGTGTGATGGTGGGGATATTATTTGTTCCCAGGGCTGCCTTGCCACATTGAGCAAGGCAGCTTGATGAGAACTTTTGGCGGAATAACCAAAAATGCCTTTGTTTGTAGGAACAAATATCTCTGTTTGGAAATGGCAAAAAAGCCAACCAACCAACCAACCCACCCCACCCCAAAAAGCACAGAAATAACCACAGAAATTTAATGTTCCCACTGTGCCTCCCAGAGTTTAAAAATGAAGTAACATCATGTGATTCTCTACCTCTGAGCAGAGTACGAAGACTAACTGTGAAAATCTCTTTAGAAATATCTGTCCTTATTGCCCCTCAGTGACATCTGTGTGAAATGATGTAGATTCAATCTGCTGCCAAAGCTCTGAATTTGACCCGAGTCCAGTTCGGGCTGTGTTCTCACCTCTCGTGCATCCATCCCAATGCCAACAACGAGCTGTAACCAAGGTGAACGCCGTACACCAGTACAGCCTCTCCCCCAGAACGGCAGGTCACAGCGAAGCTCGTGGTGGTGAGTAGAGGAGGTGTGTTGGGGGCATCTCTCTAACCTTCTCCTGTAACCCTGCACTGTACAGCTGTGCTGGAAGCCAAACGAGGAGCAGCATTTTTGGCAACTGGATGTGTCTCAGGTCTAACCATCTTTGTGTCTATTTTCAGTTGATGATGGAATAACCAGATGTTCATCCAAAATCTCAAAACTGAAGAGAGGCCCTCCTCATAGAGATGGTCTAGGAAGAATTCACTATTCTTGAAGAGTCATAGTCCAGGAAAACAGTGTTTGAGTAAATGCACATTTTAGAACTTACAGGTATGTGCAAGAATTTACTGTGCCAGAATTTCTGGTAACTTAAAGTACTGCTACTGCATTAGTAGAACAGTTGGTTTGCACCACCTACACTTCATTGTATAAGTCTGGTGGTTGTTTTTGTTTGTTTGTTTGTTTTGTTTGTTTGTTTTGTTTGTTTTCCTTCGTAGAAAGGAATTAGTGATAGATAGCAACAAAATGCTGTCTGTCATAGTAGTTACCTCCCTTTTTCTCAAAGTAGCTGATCTGAATATCTCTGTGTCACTACTAGTAATATAAGGTCTACCAGAACTTTTTTTAGGACCAAGAGGAGGGTCTTCAATGACAGGAACTTTTGCCATACCCCATTTTCAAGGGTGACACTCAGCACTTATGACTGGCTACAGGTGTTAAGGTGCCTGGTGCTGCAGAGAGCAGGGACAAGTACGTTAACACCAAAATCATGAGATCATGCACAGGTGCAGAGGGGAAAAATAAAATAAAATAAAATAAAATAAAATAAAATAAAATAAAATACCTGCAATTCTTCATCCTCAATTCTATTTATTTGCCCTGTGAAAGCATGATAAAACATAAAAATCTCCAGGCTTTGGCTGTTCTGAGTAATGTGAGACATGGCTTTTTAAAGAGTTCCTGTACTATTTAGAGACTATTTCTAAAAATACAAAGTGCTTAACAAATTCCTGCTCTCTATTCTGTGGTACAGATTCCTCCTGTGTTTACACAACATTCACCAAATTCAGTGAGTAGATGGTGGGAAAGTGAAATAAAAACCTTATTTTCTGCACAAAAATATGTCTTGTATTTCTATACTCCTAAATTAAATGAGAACTGAAAAGGAGGAGAAAGCAGTTAGCAGTCAGTGTATGTTCTCACTTCCAATTTGGCAAGATGAAACTTTCTAAAGACTTTGGCTCTAAGGAATGTTGTGGTCTTCTGAGCAGATATTAAGGGATAATTATGGTTGGGTTATCCAGCCCCACAGGGGAACCCACTGTTTGCTTTGCATGGCTTATCTAGTGTGGTCTGTTATGAAAATTCAGCACAAAATGCAGAAGTAAGCAGCTGAGAATGGTTTGCCTAAGCAAACTTGTTCTTGTTTGAATTAGTCACAGATAATCTGAGAAAGTAGCTTCTTCATTATGAGCAGTGGAAGATGAGGAAAGGCAGAATCATAGAGTTAGAGTAGTTGCATTTCTTCCTAGTTCTTTGTTAAGGGATGTTTCATGCTGAATATAAATACATTGTACCAGGTCTCTTAAAAAGAGGTAGTTTTCATAGCCCCATTCACCATCCCTCCTTTCTGCCTCTCTGCTCTCTAGGAGGGATTTGATTTTTTTATTTTTTTCTTCAGTCCTAACATTCCTTCTGTCTTTCAGACTGCCTGTACCCCCTGTAGGGCCTGGTATGTATCTTGAAACAGTTCTGTGACTGAGACTGTAATACAATAAAACAACAAAATCAGACAATAGAATGAGCAGTAAAGACTGGCAGCATTAGTTAAAGTTATTTAAATTAACCACGGTTAGCCTGGCTGAAACTTTGTCACGTTAAGTTGAAGTTTTGTCAAGTTTTATGACCCGGACAGGACTGAGAAAACCCTGCAGTAAATCCAGCCTGGGTGGGATACCAGAAACATGCACCACTGTCCTGCTTTGCAGCACCCCGGAGTCTTACTAACTCTCTGCTCCACGTAGTAAAGCCCAATGCTTTGAGAGAGAAATTCCTGGCCAAGAGTCTACCAAATGATGCCCGCATTACATTTGCCTGCTCATGCAGGCCAGCCCTGCCAGCAGTGCCAGGCAAGTGTCAGGGATCTGCCCGAGGGCCATGGGCTGCCTGTCACTTCCTTGCTATGGAAACCCAAACGTCCAGAGGTCCCAGTTAGCACAGGGTCCTCTGCAGTGTGCTGCAACCACAGCTTCTGGCCACAGCATAACCAACATTTCTTCAAAGGAAAAATACCTGAGCAGTCCTCAGAATGCCAGCAATTTCTTAGGGTTTTGGACTTTTGGGGCTGAAGAGTAACAAACAAGATTTCTGCCCGCAGATCACACTGCTTTTATGAAGTAGGATAAAAAACATCTCCTGATTGTCATTATATGTTTATAGGACAACAAAAATACCTGGCAAATCTTTCCAGGCCTGTAAAATGTCATGTACCAATATGGCTATTCCTGTAGTGTGCTTGAACAATTTCATTTTGAACCCAGAAAAAGCTTTGCACACTGCACACAGATCACTAGATGAGTTTTCTTTCATTTGGAGTATAAATGTCAGGATGATGTGAAAGGAGGCAAGCTGGAGACAAAACCAGCTGTGAGCAGGCAGTAGAGGCAAGCTCCAGGCATATTTTAGGGCTAAAGATCTAGTGCTGAAACCACTCAATAGCCATTTGGGATTTTTTCACCTTCCAGCACAGACCACTGTTCCCTTCCTGCCTTTGTCCTGACACCCATTACTTTTTAAAAGCTTCTTTCTCTTACAGAAAGTTTGAAGTCACCAGAAGAAGCTTTCAGGAGAGGACTGTGCCTACTTCTGTTGGCCTAGTCTGTGAAAGAGGAGCTCGTCACTGCAAGATGTAAGTTGTAACTACAACCAGTTGACATTTAGAATTTCTATTTCATAAGAAAGCCCAAGATTTCAAATCAAGAAGCAATATCTTTTCTTATATCTTTCATGAATTAAACTCTGAGAAATTTTCTCTAAAGCATTTTGAATTAGGGAAAAAATCAGATCATTTTGGAAGCAAAGTATCATTCCGGAATTCGGTTCTTCTTCTTCTTTTTTTTTTTTTTTTTTTCTTTTTTTTTTTTTTTTTTTTTCTTTCCTGTTTTGTATTATTTTAAGGTTATTTTGCAACATGTGAAGAGTAGCTGCACCTCATGTAGTGTCAAGCTAAACAAAGCAGAGGTAGTGATGATGGGGTGATTTCTGAGCTCTTCCCTGAAGGCACCTGAATTCCATCTATAGTTGTTTTAGACACCTAGTTGTTGTTTTGAATCTTATTCCTTCATCCCTGAGTTGAAAGCTTTCATATCCAGAGTGCTGAAGCGCCATCTCCACAGAGGATACAGGTGGGATAATAATCCTGTTGCTGCCGAATAAACAGGAGAGAGGATGGACTGCTCGTCATCCATGTGTAATGGGAAAGCCTAAATGTATTTGCTTAGGTGTGAAAATCTGTTACAAATAAAGCCATGACCTAACTTTCTAACACAGTTTTGTGTACCCCTCTGAATTCTTTTTCCCTACGGCTGCTATAGCAAGTCATGCATGACGCTGAAATGTGCATTACAAGTTTTTTGGTGTATAGGAGAAGTGCAGTGATCTGCATGTAATGTGGGTAGCTGTCTTTATTTTCAGCTGAAAGAATTCTCTCAGTTGCAACAACGTAAATCCAGTATAACTCCATCACACTGGTGAAACACAGATAAGACTTCCTTTGTGTTTAAATGACTGCTGTGGACAAGATCAATTTCAGAAAGAATAGTTCTTTTTTAAAGAAAGATCTGCAAGTTCAGTACATAATGGGCCAAATTAATCTCCGCTGTAAGTACACTCATTGGTGTTGCAGCAGGAATGAATTAAGCCCGAAGCAACTTTACAATAACTCATATATAAGCATGCACAACTAAAAGTGTAATCACTTTGAACAAACTCAGCATTGTCTGGAGCATAGCTGGTCTGCTGAACCTCTGAGGCTAGGAACTGGCCATTGTGTGTTGAGTTTGTTTAGACAGTACCATTTTTGTTCAATTGGCTACATCTGTGGTATTTTAGTGACAGCAGAAATGTTCACCCTAACTACACAGTGACATTATAGCTGCTGGACAGGATATATATATATATATTTACATGTATGCTGTAACTCATTTGTACACTTTGAAAGAAAGTTATAACCAAATATAGAGAATCAGTGTATTTGTTTCACCAGTTCTAAAATGTGTGACTCTTCGATTGAGTTACATCCTTAATTCAAAAGGGGTTGAAATGTTCTTACAGAATAGTCCTCAAAAGCAATAAAAGGAACTGAAGAGAGTGAAGACAGAAACAATTCAGATCTAAAATGCATTAATTCAGCTTTAGAGAAAATAAAGTAATGAGATTTTTCTCTGGTTTCACATTTGATTTCTGTGTAGTTTTCAGTAACAAATGCTGTGTTATAAGTGACACCAGCCACTGCTATTCCCACTGAGTTCCTCAGTCTTCAGTAACGCGGTTCTTTTAGAGATCACCGGCTGTTCAGACCCCATCAGAGGAACACACGGGCTGTGCATTTTAGGCCATCAGTATCAGTGTCAGAAACCTCTAAGGATGGCAATCCCACAAGCTGTATCACCTGGTTTTCTAAATGTCCACTGTGAACATCCCAAACTGCAATCTCTGGCCATTGCCACTTCTTTACACCATCTTCCACAAGCAAGAAGCATTAGGCTCTATTGTGTTTGTAACCTCCTTCCAAGTGTGTTAGGCTCCTGTTACATCCTCCCTTAGCCTCCTCTTTGCCAGACTAAATAAGCCCATCTCCCACAATGTCCCCCTGGGGCTCCAGGCTCTGGCCATCTTGACTGACCCTTGCTGGATCCTCTCCAGCTTCTCCACATCCTTCTTGAACTTAGAGCCGGGAAACCAGACACACTATTCCAGGTGAGGCCTCACAGGCGCTGAGTAAAATCAAGCAAGTTGTCTTCATTTTCCTCCTTGAGAGGATGACTCCCAGGACTGCCATGGTATGACAGCGAGCAGTCAGAGATGTACACAGCTAGCTGGGCAGGAGTGAGGTTTCTGATTTGCAGATAAGTTTGCAATAGCCCTTTCAAAAACTTCAGCAGCAAGAAGAGATCAAACAGAGTTGAACAAAGAAGGAAGTAAACTGAAAGCATTGCAAAATATATTTTGGAACAACTAGGCAAGAAATTCTCCTGTGCAAGGTGAAGTTAGGATTTTGTTGTGCTTTTGTTTGTTTGTTTGTTGGTAAGATGGCTAGGACCAGATTTGAAGATATTTGACCTACTCCTAGCAAGAATCTTTGCAGTTAGAAGACTATCTTCTACATTGTATAATGTCTATTTTCTTGCTTTGTCTACCAAATGTCCTGTGTCTCCTGTTGGGTTTATTAGGTGTGCGGGGTGGTCAAATGCCCAGCTGTCACCTCATCACATACAGAGATCTGGGTCTGGCTGGTGATGTGAGGTCAGGTCCAGCCCTGACAATTTTGCTGTTGTATTGATGGGATGGGGTGGGGACAGAGGAGGTGGATGAGGAAGTTTCAGCAGGACAAAAGTGATTTCCTTTTTTTCTTAGTTGGCCACTGTCAGAGAAATAAGGGCACGCTTATCACTCAGGATATTTATAGTTTCCTACAAGAAGATGGTTTATAAATAACTACAGATCTCAGTGCAACTTTCAATTTCTTTAAGGAATAGAGGCCCTAGCAGAGAGTAGGGAAATTTAGCTTTTCTCAGAGTTTAAAAAGCTACTGCTTGTGATGCTTTTCTTATGAGTAGAGCTCCAGATAGTGTCTGTGGTTCAGAAGAGCTGTCCAGGCAACTCGCTTATGCTCTCCCCCTTGCATTTTTTGTTATTATTAACTTTCCAGCATCCTAAGGCAATCTTATAGAATCAGAGAATCACAGAATCACTTAGGTTGGAGTAGACTTCTAAGATCATCAAGTCCAACTGTTAACCTAACACTACCAAGTCTACCACTAAACCATGCCTCTAAGCACCACATCTACACATCTTCTGAATCCCTCCAGGGACGGTGATTCAACCACTTCCCCAGGTAGTCTGTTCCAATGCCTCACAACCCTTTCAGTGAAGAAATGTTTCCTAATATTCAACCTAAACCTCCTCTGCACAACTTAATGTCATTTCCTCTTGTTGCTTGGGAGAAGAGACTGACCCCCACCCCACTACAGCCTCCTTTGAGGTAGTTGTAGAGAGCAATAAGGTCTCCCCTGAGCCACCTTTTCTCCGGACCAAACACCCCCAGTGCCCTCAGCCACTCCTCACAGGACTTGTGTTCCAGGCCCCTCACCAGCTTCGTTGCCCTTCTCTGGACACTCTCCAGCACCTCGATGTCCTTCTTGCACTGAGGGGCCCAAAACTGAACGCAGTACTCGAGGTGTGGCCTCACCAGAGCTGAGTACAGGGGGACAAGCACTTCCCCTGGTCCTGCTGGCCACACCATTTCTAATGTCAGCCAGGATGCCGTTGGCCTTCTTGGCCACCTGAGCACACAGCTGGCACACAGTCAGCTGGACATCAACCAATACCGCAAGATCCCTTTGGGCCAGGCAGCTTTCCAGCCACTCTTCCCCAGCCTGTAGCGCAGCATTGGGATTTTTGTGCCCCAGGTGCCCCTGGCACTTAGCCCTGTTCAACCTCATACAGTTGGCCTTGGCCCATCAGTCCAGCCTATCCAGATCCCTTTGTAAGCCTTCCTACTCTTAAGCAGATCAACATTCCTGCTCAACCTGATGTTGTCTGCGAAAATCTTGCTCATCCTTGCAACATCAGGCAGTATTGCCTTGCAATTTTCAGCCCCTGCTTGCAGAGAGGTTCACGGCCCCACTGACCTGACCTGTTTCATCTGAACTGCATCAAGCCTGCGGCACATCTGCGGCCTGGTAGACTTTCTGCCATATGGCTGCTGTGACAGCCTGGAGTTCAGGCAGGAATTAAAGTGCTGATGATTTCTGGGAGCTCTCAGCATTTTTCTCTCACAAGTTGGAGCTTGGCTGGGTGATGGCATTTGCTAAAGAGCGCTGGTATTTTGGGAATGGTCTCTTCAATGGAAAGGACCCTGCTGGCAGGGACTGAGGCAACATGCCATTAGAGCTTGGGGCAGTGACTGTGATCCTGGCAGCCATGGGAGCCAGGGTTAGTTGGTCTTTCACCTGTGGAAGTGGCAGAGCCTTCTAGAGACTGAGTGTACGGACATTTTTGTCTTAGTCCTGGCTCTGGGTGCTGGCATTAGCAGTCTAGGCAGTGAGGCCATTGGGAAAGCACAAAGGCTTCACTGCCAATATCAGAGCTCCTCAGGATCTCTGGACAGCAAGAGATCTCCTGGCTGGATTCCTTAATGGATTCCTTTCTACCTAACTTGAAATCATGCTGAAGCAGAGGGGTTGGACTAGATGATCTCTGGAGGTCCCTTCCAACCTCAACCATTCTGTAATTCTGTGATTTGGGGAGAACTTCCTATGAGTTTAGCTGTCATCTTCTTGAAGCTATAACACTTTTCCAGAATTTCCAAGCTACAATTGCACTTTGTCTGACACTTCATCTTGAAGATGTTTATCAGCTCCAGCCCAGCATAGACAAGGGACAGTCCATACCCTTCACTTCCAAATATTTTTTACTTACTAACTGCTACCATCCTGTTGGTCACTCATGGGCATCATCTTGATGTCATTTCCTATGGATGTCTCTCTATACCTTCTTACAGCTGGGCCCTGTCTATACCATGGGAGATTCAATGACTGCTAAGAGTCTTTCTGGGTAAATATTTCTAATGCATTACCTCTGTGGAGTGGTATTGCATTAATGCTGATTCTCAGAGCTTTCCATGCCACCCTGTAGGATACTTTTAATGTACTACTCCTTCCCTCAGAGTCTGCTTGAGTGTTGTGCCTGCAGCTGACACTGTTGAGCCATGTCAGCTCCTGACACCAGCCAGCCCATGTCCCCTGCAGGCCTGGGCACCTCCCCAGGCCCTGTCAGATGGTGTGTAGAACAGATTAACCAGCTGGAGAAGAGAGAACCAAATCCCAAGAGTATCTCACCAGGGATGGTCTCCTCAGGACCTCGGGGCCCAGCAGCAGGATGTACCTAAGCTTCAGAAAGAACTCTGGAAATCACTGCCTGTGTGCCTGTGCCAGATGCTGGTGCCTATGTCACAAACATTATAGCTACCTGATAGGCAGGAGAACTGTGCCAGTTCCTGGTGCTTGCTCACCAGGGCAGTTTTTTTTTTTTTTTTTTAGGAGTTTGGAGTTTGTAACATAATAAGGAATTACAGGCTCTGGTGAAAGTCAGTATTAATTTGTGCTTATGAATCATCTGCAGGCTCTTGAAATCCCTGCTTTTAAATCTGCTCATCAACACCTATAAACTGTTTAGTTATGAAATTCTGAGACCAGGTTCACTTAGGATCAGGTGCTCCTCAGCATTTTTCTGAAAATAACCGTCATGTGGATGTGCCTATATACTGATTTAGCTTAACTCTATTATGAACCTTCCCTTAGCTTAATTCTAAGCAGATTCATAAGTGATTTTTTGAGACAGACTTAAAAGATACCTTAAAAGATAACAGTCTTTAAAGAAGCAAAGTTGAAAGGTACATGGGTTACGCTGTAAACTTGGTCATGAAAAATGAAATAGGCTCATGCAAATTAAATACCTCACAGATATACACACACAAAAAGAGCCAGACATAGAAATCTGCCTAGTTCTGGGACAACTTCCAAGGACAAACAGAGAGTTCTGCCCATAACTTTTTTTTTTTTTTTTTTTTTCCTGGTAGGTTGGCTAGTGTCGCCTAGAAATGACAGGCTGAAAGTGTATTTTCCCTTCTTCAAAGCTCAGAAATATATGTACATTTTTTTCTTTTATGAACTGTTCTGTCAATCCCTGGGTCCTTGATTTGACTTATTGTGGTTCTGGACCCCAGATTATTCCTTTTAATGCTCTCAGGCATCTCTGCACCGTGCGGCAGTCAACAGTGTTGACATATCTGCATACACTGGAATCTGCTCACTTCAGGATGCTTATCTGCCTGTGGCAGGAGCCCAGTTGCATGGGGACCCCATACAACAGTCTCTGGCTATGTTTTCTGCTAACTGAATTTTCCCCCCAAAGCAGCCAACTGTGGAGAGAGTCAGCTGAGATCTTACTGCCTCCCTGGAGCAAAAAGGGGCTGCTTGCAGAATACATCCATGCTTGACTTATAAACATTTTGTCCTAGAAAAATAACAAATTAATATCTGTGATATGCAAAGGGAACTTGGTTGTGCTTACAGCTACTGGCCAAGAAAGATAACTTTTGGCTGCAGGGAGTCCCAGCTGGGCTCCTCACAAGGAACATTCCTTGTGAGCTTTGCAGAGACCTTCGTTGTGTGTTGTCACCAGCACCTCCACTGGCTGGCTACTCTTTTGTCCAACAGTGGTCAAATGAAATTTTAGGGCTCTGCTTTTCAGGCTAAGATGCATAATATTTACATGTAGGCAACTAACATAAAATTCTGTCTGTTGGTGTAAAAGCTGGATGGTCCTTAAGTAGACACCAGACATGGATAACCCTGAAGAGTTAGAGTTAAGTCCAAAATGTAGCGTAGTTACCAAGCAACTGTTTTCCCTTCTGTATACAACACTGTGTTATCATTACAGTGCTCAGAGATAGGCATGAATGACACAGTGAAGTGGGCCCAGGAGGCATAATCAGCTTCATGTCCCATACGCCTGCAAGCTCGGCTGGTTTGTTTCGAAGAATAATTGCAAAGTGCAGGTCACCAAGCCTGAAAAGCACATACTGAGTTTTCAAAACATAACTGATCTGTCAGCTTGACTGAACATTTTTCTGTATCTCTGAATTTGTGTCAAAAAGGTGGGGAACTGCAAACCATGTATGTCAGCCCAGCATCTCCAAGGTAGGCTAGCTGGCTGGACTAACCTTTCCTAAAAGTCACCTCCTGCCAAGACTGATTTACAGAGCAGGCAAACTCTGGCACTCACTGCCCTTCTGGTGTAGCGGCTTACTTTTGTACTGACTCTTCTCCAAAGTGTTCCCCCAGTATTTTAGAGCATATTCTTTATGCTCACTGTTGGTCCAACAGCCAGGAAACCTCAAGTCTCTTAGCAGTGCCTTTGCATTAACCTTGAGAAAGTCCTGCAAGCTCCCAGTACCTCCCTTTCTCCATCTCCGAAAGGTGCACATGACCATCACCTGCTTTAAGAAGTGCTTTCACATCTGCAGGTGAGAAACTTTAAGTTGTACAGATATACTGTCAGCCACTGGAAGGGAGGTGCATTTTCAAGAACAGGCTACAGTAATTTGTACAAGCAATACACAATAATAGTTAAAATTTAGCAACCATGATTTAGAAGTTTGTGTACAATAGCCAAACTATGAGTGTTCCAGATAACAGCCTATTTAAAATTATTCATTTATAATTATAACACTGTTTATTCTGTATATCATTTTGTTCTTTACTACAGCTCTAAAAATCCCTGCCCTGTCTCAATAGCTTCACTAACTAGCTAAGGACATTTCAAGCCATCCCATACAGTTCCATGACATTTACCATGGTCTTCTTTCATCTGAAATATGTGCCACCAAAACCCTAAATCACAAGCCAGAGTAATTTTGGAGGGAAGCCCCAAAATGAGGAAGAATTTGAAGACCTGCCATTGGTGACAGGGCTTCAATGTAACATGGCAAGTTCCAATGCATGACTGATGGGGGTGTAAACAATGCCACATGGGGAAATGATCTGAGAGAGGCAAACCCCGTACATCTCCAGGCTCTTTCTTGTCTATCATGAGAAGGCAACTGCACTGTATTACTGCACTGTGTTCACTGGTTTTCCATGCACTGGACAATGACAAGAAACTTCCCAAGTTTTGAGACACTACATTTTGTGGGATCCTCCAAGCAGTGAGATTATATTTTCGAGGAAGTACAGTGTTGGTGGCTAAACTCAATTGCAATGTCTTCACAACACTGGGACAGCTAACAGAAGCTGGAGGAGCTTACAGTCTTGTCTCGGGAGGCAACAACTGGAAGTATATTGTGGGATTTCTGCTGCACTAATAAGACAACCATTTTTATAGTGCCAAGTAGATCTCAGGAAGTGAAGAGCATGTGCTTTGGAGTATGCCTAGACATAAACTAGACCTTGGCTTGGCAGTGGGGAGGAGCCTCTGTGCTGTGGACGTGACTCCCTCCAGCCTGCAGGGACGGAAACAGTGCCTGGCTGTTCGTCTCCCCATCCTGCGCTGATGTTTACACACTCAAAGCCACCATCAAGAGGCAACTTGCTGACAGGGCTAGCGATGGGGTCAAGCACAGAAAGTGCACCAGCACTCAGTCCTTCGCCCTTTCCCCTCTGGTACGCCAGCACTTGAGATCCCAGCTGGAAGTATTCAAGACTAGTGTGGAGCCAACAGGGTGCTTCTGATCTGTTGAAGAAGAGGATTTCAGCATTATCAAACTGATGTTTTCCAAAAACAGTAACTTTCATCTTTTACACAAAATTTGAGGTAAAATGGTTAATACAAAGAGATAAATGCTTTCAGTTTATTGTTAGGAATCTAATTTGGCATGGGATTTGGGTGACAAAAAATCACATTTCCCTTGATGCTGTGCCACACAGAGGGGATTGGAGATGATTTCTGCTCCAATAGTCTTGCTGTAGATACTGCACAGGTATGACATTGGTGTGCTTCAGCTACAAGTCAATGTTAAAAATAAGATATGAGAATACAAAGAGATACTGAGAAATACAAGCACTGATGATGCAAAGACTGAGACATGTAAAGATACAGATGCAATAATGACAGATGCAAAGACAGAGCCAACGACAAATTGAGTGTCAGCACATGATGTCGGGAAGTTATGCCGTAGTTACTGTCCAGAAGAGAATATGCTGCTTTCAGTTTTATTTTGAAAGAAAGGAAAATCCCAATGAGATAAATATAGGATGCTGTAGCATTTTGTCATTTACTTACCTGAATATCATTTAAAATTATTGTTTTACTGACGTTGCCTTCATGCAGGTCGTGAAATATATGTTTAAATCTGTTAGAGGCAGTGAAGGCAATGTAATTAGGGAATTTAGCTCAGGCTGCCTGTGGCATTTTGAACTGATTTACTTAAGCATCAACACCACCATCTTTCTGTGAATAGATCTAACACAGGATATTTACTTCCAGGAAGATACTAAGATGCTCTAACGTGGAACAAGTTACAGCTGTCTTACATACAGTTAGTGGCAAAAAAAAGAAAACCACAATCCATGAGTTTCTGGGTGTAGTGGGTTTACATGAAGAGGTTTTGGTGGTGAAGGGCTGCGGGGGTGGCTTCTGTGAGAAGAGCCCAGAAGCTGTCCCATGTTTAGACAAGGGCCAGTTTCAGCTGGTTCCGAAGGGACCTGCTGCTGGTCAGAGCTGAGCCAATAAGCCATGTTGTTTGCAACTCTGGGAGAGCAGATTTAAAACAAACCAAACCAAAACAAACAAGCAAACAAACAAAAAAAACCCTGCTGCTATACAGCAGCTGGGAGGGTTGCTCATCCTTCCTCTGGCTTTCTCTTGTTGACTAATGTGCCAATTTTTTCTTCCAGAGAGAATCTCACTGTCTACAAAGATACCTGCACTGGGTTTAAGTGACAAGGGATTGGCAGCAGGGGGATTGCAGGGGTGGCCTCTGTAAGCAAATGTCAGATCAGAGCCAGCTCCAAAGGGACCCACCACCGGCCAGAGCCGAGCCATGAGTGACACTGGTTGGGTCTCTGGGAGAACAGATCAAAGGAAGGGAAAATCTGCTGTGCTACAGCAGCTGGGAGAGAGGGGTAAGAGCTGAGAGAGAAGCAGCCCTGCAGCCCCCAAGGGCAGTGCAGCAGGAGGGC